>NW_020175700.1:336606-386907 GCF_003031525.2 Neophocaena asiaeorientalis asiaeorientalis | reverse complement strand
ATTTTTTTTTTTTTTTTTTTTTTTTGCGGTGTGCGGGCCTCTCACTGCCGTGGCCTCTCCCGCTGCAGAGCACAGGCTCCGGAAGTGCAGGCTCAGTGGCCATGGCTCACGGGCCCAGCCGCTCCGTGACATGTGGGATCTTCCCGGACCGGGACACGAACCCGTGTCCCCTGCATCGGCAGGCGGACTCTCAACCACTGCGTCACCAGGGAAGACCGTTCCTATTTCTAAACGAGGAAATGGGTATAATGGCACTCGAAAATCTCAAGTTCTGTTCTTACCCTGCATCTTCACAGTGTTGGGGTGAAGATAACTTTAGTTAAGGAAATAATATAGGTAAGGGTTCTTTATGAATTGTAACATGATCCCCAAATATTGGTTATCATTCTTACTGCCTCTCATTATCCTTGACATATAGATAGGGTGGATTTACTTTGGATCCCACCCAATAAGTTTTCAAATTTTATACACACATTTAAATGTAGTACTCAAAGATCCTTCCAATATGGTCCAAGATAATTTTATGGTCATGGTCCCTCAGAGAAATGTTAGGATAAAATTTCAGTCTATAAAATACTGTTAGAGTCCACAGCAATTAATACTTTCTGTTGACAGGATGAGTTTTTTTTTAAAAAAAAAGCCACGTACATCAACATAGGCCACAGGTAACATCTTTAACAGGTTTTTTTTTTTTTTTTTTTTTTTTTTTGCGGAGGGTGGGGGGAGGAGCTTCTTTTTTGTGCAGCCTTCAAGAGGCTCATGCAATTCAGGCTTTACCTCTCACCAACTGATGATCCAAAGCAAACTGCATTAGCTTCAAAGCCCTCATTTCTTCCACTTAAGATAGTAAGGCTGGTGAGGCCTTTATTAAGTGATCATTTTTCTGAGATCTCTTTTAGCTCTAAAACTGAATCATCTACTGGAGAAAGAGATGAGTACTTAGGTATATGGGATTGTATGTATGTGACATTTTTACATATTAAGTAGCTAGAAGGAAGACTCTCATTTGAGAGAGGAATTGAAAAACTATGATATACATTTGAAAAATTAAAATTAAGTTTAGATAATGCCAATTTTCCAAGTTTAAAAAAAAAAAAAACCCTTTGGCTAACACTACCATAACCAGATCTGATCCTTAAAATGCACAGACTTTGCTTTAAATCATGGTTCTTTTAATTAGGGTCATTGCTACAATGAAGGCTGATTTGGGTGCTCGTCTAATAAGAAAATGCCAGTTACGGTATATTATCAACCCCGATTTGCCAGACATTGAATTTCCTGATATGGTCTGCTGGGAACCTTAAATGAACAAGAGCAATTATAAACCTAAAGTCTGCAGCCATTTGTTGGCATTATCTCAGGATAATTTCCCTGAAACAGTCATGATGAAATGCAAAGGTAGATAATTTAAAAATCCATTTAAAATAGCTGTGGTATAATTTAAGCTAAGGTCTTTCTCTATAGTGGACATTACAGCAAGACAGTGCATTTTGAAATGGATCCTTTACAAATGATCTTTTCTTAGCCATCATTGCCATCGGAAGCACTTTAAACATGTTTAAATAATTTTCTTCAGTGGGGCATGAGTAAAACAAAAAACATTGGTATTATTCGGTTTTTGTTTAAATGAAGAAAGGCATAAAAGCTCATCTTAACAGAAATCCGCCAATGGCTCATAATCACCCAAAGGAAAGAAAAAACTATGAAAAATTCAACAATTAAGAACACAGCTACATTTTTCCCTCTTGGCTTTTGCACACTGTTAAACCCCACGTTATTTAGGTAACTTGAGTAGCAAATTAAAATGTGAAGACGTGGTTATTTTGTGGACATATAGGTATGATAACTGTGCAGAGGGAAAACTGATTTTACTTTTCATTTAATTTTCTTTCTATCAAATAACTTCTCCTCTGTCATATATGCCCCATGATAAATGGAAACATAATGAAAAAAAGTGTGCCTCACAATTAACTAATAAGTTAAAACACATATCAAAATTATGACACCACATTCATGGGTGTTTCTTTCCATCTCTCTATCTCTATCCTTCTCTCTTTAATTTCTCCTTTTAATGTTCTCAAGCAGGAACTGAATATCAAGATTAAGTTTCAGTACTAGCCCAATTTTATCATTGATCTCTCAAACCAGAAAATATGGGTTTACAGTGGAAGTCCTGACACAGGCTGGGCTCTAATAAACTATAAGATGGACCAATAAACTACAGAAAGAGCCTGTTACCAAGATCCATTACTACTCAGAGAACAGAGCAAAATTTATTTTGTTCTGAATCTTGCTAGAGAGCTCTAACATAACACAGGCGATTTTAAACCTGGCTTCGTGTTGAAGGGAAGCTTATTGCAGAGGAAAGCCCTGGACTCCTAGAGAGGGGGAACTCTTCCTGTAATATCTCATGTGTGTCACATCAAAGTGGGAATGGACTCATCTCTGAAGGAAACTCACATTAGGACAATACAGAAAAGGCCATGGGTCATATCTATGATTGGTTTTAAAGAGAACCACTTGAGAGATGGTTAATATACACATTATATTATATAGTGTCAGTGGTCTCCTGGCCTTCATCCTGGAAGCGACATGGATGTATTACCTTACAAGGGGTGCAATGGTCACCCCTCAGAGGCTTAATTTTAGACTCTTCCTATTTCTTTAAGTTCCACATTACCATCTCTCTCACAATATTTTGATCGCTTAGTAACGACAACTTGTTGATAATGATCACTTGATGTTACTCACAGTAAAATGGTGAACGGTGGTTGAACCTGCTGCCTCCCAGGCCCATGTTCTGACCCCTGAACTTATTCTTCTTCTGTATATCAGGTATTGGCCGCGTATAGAACCATTGTTATTCACAGCACAGTGTTCATGGTTTCTGGTGCTGAGCTCAGAGTCTCACCTTTTTAAGATGGGCTTTCAGAAAGATGGATGCAAACAATTTCAATTTTGAGGGCATGATACCTGGGTGACTACTTCCATCACTGTGAATCTCCTGCCTTCTTCAGACTATAGTGACTTTGACCCTGATTCATCCTTGGGATTTTTGCCTCTTGTTTTTGCCCCAGTGAGGATTTCATTTCTCATCTGTTTTCTCAGAATTGAACATTGATTTTTTTTCCCCCCAAATTGTTCCCTGCCTTACAATTCAGTCTTGGCATCTAAACTCCTACCTTCTCTGGGTTGTCACATTTACATTTCCAAACTGCCCCCCACCCCCTATCACACACAAATCACACCAGCTCCATCTTGGCCAATCGTGACTTTGGGGCTAGAATGAATCTGCTTTGTACCAAAGGCTGAACAAACTGT
This sequence comes from Neophocaena asiaeorientalis asiaeorientalis, assembly GCF_003031525.2. Lineage (NCBI taxonomy): Eukaryota > Metazoa > Chordata > Mammalia > Artiodactyla > Phocoenidae > Neophocaena > Neophocaena asiaeorientalis. The sequence goes on along the minus strand of NW_020175700.1, from coordinate 383,586 downwards.
GTATCTATATTAAGAGCAAACTCACAGACCAAGTGTCTAACATCATCACAAAATCAAACAACTCAGGCGAGAGTTTTATGCAAACGTACAAATTATATGCTAGGAAAGAATAAAAAAGAAAATCAAGGAGTAAGAAGGAAACAGTGGTGAGTCAATACATCCTGTACAAGATCTTTCTTCACTACTCTGTCACCTTTCTCTCAGCTTGTTTGTTGTTACAGTAAATAATTAGAGGGAGAGCAATTCTGAGCCATTTTATGTGAACACTGTTAAAGGAAATAAAGGTAAAGCAGACAAACATAAAAACTACTAAGAAACCTTGAACAGAAATGGCTAATTATAGAGCTGCTATTAAAATGCATTTTTTCCCCTTCTTGAAAAAGAATTTTTGTTTGATAATTTACAGACCTACAGGGCCCATTACAGTCTCAGACTCTGAAGGTATTGATCCCTCTGTCTCTTGCTGCCACATTTGTTCTTTCTGGGTCTTCTTCCCCTGAGAGTTTTGCTGATTTCATAATTGAGGGGTGGAGTGAAGAATGGGGAAGTCACCAAAGATGACCTGCTGTGTGAAGGACAGGCATAGTATCTGCCCGGGCTGTGGGAGGGGGGCTCTCCATCACCCATGCAATTTTCCTGCTTGATTTTATTTATGTTTTTGTGAAGATTTTCACAAGAGTAAGAATCCTCATCAGGGTGTGGTTTAAAAAACAAAAGCACTCATGCAAAGTCTGCATAGTTTATCTGAACACATTCTCTATCACTGGAGATGTATATATCCTTTAACACAAATGGTTCCATTTAACCTAGATCTTTTTGTGTTTCATCATTTAAAAGCAATGGAGGGCAAACAGTTTCTACAACCATGAACCCAGTGTATAGCCCAGATGCTCTTGGGTTGCGGTGAGTATGATAATAATGAGACACTCCCCCATTCCATAAGGAGGTTTTCCTTTGAGCTGAGTCTTCCCTAAAAAGAGCATCAGCTTGCCTCTTCTTTGGGACCAAGGGTAGAGCTGAGAGCACTCTGCGAATTTTTCTTCTAGACTGTGAATAGTGAGAGGCGGGCTTAGCTTGGAAGGCACCTTAGAAGTAAGATATGTGTCAGTCCATCTCAATGGAAAATGAGGTCTTGTCTGAATGGCATTTTGACTGGCAGCAGACAGCTTATTTAGCTCCTGATGACATCCAGAATTGTTCACCAGCAAATAGCTCCCATGAATATTCTGACCAGTATGTGAATACTCACTGACCATCTTGTCTCAGGTAAGGTACACTCATGCAAACCAAAAGTCAAGGAAAAGATGCAGTGGGAAAAACATAGAACTTCTTATCATTTTATTCTCCTAAAAAATTGAGATTTTTAAAAAAAAGATCGTATTTTAATAGTAGGAGACATTTTAGCACTGAAGGGCGGTTTCAGGTTGAATATAGAGTGAAATGATTTTGCTTTCAACTTCTGAATTGTAGATTTCTTTCCTATGGATCTTACACGTAGTAGTCTTCAATAAATTCTTGCTTGATGATAAAATATTTTTTTGAAATAATATACTCTGGGAGTCAATAAAATATGAAAAAAAAAGAGAAAGGATTTTGTATTAAATTTCTCTGCTTCTTTCCACTGTCCCAAACCTGGTGGAAAGAGCTGACAGAATGTGCTGGGAAATCAGTGATGAGGACAGACTCTCATTCCTTTATGCAGTGGGATGAACAAAACAGGTGGTTGAGGGAGGAGGAAACAAGTGTTGGTTGCAGGAGAACAAGGTCCGATCTGTTCTGACAACCTGGCAATGAAAAGCCTCATAATCTAGACAGAGGCACAGAAACTCCACAGTCTAATCAAAGGTAGCCCTTGAATGACAAGAATTTACAAAAGGCATAAGCTCCTTTGTGGGCTCAGCCTCTCAGGGTGTCCCTTGCCACGCTGGTCCATGGAGATCAGAGTAGACTGCCCATGTGACGATTTCATGTGTTGCCTGCCTGTGTCACAAATGTAACCTTACCACTGGGGCCAGAGATTTATTTCTGACATCTGGCGCAAGTCATCAGAACAAAACTTGAAAGGCAGCAAGTTGTGCTAAGCTGTCACTCAGACCCTATCTGTGTGCTGGGGTTCCTGCATCCTTGACTAACCAACCTCCTTAGAAGGTCATCTGAATGTCTTTTTCTCTTTGGCAATGCTCATGGCTTGTCTCTTTCTTTTCTTTTTTTGAAACCAAAAGCCTGAACAATAATTTGATTCTTTAGGTTAGGCAGTACTTTAAATGGTCATTTCTGAAGTTTAGCTGGTTCATAACCTCTGTAATCACAAGGCTCCGCATTTGCCTTCCTGAAGCATCTAAGTGAACAGGCAGGAATCTGTCCTCATCCTTGGCCCCAGTCGCCCTCCTTTCATCCTCCTCTCTCCCACACATGCCCTCACTCCTGCGCTACTCACCCACCAAGGCAGGTCTCGCCGTGGCAGCGAGGGGTCGACATCAAAGCACGTTCTCAGCCAGCGGCTCGCCTCTAATGCTGGCATAACAGAGAGAAACAGAGAGAGTGTGTGAGCAAGGGGTGGGGGGCGGGGGCGCGGGCAAGAGAGAGAGAGCGGGTGAGAGAGAAGTACCAATCGTTTGAATGGCCTCTCACACAGAAGGAGCTCAAAGAATAGAACAAAACCTTCCATTTTCTCCCTCTTTGTAATAAGCCGAGGCAAAATGGGCCTGTGTGGGGCATAGCCGAGTTTGAACTGCATTAGCACTCTTTCAGTTTACAAACAAGAGGCCTAATTTAGAAGAAAAATCTCCTATCTGATTATTTCTTTGTGCTCATCCATGTGGAAAAAATATCTGTTCAGAGAAGGTGGGGTGGGTATTGAAGGTGGCTTATTAGCTCTCAGGCTGAATCATGATTGTGAAGGGCAATTGGGACATCATTATTCATCTTTAATTTTCAGACTGAAAAAAATAAATAAATGAAGGATTGATAGTTTTGAGCACTCACTGTATGAAAATATTCAGTAGATCTCCTTGTCACTCTCTCTAACCAGCTTCTTCCCAAGCAATGCAGCAAATCCCTATAATATGTGATCAAATGTCTCCTTTTTCTTAATTATGTATTATGGCAATACGAGGGGATGCAATTAGGGTCACTGATGGATAGAACACTCCAGAGAGTTTCTTGAAATCTTCTGGGTTAGCAAAACCATCACAGGTGCCAAGTCCCTGGGTCCTGACTGGTTGCAGTGCAGGCCAGGGGTGCTGTCATCAAGTTTTCAAGTGATCAGCTCAAATGCGTCAGAAGGACAGGCATGGGTGTGAGGCAGGAGATGGATGGGTCCTAGGCTGAACAGTTTCTCCCCCATTGACAGAAACTCTGTAACAGCAGAAACTCCATAAAAGCAGGATGATGGAGGAGGCTGGGCCCTGCCCAGATAGAAGATAAGAGACCACATATTCCTTATTCTCGAAGTCAAGGAGACTTCCCAGACTACACATGTGCAGAAAGGCTCCTTGGAGGTCAAAAATGGAGGGGGAGCCACCTCGTAATAAGTGATGTAAACTACCCATAGGCCTCTTCACTGGAATCCATCTCAGCTAAGAGATGTACACACATACAGGAGAAGACCCTGAGATAAACCAAAAACAGACTCAGAACCAGGCAAAGCAAGATGATTGGTCAAAGGAAATCTGTAAGAAATGCCCCAAAAAAGTGACTCAAACTGCCACGAGGGTACGACTCTCTCTCTCTGAGCCCACCCATGTGTCTATCCACACATACTGTACTCTTTTTCCTCCTAATAAATACTTTACTTGCTTCACTACTTTCTGTTTCTATGTGGAAATTCATTTCTTCATAGCTGAAGGGCCAGGGCCTTGTCACTGGCCACTGGTGGTCCCTGGTGGTGGTCTGGTGGTTAGGATTTGGTGCTGTCACTGCCGTGGCCTGGGTTTGATTCCTGGTTAGGGGAACAAAATCTTGCTTCAAGCTGCTGCAGGCCGAGGCCACCAGAGATCAGGAGCTTCATGGAAAAGATAAAGGATGGCTATGTTTTATTGTTAAATAATTCCACAAATATCCATTTGGAAGGTTTATTGATTTCTCAAAAATGAAGGAGGGGAAGAAATGTAAGACAGATAAGACTGCATGGTAGGGAGAGAGCAGTCTTTGTAAAATGTCTGAGTCTTTCTTAAATTAGGTGAGGTAGAACTCTGTTATGAAAGAACATCTCTTTTGCATTTTGGAGATAAAATATATTTTAGGGAGAGATAAGATTAGCCCAGATGTTGGTCTTAGAGTATGTCTAGTCTCATTTTAGACAGTCCTTTTGATTATTCTCCTACTGGCATTTTCTCCTAAATTTTTAGAAGCATTTCTTAAGTTGAGTACTCCAGGGTCTTAGGAATGTGTTTGAACACTACACAAAGCTACAGCTTTAGGAAGACAACAGGGAGATTTAAGCATGTAGAACTGTGGTAGTCTGTTGTGTACAGGTAAGAATGAGAACTGAATAAGGATGCCAAGCTTGGAGAACATCTTCACTGGAGATCTAAATCTAGGGACAGTCCTACATCATTGATCCCCAACAGTCCAGATGTCTTCTTTCTTGAAGGCAGGAGAAATGCAAAAATATTTCATCTGACATGTGACCACTGATTGATTGGTAGTGCTACTCAGAGTACAAGGTTGAATGGACTTCTGAGGTCATGTCTGGTCTCATGTTGTGATAGATTATTGATATCTGGTCTGTGTGTGCATTTTTGTGTGCCTGTAATTGGGCGTCATCTGGGATAGAGGTGTGCATGCTAGGTTTTGCTATTCCTGCACTGAATTATCTAAAGAATCCTTTCATTCCTTGAGATCCTGGATACTAGAGGAATATGTTTTACATTTATTTTGTGTTGTAATTGATAATAAGTCATCTTTCTTTTGGAGCATTAGTGTAGCAGACACTGTAGTCTTGTCTTCCTTGAATTTACCTGTTAAGGGGGAAATCAGTATTTGCCCCAGTTTTTGCAGGGAAGATAATTCCTCTTGCTTAATATATGTCAGTGATTGGGGATCTATTCCCCTGACAATGTTTTGGGAATAGGCACATGATCAGGAAAGTCTCCTTCCTAAGTAACAATTTGTTAAATTTTATTTGCTTAAACAATGATTCAAAAGAAGAAGGCAATCTCTGGTCTTTGTTTTGTGAGAAGATGATGATTAGAGCAGTTCTCTTACTCTTAAAGAAAAGCACACTGGGAGAAGCTACCTTTTTCTGCCTCTGGCCATTGTTGTATAATATGATGCTTGAACCTTCTCTAGTTTCTCATAGCCACAAAGGAAGAAGCCCCAGTATAAATGCCAACACTCTGAAGTGCTAGAATGCTGATTTTGTTGAATGATTAGATTTTCTCTAGAAATAAAGTGCCCTTAGTTTTTGAAATGTTATGCTTCTTTAATTTTTACGGGGGTAATAAAACATATAACGAGAATGAATTTAACACAGAAACAAATCATATATTTATAACATGTGAAGGCTAAATGATATGATGAAATAGTATAAAAAAGATGGTTTTATCATACAGTTTTTAACAGTTTAATGAGACCTATATGGCAGACAATAAGCTCAACATATGAAATGTTTAATTAGTTGATCAATTTTGACATACTTATGCACATGTAAATGCTGTTTTCAGTGTAAGGTCTTTCACATGTAATTGTAATTTGGTAAATTTAAGTTTGTGCTTATTCGTTGCTAATGTATTTATAGATATGAATTTTCTGTGTTAATCTTGTACCCTGCAATCTTTACAAACTCACTCATTAGGTCTTGTGTTTGTTTTTTTTTTCTAGTTTACATTGGATTTCTACACAGACAATTACATGAACCATGAATGAATCAAGTTTTGTTTTCTCCTTTCCAAACTGGATGCCTTTTATTTTTTTTCTTGTCTTATTCAATTGGATAGATCCCTCATATAATGTAGAATAAAGATTGTGAGAGTAGACATGCTTGTCTTACTCCTGGTCTTTGGGGAAAAACATTTAGCCTTTCACCAATAAATATGTTAGCTATAAGTTTTTGTAAATGTCCATTATCAGGTTGAGGAAGTTCCCTTCTATTTCTAGTTTGCTGAAAATTTTTGATCTGAAATAGACTTTTCTAAATACATATTTTTACATGTATTTAAATAATCATAATATTAATACTTTATCACATTGTGATCACATAGTGGATCACATTGATCTTCGAATGTAAAACTAACCTTGCTTTCCTATAATTAATCCCAATTTATCATGATGTGTTATCATTTGTATAAATTGTATACAATTTGCGAAAACATTATCTAGAATTTTTGCTACTTTATTCAAGAAGTATATTTATTCTTTTCTTGCAATTTATTTGTCAGAATTTGATCAGTATGTAATGCTGGTCTCATAAAACACACTGGAAATAATTATCTCCTCTTCAATTTTATGGAAGAGCTTGTGAAGTATTAGTATTTTTATCTTTCTTAAATTTGGTGATATTCATCCATGAAGCCATTTACTCCAGGAATTTTCTTTGCAGAAAAGTTTTCAACTATAAATTTAATTTCTTCAACTGATATAAGGCCATTCTGAGTACCTATTTCTTCTTAAATAAGCTTTGGTAGTTTGTGTCTTTCAAGGACTTGACCAATTACATCTAGATTGTTGAATTTATTGATGTAATGTTGTTTATAAATTTTCCATATTATCTCTATAATACCTGCAGAATCTGAAATGATGCCAACTCTCACATTCCTGATATTTACAATTTATATGTTCTCTCTTTTTCTCTGATGGTAAGGCTAGCTAGAATTTTATCAATTTTATAGATCTCTATAAGACCTAGGTTTGGTTTGTTGATTGTCTCTATTATTTTATGCTATCTGTTTTATTAATTTTCACTTTGATCTTTATTATTTATTTCTTCCTAATTTTGTGTTAATTTGTTATTTTTCTACTTCTTTTTAAGGTGAAAGCTGAGATCATTATTTTGATACCTTTCTTCTTTTTCTAATATGAGCTGCTAATTGCTATAAATTTTCCTGTAATTATTGCTTTAGAAACATCCAACAAAGTTTGGTATGTTGTGTCTTTGTTTTAATCCAGTTCAAAGCACCACGTCTTTGGCTTTTGATGGGTTATTTTTATATATGTTATTTCATTTACAAATCTTTGGGGATTACCCAAATGTCTTCTTGCAAGCAATTTCTACCTCTTTATTTATTTTATCTATCTATCTATCTATCTATTTATCTATCTATCTATCTATCTATCGTGGTCAGAGACTATACCTTGTTGATTTGATCCTTTAAATTTTATCTACACTTGTTTTATGGCCTAGAACATAAGTAAATATTGGTAATTATTCTGTGTGTACTTGAAATGAATGTGTATTCTACTGTTGCTGGGTAGAGTTTTTATAAGTGTCAATTAGGTCAAGTGTTTTGACACTGTTGTATATCTTCTATATCCTTACTGATTTTCTGTCTAATTATTTTATCACTTATTAAAGAAGGTTACTTAAGTCTCCAACTATAATTGGGGTTTTGAATATTTCTCCTTGCAGTTCTATCAATTTTTGTATTTTGAAGTCCTGTTGTTGGATACATAAATACTTAGGATTATTATGCTGATACATTGACCTATTTATCATCAGAAATTGTCTCTCTCTGTAACAGTATTTTTGCTGTGAAATCTACTTTATCTAATATGAAAATAGTCACTCCAGCTTTCTTTTGATTATTGATGTAGAGAATGTGTTTCCCTATTCTTTTTATTTTAGCCTATTTGTGTCATTATATTTTAAATTTATTTCTTGTTGGATCTTGCTATTTTATCCAAAATGATAATTTAAAGCTTTTCATTGGCTTTTTAAATTATGTACATTGAACATTTATTGATATGATTGGACTTATGTATATTTCTACTTTTTAATATGTCACATCTATTTTTTGTTCTCTTCCCCTCTTTTTCTGTATTCTTTGGGATTGAAGTGTTTTTATGATTTCTTTTTATCTCCATCATCAGTTTTTGTTTGTGGTTGCTACAGCGTTATAAACATGCATTTTAGACTTACCTACCTTCAAATAATATCATACCAGTTAGTATGCATCACAGGAACTTTGTTATATTATAGTCCCATTTCCTATTTGCCTTTCTAATATTGTTGTATATTTTACTTCTGCATTTGTTACCCACCCCGAGAGCATTATTTTTTAAACAGTTATTTTCTTCCTATATATAAAAGTGATAATACAATCAAGTTCTTATTTAAATAAAATAGAAAAAGTCTTTTATATTTTCCCAAGTAGTTGCTATTTCCAGTGCTTTTCATTAGTTTGTGTGGGTCCACATTTTTCTCTGGTATCATTTTTTCTTCTGCTTGAACAATTTCTTTTAATATTTATCTTAACACAAATCTGCTTTTGCTAAATTTTTCAGCTTCTATATGTCTGAAAAAATCCTTTATTTTGTCTTCATTTATGAAAGATTGTTTTACTGGGTATATAATTCTAGGTTGACTTTTTTTCCCCCCTTCAAAACTTTAAATATATTTCTTCACTGTTCTTTGGCTTGAATTTTTTCGGACAAATCCATGTCATTTATATCTTTGTTTCTCTGTAAGTAATATATCTTTAATCCTCTGGCTGCTTTTAAGATTTTCTCTTTTTTATTTCTTAAAGAAATTTGTTCATGATGTATTTTGGTATGATTTTAGTCCTATTTCTTGAACCTGGACTTCTTTGAACTTGGATCCGTGGGGATATAGTTTCATCAAATTTGGAAATTTTTCATGTATTGTTTCCACAAATAATTTCCTGTCCCACTTTTCTTCCACTCATTCAGGGATTGCAATTACATGTACACTAAATCCAAGCTGTTTATAGTTGTCCTATATCTCACTGAAGTTCTGGTTACTATATTCAGTGTTTTTGTGTTTTATCTTAGTTCACTAGTCTTTTCTCCTTCAGTATCTAGTTTGTGGTTAAATTAACCCATTGGTTTTATCACCTTCACCCTGTATTTTTCCTTTCTAGAACTTCAAAATGTTTTTTATATCTCCATCTCTCAGTGTGATAAAGTTTCCCTTTACCTTCTTGAATATACAGAGTATAGTTATAATAAATTCTAATGTGTCCTTGACTACTGATTCTATAATCTGTCATTCCTGGATCTTTTTCTATTGATTTATTTATCTCCTCATATGGGTCATATTTTCCTGCTTCTATGAATACTTGGTATTTTTTTAATTCAATGCTAGATTCTGTGAAATTTTGTTCATTTGGTTCTAGATATTTTTTATTTCTATATATACCCTTGATCTTTATAGGGTAAATGACTCATTCAATATATCTGGAATTCTCCTAGTTTTAAAATTAAACATTCTTCATCCCAGGGATCTTTTCATTCAGGTCAAACTGTGATTGCTGCTCATCTTAGTCACTTGGAAAAACTTTAATGCTTTTGAGGCTTGCTTTTAAGATTTATTAGATGGGTCCAGAGCACCACTTAATTTAGAGCTATATTGCTCCACTACTGATGCAATACTGTTTTGAGTTGTCTGCCTGATTCCATTTGGATTGTGAAGTCTTCAATACTGGCAATGAGAGTACGATTTGTGTAAGTTCCAGGGGTTCTTCCTTTGGCTGATTTCAGTTGGTTCTTTTCCTGATCTTTATTTCTTTGTTCACACACATGTGCTCAGAATTACTTAGCTGAAGACTTAAGAGTAACCATTTGCTGTTCTCTGGAGTTCTCTCTCTGTGCAGTTCTTTCTTTTCTGGAACTCTGACATGTGACCTCCATCTATCTTGACCTCCCTGGAAATCTAGTGTTGTCTGCTCATCTCAAGGAGACCATTAGGCTCTAACTGGGTTCCATTTCTCTACATTGCCGCCTGGAAGGTGTCTCCAGGCTGTAAACTAGGGACATCATAGGACTCATTCCATTCTTTTGTTTCTCTTTTACAGAGCACCACCTAGCATGGTATTAAGGAAAGAAAGCTGATTAGTGCCAGAACACCCGGTTTGAAAACTCACCTTCACTTCATATGACCCAAGTCCCTTAATTAAGTCATTAACATCCTTGAGACTCGGACTCCTCATCTGTAGAATGAGGATAATAGGAAGGTAAAATGTTATCAAGTCAGAGGAAAATTCTGTATTTTTAAATTCTTTGTAAAATGTAAAGCTTTATGCAAATATAAATTGATTCAATGATCATTTAGAGTTTTTCAATAAAAATAAAAGAAAGTACAGAAGCTTTTAATTCCCATGTGAAAGGTTAGACAGTGCAATCAAACACATTGGTATACAGCTTCAGCTCCCATGTTTAAAAAATATTTTACTGTCAAAGATTTCATTTGACCACCACATCCATGATGTAGTGCATGATATCAAAGTTTTATATCTAGCAGTTTAAATGATTTTTTTTAATGATTACACAGTTGGCATTTGGAAGGAAAAGGATTTTTCCCTGTGATATATAACCTTATTTAATACTTTATAGTGATGAAAGAACAAAATTTGAAAGAAGAAAATTTGAAAATTAAATGACTATTCTCTCTTCCACATACACCCATAGAGAAGATTCTGTAAATACATAATGAATAAAGGAATCCAAAGGGCCATGTTTATTTTACAGCAGCTTCTAAATCTGTAAATCATCACACTATGCAAGTAAGATTTATTATACGCACATTTAGTGATTCTTTGAGTGATTGCTTTTTTCAAGTGACTATTTTAGGTAGACGTTGTGTATTGCTTATTCAGTAGCCATTCCCATCCTTCCTCTGTAGCAGAGATCTGACTTTGTTTGGATGTATACTTATCTTCCCTCCCGCAAACTCAGTGCTAGATCCTGATTATAGTAAATCAATAATGACAACATATTTGTAAAATTAATCCTTGTCGAGGCTTATAGCTGTAAATCAATTTTTTCCACCATTTCTATAAAAGGATTTCGTTATGTATGTATATTACAATGCATCAATATATTTTCTTATAAAAGGTTATAATGGTTATTATTATTTGATTGTTATTATTATTTAATGGTTATATATTAATTATTATTATTATTTTTTGCTATTATGACATTAATGTCATGGACATTCTTATACATGTCCCTTAGAGCCATGAACTTTACTTTTTCTTTCTTCAAATAAACAAATTTTGGCTTGTTTATCCTCTCTGCTATGTTGTAGTTTCCTAATTTGTTGTTTTTTTCTATCTCAATTTTTAAACAGGAGATTATCCTGTTTGTCTGAATTTTGGTTTGCTTTAAACATTTATATTTAAACATATGTTTTCTTCTTAATGTGAAAAGATTTTCCATGATCATTTGACAGTTTCATCCCTTAACTGGCACTTAAAAATGTTGTTTCCTTTATTCTTTCTTTTTCTATATTGAGGTATAATTGACAAATAACCCTTTTTCACTTGTACAACATAAAAATTCTATATTTGTATATATTGCAAAATGATCACAATAAGTCTAGTTAACATCTGTCACCATACATAGATACACAAATTTCTTCTTGTGATAAAAGTTTTTAACACCTACTCTTTTAGCAACTTTCAGATATGCAATACACTATTATTAACTGTAGTCACCATCTGTACATTACATCCCCATGATTTATTTATTTTATAATTGGAAGTTTGTACCTATTGACTCCCTTCACCCATTTTGCCCCACCTCCCACCCTGCCTCTGGCAAACACCGATCTGTTCTCTGAACCTATGAAATCACTTGTTTTGCTTTGGTGTTTTAGATTCCACATGCAAGTGAGATCACACCGTATTTGTCTTTTTCAGTCCGACTCATTTCACTTAACATAATGCCCTCAAGTTCCATTCATGTCGTTGCAAATGGCAAGACTCCATGCCTTTTTATGGCAGAAGAGTATTCCATTATTTATATCATATTTTCCTTACCTATTCATCCACAGATGGATACATAGGTTGTTTCCATATCTTGGTTATTGTAAATAGTGTTACAATGAACAAGGGGGTGCATATATCTTTTTCAGTTAGTGTTATTTTTTTTTTTGTCTATCTTCATTTGTATTCAACAATGCAAACAAGAGGTCTTCCAGTGCAGTAAAAAAAACAAGTATTAAAAAAAAAAGAAAAAAATAGGCATTATTATTTATCACGTAGGTTATACTGATCATTTTAATTTTATTTATTTATTTATTTTTAACATCTTTATTGGAGGATAATTGCTTTACAACGATGTGTTAGTTTCTGATTTATAACAACGTGAATCAGCTATACATATACATACATCCCCATATCTCCTCCCTCTTGCATCCCCTTCCCACCCTCCCTATCCCACCTCTCTAGGTGGTCGCAAAACACTGAGCTGATCTCCCTATTCAGTGTGACTGCTTCCCACTAGCTATCTATTTTACATTTTGTTGTATATATAAGTCCATGCCACTCTCTCACTTCATCCCAGCTTACCTTTCTCCCTCCCTGTGTCCTCAAGTCCATTCTCTGCATCTTTATTATTGTCCTGCGCCTAGATACTTCATAACCATTTTTTTTCTTTTAGATTCCAAATATATGTGTTAGCATATGGTATTAGTTTTTGTCTTTCTGACTTAATTTGCTCTGTATGACAGACTCTAGGTCCATGCACCTCACTAAAAATAACTCATTTCGTTTCTTTTTATGGCTGAGTAATATTCCATTGTATATATGTGCCACATCTTCTTTATCCATTGACCTGTCAATGGACACTTAGGTTGCTTCCATGTCCTGGCTATTGTAAATAGAGCTGCAATGAACATTGTGATACATGATTCTTTTTGAATTATGGTTTTCTTAGGGTATATGCCTAGTAGTGGGTTTGCTGGGTCATATGGTAGTTCTGTTTTTGGTTTCTTTAGGAACATCCATACTGTTCTCCATAGAGACTGTATCAATTTACATTCTGACCAACAGTGCAAGAGGGTTCCCTTTTCTCCACACCCTCTCCAGCATTTATTATTTGTAGATTTTTTGATGATGGCCATTCTGACTGGTGTGAGTTGATACCTCACTGTAGTTTTGATTTGCATTTCTCTAATGATTAGTGATGTTGAGCATTCTTTCATGTGTTTGTAGGCTATCTGTATATCTTTTTGGAGAAATGTCTATTTAGGTCTTCTGCCCATTATTGGATTGGGTTGTCTGTTTTTTTCATATTGAGCTGCATGACATGCTTGTAAATTTTGGAGATTAATCCTTTGTCAGTTGCTTCATTTGCAAATATTTTCTCCCATTCTGAGGGTTGTCTTTTCAACTTGTTTATGGTTTCCTTTGCTGTGCAAAAGCTTTTAGGATTCATTAGGTCCCATTTGTTTATTTTTGTTTTAATTTCCATTTCTCTAGGAAGTGGGTCCAAAAGGACCTTGCTGTGATTTATGTCATAGAGTGTTCTGCCTATGTTTTCCTCTAAGAGTTTTATAGTGTTTTGTCTTACATTTAGGTCTTTAATCCATTTTGAGTTTATTTTTGTGTATGATGTTAGGTAGTGTTCTAATTTCATTCTTTTATGTGTAGCTGTCCAGTTTTCCTAGCACCACTTATTGAAGAGGCTGTCTTTTCTCCATTGTATATTCTTGCCTCCTTTATCAAAAATTAGGTGACCGTGTGTGTGGGTTTATCTCTGGGGTATTTACCCTTTTCCATTGATCTGTCTTTCTGTTTTTGTGCCAGTACCATACTCTCTTGATTACTGTGGCTTTGTAGTATAGTCTGAAGGCCAGGAGCCTGATTCCTTTAGCTCCATTTTTCTTTCTCAAGATTGCTTTGTCTATTTGGGGTCTTTTGTGTTTCCATACAAATTGTGAAATTTTTTGTTCTAGTTCTCTGAGAAATGCCATTGGTAGTTTGATAGGGAATGCATTGAATCTGTAGATTGCTTTGGGTACTATAGTCATTATGACAATGTTGATTCTTCCATCCAGGAACATAGTATATCTCTCCATCTGTTGGTATCATCAGTATCATATAGTTTTCTGCATACAAGTCTTTTGTCTCCTTAGGTAGGTTTATTCCTAGGTATTTATTTATTTTTTTGCAATGATAAATGGGAGTGTTTCCTTAATTTCTCTTTCAGATACTTCATCATTAGTGTATAGGAATGCAAGAGCTTTCTGTGCATTAATTTTGTGTTTTGCTACTTCACTAAATTCATTGATTAGCTCTAGTAGTTTTCTGGTAGCATCTTTAGGATTCTCTATGTATAGTATCATGTCATCTGCCAACAGTGACAGCTTTACTTCTTCTTCTCCAATTTGGATTCATTTTATTTCTTTTTCTTCTCTGATTGTTGTGGCTAAAACTTCCAAAACTATGTTGAATAAGAGTGGTGAGAGTGTCTAGTTCCTGATCTTAGACAAAAGGGTTTCAGATTTTCACCATTGAGAACGATGTTGGCTGTGTTTGTCATATATGGCCTTTATTATGTTGGGGAAAGTTCCCTCTATGCCTACTTTCTGGGGGGGTTTATCATAAATGGTTGTTAAATTTTGCCAAAAGCTTTTTCTGCATCTACTGAGATGATCATATGGTTTTTCTCCTTCAATTTGTTAATATATTTTATCACATTGATTGATTTGCATATATTGAAGAATCCTTGCGTTCTTGAGATAAACCCCACATGATCATGGAGTATGATCCTTTTAGTGTGCTTTTGGATTCTGTTTGCTAGTATTTTGTTGAGAATTTTTGCATGTATGTTCATCAGTGATATTGGCCTGTAGCTTTCTTTCTTTGTGACATCTTTTTCTGGTTTTGGTATCAGGGTGATGATGGCCTTGTAGAATGAGTTTGGGAGTTTTCCTCCCTCTGCTATATTTTGGAAGAGTTTGAGAAGGATAGGTGTATTAGCTCTTCTCTAAATGTTTGGTAGAATTCGTCTGTGAAGCCATTTGGTTCTGGGCTTTAGTTTGTTGGAAGATTTTTAATCACAATTTCATTGCTTCTGATTGGTCTGTTTATATTTTCTATTTCTTCCTGGTTCATTCCCAGAATGTTGTGCTTTTCCAAGAATTTGTTCATTTCTTCCAGTTTCTCCATTTTATTGGTATATAGTTACTTGTAGTTATAACTCATAATCCTTTGTATTTCTACAGTGTCAGTTGTTACTTCTTTTTCATTTCTACTTCTGTTGATTTGAGTCTTCTCCCTTTTTTTCTTGATGAGGCTGGCTAAAGGTTTATCAATTTTGTTTATCTTCTTAAAGAACCAGCTTTTAGTTTTATTGACTTTGCTATTGTTTCCTTCATTTCTTTTTCATTTACTTCTGATCTGATCTTTATGATTTCTTTCCTTCTGCTATCTTTGGTTATTTTTTGTTCTTTTTTCTCTAATTGCTTTAGGTGTAAGGTTAGTTTGTTTAGTTGAGATGTTTCTTGTTTCTTTAGGCAGGATTGTATTGCTAATATATCCCTCTTAGAACTGTTTTTGCTGCATCCCATAAGTTTTGCGTCATCGTGTTTTCATTGTCATTTGTTTCTAGGCATTTTTTGATTTACTCTTTGGTTTCTTCAGTGATCTCTTTGTTATTAAGTAGTGTATTGTTTAGCCTTTATGTATTTGTACTTTGTACAGATTTTTTCCCTGTAATTTATATCTAGTATCATAGTGTTTTGGTCAGAAAAGATACTTGATATGATTTCAATTTTCTTAAATTCACCAAGACTTGATTTGTGACCCAAGATATGTTATATCCTGGAAAATGTCCCATGAGCACTTTAGAAGAAAGTGTATTCTGTTGTTCTTGGATGGAATGTCCTATAAATATCAATTAAGTCCATCTTGTTTAATGTATCATTTAAAGCTTGTGTTTATTTTTTTTCATTTTGTATGGTTTGCCCATTGTTGAAAGTGGGGTGTTAAAGTCCCCTACTATGATTGTGTTACTGTCGATTTCCCCTTTTATAGCTCTTAGCATTTTCTTTATGTATTGAGGTGCTCCTATGTTGGGTGCATAAATATTTACAATTTTTATATCTTCTTCTTGGATTGATCCCTTGATCAATATGTAGTGTCCTTGTTTGTCTCTTGTAATAGTCCTTATTTTAAAGTCTATTTTGTCTGATATGAGAATTGCTACTCCAGCTTTCTTTTGATTTACATTTGCATGGAATATCTTTTCTATCCCCTTACTTTCAGTCTGTATTTTTCCCAGGTCTGAAGTGGGTCTCTTGTAGACATCATATATAAGGGTCTTGTTTTTCTATCTATTCAGGCAGTCTATGTCTTTTGGTTGGAACTTTTAATACATTTATATTTAAGGTAATTATCTATATGCATGTTCCTATTCCCATTTTCTTAATTGTTTTGGGTTTTTTATTGTAGATCTTTTCCTTCTCTTGTGTTTCCTGCCTAGAGAAGGTCCTGTAGCATTTGTTGTAAAACTGGTTTGGTGGTGCTGAAGTCTCTTAGCTTTTGCTTGTCTGTAAAGGTTGTAATTTCTACATCGAATCTCAATGAGATCCCTGCTAGGTAGAGTAATCTTGGTTGTAGGTTTTTCCCTTTCATCACTTTAAATTTGTCCTGTCACTGCCTTCCGGCTTGCAGAGTTACTGCTGAAAGATCAGCTCTTAACCTTCTGGAGATTCCCTTGTATGTTATTTGTTGTTTTTCCCTTGCTGCTTTTAATATTTTTTCTTTGTTATTAATTTTTGATAGTTTGATTAATATGAGTCCTGGCATGTTTCTCCTTTTATTTATCCTGTATGGGACTCTCTGTGCCTCCTGGACTTGATTGACTATTTCCTATCCTATATTAGGGAAGTTTTCAACTATAATCTCTTCAAATATTTTCTCAGTCCCTTTCTTTTTCTCTTCTTCTTCTGGGGCCCTTACAATTCGAATAGTGGTGTGTTTAATGTTGTCTCAGAGGTCTCTAAGACTGTCCTCAATTCTTTTCATTCTTTTTTTCTTTTTTCTGCTCTGTAGCCATTATTTCCACTATTTTATCTTCTGGGTAACTTATCCGTTCTTCTGCCTCAGCTATTCTGCTATTGATTCATTCTAAAGAATTTTAAATTTCATTTATTGTGTTGTTCATCATTGTTTGTTTGCTATTTAGTTCTTCTAGTTCCCTGTTAAATGTTATTTTGTATTTTCTTCATTCTATTTGCAAGATTTTAGATCATCTTTACTATCATCACTTTGAATTGTTTTTCAGGTAGACTGCTTATTTCCTCTTCATGTTCTGGCGGGTTTTTACCTTGCTCTTTCAACTGCTGTTTGTTTCTCTATCTTCTCATTTTGCTTAACTTACTGTGTTTGGGGTCTCCTTTACACAGGCTGCAGTTTCGTAGTTCCTGTTGTTTATGGTGTCTGCCCCCAGCTGCTAAGGTTGGTTTGATGGGTTGTGTAGGGTTCCTGGTGGAGGGGACTTATGCCTGTGTTCTGGTGCATGAGGCTGAATCTTGTCTTTCTGGTGAGCAGGACCATGTCCAGTGGTGTGTTTTGGAGTGTCTGTGACCTTATTATGATTTTAGGCAGCCTCTCTGCTAATGGGTGGGGTTATGTTCCTGCCTTGCTAGTTGTTTGGCATAGGGTGTCCAGCACTGTAGCTTGCTGGTTGTTGAATGGAGCCAGGTCTTAGCATTGAGATGGAGAGCTCTGGGAGAGCTTTCACCGTTTGATATTGCATGGAGACAGGAGGTCTCTGGTGGACCAATGTCCTGAACTTGGCTGTCCCACCTGAGAGGCAGAGGCCTGATACCCCACTGGAGCTCCAAGACCCTGTCAGTCACGCAGTCATCTCTGCAAGGTCCAGCAGATGCTCTGTCTGCTTAAAGGTCACCAATGACGAGATGAGATTTTTGTCTTCTCTGAAATGAACCAGAGGGTTAGTTGAAAATGAAGACATGGTGATGCTTTATCCAGTGTCTACCTGCAGGAAACAGTTAGCAAGAGAAGTCCCACTCTAAGTTCTGCACAGACTGGGCTCCTGAAGAGAGCCACTTGGAGGCGTGGAGACAAGCAGGAGACTGTGACGTGTAGTGCCACACACGAGGGAAGAGCTGATTTTCTTACTCTTTGCAGAGAGACACAAGCTGCCCCAACTGCTCTCCCCCTTCTCCTAATTTTATTTTTATATAGGCTTACCTTGGAGATGTTACAGGTTCATATCCAGACCACAACAATGAAGTGAATATTGCAGTAAAGCAAGTCACACAGTATTTTTCTTTTGGTGTCTCAATGCATCTAAACGTTATATTACAGTCTATTAACCCTAAAACAACAACAACAACAAAATGTACACACAATAATGAAAAAATATTGTTAAAAAATGTTAACCATCATCTGAGCCTTTGGTGATCTGTAATCTTTTTTGCTGGTGGAGTGTCTTGCCTCAGTGTTGATGGCTGCTGACTGATCAGGGTGGTGGTTGCTTAAGGTTGGGGTGGCTGTGGAAATTTCTTAAAATAAGACAACAATGAAGTTTGCCTCATTGATTGACTCTTGCTTTCATGAATGATTTCACTGTAACACGAAATGCTGTTTGATAGTATTTTACCCACAGTTGAACTTCTTTCAAAATTATAGTCAATCCTCTCATGCTCTGCCTCTGCTTTATCTATTAAGTATATTTAATATCCTTTGTTGTCATGTCAACAATCTTCATAGCATCTTCTCCAGGATTAAATTCTATCTGAAGAAAACACTATCTTTGCTCGTCTTAATAAGCAACCCCCTCTGTTATAGTGTTATTATGAGATTGCAGCAATTCAGTCACATTTTCAAGCTCCACTTCCAATACTAGTTCTTTGCTATTTCCAGCATATCTGCAGTTTCTTCCTCCACTGAAGTCTTCAACCCTTCAAAGTCATACATGAAATTTAGAATCAATTTCTTCCAAACTCCTGTTAATGTTGATATTTTAACCTTTCCCCATGAATCATGATGTTCTTTTTTTTTTTTTAACATCTTTATTGGAGTATAATTGCTTTAAAATGGTGTGTTAGTTTCTGCTTCACAACAAAATGAATCAGTTATATATATACATATGTTCCCATATCTCTTCCCACTTGTGTCTCCCTCCCTCCCACCCTCCCTATCCCACCCCTCCAGGCGGTCACAAAGCACCGAGCTGATCTCCCTGTGCTATTCGGCTGCTTCCCACTAGTTATCTACCTTACGTTTGGTAGTGTATATATGTCCATGCCTCTCTCTCACTTTGTCACAGTTTACTCTTCCCCCTCCTATAGAATTCACCTGTGAAGCCATCTGGTCCTGGGCTTTTGTTTGTTGGAAGATTTTTAATCACAGTTTCAATTTCAGTGCTTGTGATTTGTCTGTTCATATTTTCTATTTCTTCCTGATTCAGTCTTGGCAGGTTGTGCATTTCTAACAATTTGTCCATTTCTTCCAGGTTGTCCATTTATTGGCATAGAGTTGCTTGTAGTAATCTCTCATGATCTTTTGTATTTCTGCAGTGTCAGTTGTTACTTCTCCTTTTTCATTTCTAATTCTATTCATTTCACTCTTCTCCCTTTTGTCTTGATGCGTCTGGTTAATGGTTTATCAATTTTGTTTATCTTCTCAAAGAACCAGCTTTTAGTTTTATTGATCTTTGCTATCATTTCCTTCATTTCTTTTTCATTTATTTCTGATCTGATTTTTATGATTTCTTTGCTTCTGCTAACTTTGGGTTTTTTTTGTTCTTTCTCTAATTGCTTTAGGTGCAAGGTTAGGTTTTTTATTTGAGATGTTTCCTGTTTCTTAAGGTAGGATTGTATTGCTATAAACTTCCCTCTTAGAACCACTTTTGCTGCATCCAATAGATTTTGGGTCATCATGATGTTCTTAATGACATCTAAAATGGTGAATCCTTTCCAGAATGTTTTCAATTTATTTTGCCCTGATTAATCAGAGGAATCACTATCTATGAAAGCCATAGCCTTACAAAATATACTTTAAAATAAGATTTAAAAGTCAAAATTGCTCCTTAATACATGGGCTCAGAATGGATTTTGTGTTAGCAGACATGAAAGCAATATTAATCTTTTTGTACATCTCCATCAGATCTCTTGCGTGACCAGGTGCGTTGTCAGTGAGCAGTAATATTTTGAAAGGAATCATTTTTGCTGAGCAGCAGGTCTCAACAGTGGACTTTAAATATTAGGTAAACTATGTTGTCAACAGCTGTGCTGTCATCCAGGCTTTGTTGTTGCATTTATAGAGCATGGGCAGAGTAGATTCAGCATAATTCTAAAGAACTCTAGGATTTTCAGAATGGTAAATGAGCACTGGCTTGAAATTAAATTTACCAGCTGCATTAGCCCCTATCAAGAGAGTCAGTCCGTTCTTTGAAGATTTGAGGCCAGGTATTGACTTCTCTCTAGCTATCAAAGTCCTAGATGGCATTTTCTTCCAATATAAAGCTAATAATCTTCACAGAAAATCGACTGTTTAGTGGAGCCACATTCATTAATTATCTTAGCTAGATCTCCTGGATAACTTGCTGCAGCTTCTACATCAGCACTTGTTGCTTCACCTTGTTCTTTTAGGTTATAGAGACAACTTCTTTCCAAAACCTCATGAACCAAGCTCTGAGAGCTTCAAACTTTTCTTCTGCAGCTTCCTCACCTCTCTAACCTTTCATAGAATTGAGAAGAGTTAGGGCCTTGCTCTGGATAAGGCTTTGACTTAGGGAATGTCGTTTGATCTTCTGGCTTGATCTTCTATCCAGACTATTAAAACTTTCTCCATATTGACAATAAGACTGTTTCACTTTCTTATCCTTCCTGTATTTCAATTTCCTTCAAGAACTTTTCCTTGGCATTCACAACTTGACATGCCTAGCTTTCAGCCTATTTCAGCTTTCAACATGCTTTCCTCACTAAATTTAATAATTTCTAACTTTTGCTTTAACGTGAGAGACATACAACTCTTCATTTCATTTGAACACTGACAGGCCAATGTAGGGTTATTGATTTGTGCAAGGTTAGGTTTTTTATTTGAGATGTTTCCTGTTTCTTAAGGTAGGATTGTATTGCTATAAACTTCCCTCTTAGAACCACTTTTGCTGCATCCAATAGATTTTGGGTCATCATGATGTTCTTAATGACATCTAAAATGGTGAATCCTTTCCAGAATGTTTTCAATTTATTTTGCCCTGATTAATCAGAGGAATCACTATCTATGAAAGCCATAGCCTTACAAAATATACTTTAAAATAAGATTTAAAAGTCAAAATTGCTCCTTAATACATGGGCTCAGAATGGATTTTGTGTTAGCAGACATGAAAGCAATATTAATCTTTTTGTACATCTCCATCAGATCTCTTGCGTGACCAGGTGCGTTGTCAGTGAGCAGTAATATTTTGAAAGGAATCATTTTTGCTGAGCAGCAGGTCTCAACAGTGGACTTTAAATATTAGGTAAACTATGTTGTCAACAGCTGTGCTGTCATCCAGGCTTTGTTGTTGCATTTATAGAGCATGGGCAGAGTAGATTCAGCATAATTCTAAAGAACTCTAGGATTTTCAGAATGGTAAATGAGCACTGGCTTGAAATTAAATTTACCAGCTGCATTAGCCCCTATCAAGAGAGTCAGTCCGTTCTTTGAAGATTTGAGGCCAGGTATTGACTTCTCTCTAGCTATCAAAGTCCTAGATGGCATTTTCTTCCAATATAAAGCTAATAATCTTCACAGAAAATCGACTGTTTAGTGGAGCCACATTCATTAATTATCTTAGCTAGATCTCCTGGATAACTTGCTGCAGCTTCTACATCAGCACTTGTTGCTTCACCTTGTTCTTTTAGGTTATAGAGACAACTTCTTTCCAAAACCTCATGAACCAAGCTCTGAGAGCTTCAAACTTTTCTTCTGCAGCTTCCTCACCTCTCTAACCTTTCATAGAATTGAGAAGAGTTAGGGCCTTGCTCTGGATAAGGCTTTGACTTAGGGAATGTCGTTTGATCTTCTGGCTTGATCTTCTATCCAGACTATTAAAACTTTCTCCATATTGACAATAAGACTGTTTCACTTTCTTATCCTTCCTGTATTTCAATTTCCTTCAAGAACTTTTCCTTGGCATTCACAACTTGACATGCCTAGCTTTCAGCCTATTTCAGCTTTCAACATGCTTTCCTCACTAAATTTAATAATTTCTAACTTTTGCTTTAACGTGAGAGACATACAACTCTTCATTTCATTTGAACACTGACAGGCCAATGTAGGGTTATTGATTGGCCTAATTTCAATATTGTTTTGTCTCAGGGAATAGGGAGGATGGAGGAGAGGGAGAGAGAGAAGGGGGAATGGCCAGTTGGTGAAGCAGTCAGAACACACACAATGTTTATAGATGAAGTTCACTGTCTTTTATGGTATGATTCCTGGCTTCCCCAAACAATGACAAGAGTAATATCAAAGTCACTGATCACAGATCACCATAATAAATATAATAACTGTGAAAAAGTTTGAAATATTGCAAGCATTACCAAAATATGGCAGAGCCACAAAGTGAGCAAATGCTGCTGGGAAAAATGTACTGATAAATGTGCTTGATGCAGGGTTGCCACAAGACTTCATTTGTAAAAAATGCAGTATCTGTGAAGCACAATAAAGTGAAGCATAATAAAACAGGGTATGCCTGTATATTTTAGTCATTTTACAAATAATTTACAAATTTAAGAAAAATGATAATGAAAAACAAGCATATTAGAAATTTTGGTAAGAAGTTAACATAGCAAACAAAATTTTATTCCAGATTTTCCTGGTTTTGAAAACATATAAACATATGAAAGTATATTTATAAACATAAATATTATACACTAACCATGCAATATTTTCAAATGCAACTAACTGTTCATCACTGTAAATAATCATCCAGCTTGTAAATAATAATTCCAAATTTCAAAACATCTCTAAAATTCTAGCTTATTATTATTTCAGCTCCTTCTTCTTGTTTTGTCAAAATCAATACTTTTGAAAATTTTGAAGGCTCATCATTTTCTTGAAGAGAATTAACTATATTTTCTGCTCCATAATTGCAAAACATTTTTAGATTTATAAACACAAATTAGAATAATCAATTTAATAAGTTTAAAACAATCTGTATCATTTATTAACTTGTAGTCATCTCTACAACCTACCTCCAGCATGTCTCCATGTGATAATTTTATTTTGGCAGCAAAAGATAGAGGCATTTGCTGCAAGTATCACTGACCAAAATAGGAGTGCCAGGCAAAAAGCACATATTTAGAAAGGGAGAAGAGAGAGGGTGATAAGATGTAATAATAAAAAGGATAGCTCACAAATTTTCTCTCTAATTTATATTTTTAAATGTTTTATGACAAGTCTACCATTCAAAGAGATAAACTTGTTCTAAATTTTAAACTTATTTTCCTACCAAAATAGGGTTAATTAATCTTATGGAAATCAATATTTATCATTTTTTCATTGTGTATATTTAGATACTTATTTGGTTTTCTTAGTTATTACTCATGATTTGGTTTCTTGTAAGTCAATAAACTTTGTAAGGAAGAAATATTATCTCATCCTCTTTTAATTTAAGGTGATTTTGTTGGAAAGAAGTTTCACTAAAGCCTGCTCAGGTGGAGAGGTTTATGACAAGGGAGGATGAGTGGAATCTTGTGAAAATCTAAGAAGTAGAATTATAACAGTGTTACAGAACTGAGCCTCTACCTTTTTCAGTGATTCTTGCAATAGTGCTGTGTAACAAACAGTCCCAGTTGCTGTGGTTTAAAACAGCATTTATTCCTTGCACCCAAGTCTGTCAGTAAGCTGTAACTCCACTGGACCAGTCTGGACTCTAGGCTACCAGAGGACTAAGGTATGTTCCTCTCACAGATTTCACTCTGGGGCCCAGATCTCAAGGTGATCATTGCAGCATAAGAGGCCAACGGGTCAACATAAGCATGTTTATGCCTTCTGCTACCATTATGCCTGCTAATAGTCCACTGGACAAAGTAATTCACAAAGCCCATTATCAGTGGGGTAGAAAAGAAGATTCCACACAAAGGGGGAGGGTACTGAAAGTTACATGGCAAACAGTGTGAATATATGTTTACTGTTCATCAAAGTATTGGGACTCATAATCCAGTCTACTACAGTTTTCATGGAGGGTGATGTGAGATTTAAGGCTATTCTGTGGCTCTTTGCAAGGATTCTGTAGCCTTAATTTGAGAGAATTACCTGTCATTTAACTTACGGTCCTTCCTTCTTTGTTATCCTCTTGATAGCAGGATCATTGACTCTAGCCAGTAATATGACCCATTCCTCGCATGTTGTACTGAAACTCCAAGGAGTCCAAAATGGCCATGTGACAGTATCAGCTTTCAATTTAGAGGAACTATTATTTGATACCATGACAGAGGCATCTCATTTTTAGATTTAAAACTTTTAGATATGCAGATTTAGTGTCTTTATCAGAAGAGCCAACATCCTGAGTGTAGTTGTGCATGGTGGCAACTTTGCTCTCATGTTTTTTATTTTGACTATGGGAGAAACATTACTACCTATTGGTTATTTATTTGGATCATATGCTAATCTTATAGGGCAACCTTGCAAGTCAACAACTGTATCTATAGGCATTCCAATATTTTATTAGGGCAATGGCTTATGGATGATAAATGCATGGTGTGACCAGGAAATACAATTTCAACTTTCCTAGGCAAGTGTAGTAAGAGAATATTTTCAACACACTTAAAAAACTGCTTAGTTTCCTTCAATAATGCCCTTAACATTTCATCAGAATTAGGTAATTCACTAGAAGCTGTGTTTGAGGCCCTGACCATGTGTTGGTTGTGTGACTTTATGTCACTTAAGTTTTCAGAAGGATACTATTCCCTTATTCACAAAATGGAAACAAACCTATTTGGCCTTTGCAGATTAAACTCATGCATTTATGTGTCAAAACACAGCTAAAAGTCCAGTAAGAAACTTTCTAGAAAGTTGGAACAAGAAAATGGGAGAAGAGGTCAACTTGGAGAAGTCAAGATTTTTTTTTGTTTGTAATTTTAAAAACATTTTTATAAAATTATGTATATGTAAGGTATACTACATGATGTTTTGCTATACATAGTTTGTATACAGTTATTTGTATATAGTTAAATAATGACTTCAGTCAAGCAGGTTAACATATCTATCTTCTCACATAGTTACCTGTTTTATTTTGTGTGTTTTATTGTGTTTGTTTTGTTTCTGTGGTGAGAGCACCTGCAATCTACTGTCTTAGAAAATTAAGATGGAAAGTGAATGAATAGAAACTGCTTCATAAGATTGATGAAACATGAAAGCCAAGTGGTTTCCCAACAAAAGCAAACCCTTTGAGCTGTAGAAGGCCGGAAAATCTCAGGAACTGGAAGTTTCTTAAAATGTGAGATGGAAGGATGGTTGAAAGTCTGTATGGGGGTAGTTGAATACCCCAGGTACCTCCCCTAATAGGAAATAGGAGTTTTTCTCTCTAAAGGAACTGAATTAGAGGCTTGTGACTCAACCCTTGGCATAGCTGAGAGTGCAGGCTAGGTGGTGTGCTCAATACAAAGGAATTAAGCAGATGTCTTCATTGTAATCATGAGACAATGTGATGAAGTTTTGATGTTTTAACTTGACAAACTGAATTCTTTTTCTAGTGTTTCTTGTTAGGTTGGGCTACAGGGACAGCTGGAGGACAGTTATGATGTAGCATGTACACACCTTCTCCCAGTTATAAAATCAAACTGTAATCTAAGTGCTGCAGTAAAGATATTTTGAAGATGTAAATAAAGTCCCTAATCCATTGACTTTAAGTTAATCAAAAAAGATTTTGGTAGCTCTACCTAATTAAAGTTAGCCCTTTCAAAGAGGCTTAGGACTTTATGGATGCAGAGACCCCAAACATCTGCTGTCTTTTTAATTGCTCTCTTTGCCCTTGGATCTTCCTTCTAGACTGAAACATATAGACAAAAAATTCAACCTGTGCCCATAGGGTTCCAGCCTGATTGTGATCTTCTCTTCCTGATTGCCTCACCTACGAACTTTGAACTTGCTTAGCCAATCCCAAAAATTGTGTAAGCCAATCCCTTGTAATAAATCTCTTTATATGTACATATATAGATAGATATAGACCTATATCTATATCTGTATCCATATCTATATACCTATCTTAATCTATACATTTATATCTCCTACTGGCTCTGCTTCTTTGGTTAAACCATGACTTATACAAACTGTAAGTATCCTTCTAAATTAGCTTCCAGGATGCCCACAGGAATACTTGGTACTGCCACTTGGATGAAGAAGGGTGTCTCCAACATAATTTCTTATTCTCAGTTGTTCCACAACTGAGTCTTATCAGTCAACATACATGTCTTTGATCAAAGTTTATTTCACATTAAATAGAAATGGACAGCCAAGAACCAGAAGACAACTGAGGAACTGGATTGTGGGTGAGGATGTCGGGAAGAGAGTGATAGAAATGTTTTGTATCTTCATTGTGGGTGGTCAAATGGTCTTATGGGCACATATATTCATCAAAACTCAACAATTGTATAGCTAAAGTTTTGCATTTCACTCTATATATTTAACCTTAATTTTTTTAAAAATGTGAAAAAAGAAAAGTAGAAGAGAATTGATAAAAAGAAATAGACATGAAATCTAGGATATTCAATTGAACTAATAGAATTTCTAAAGAAAAGCAACTGAATAAAATTATAAATTAGGTGTTTTTTTAAGAAACGAAGGATAAGAATTCCCAGATTGAAATGGCTCCACTAAGAACCAGAATAATTAATAAGAAAAGACCAGCATCCAAGCCCCATATTGTGATATTTCAGAACTTTAAGTATAAAACTTTTTAAAGCTCTCATAAAAAAGAACAGATTACCTACAGAAAATAAATAATTTGGATGTCTTCATCGCTATCAACAGAAAGACTGAAGAGAAAAGAGTGGACAAAAGTCTTCATGATTCTGGGTGAAAGTTTTTCAATCTAAGGTAAGGATAAACCATTAATGAATTGTGAGAGGGAAAAAAAATACAGTTTAGCTTTAAAACGTCTCAAGGGGTAATTGTTCATGCTTCTTTCTCAGGAAGTTATCAGAGGATTTGCTCCACCCAAATCAGGACATAAATCAGGAGAAGAAAAACATTAAACAAGGATCCGGTATATGGAGGTGGACAGCAATTACCCAGATGACGGCTGTACTGTGGCCCGGAAAACTGTCCAGTTTGGGACAAGAGGCCTGAGGGTTCAGAAGAAATATATGTTTTTAAAAATGATGATACATTTACCTGATAATATATATCATTATATTGAGAGAAGTTCAGAATAAAATTATTTGATAGGTACATAGGAAACTAAGAAAAATTATCGCTTTTATTAACTTAAGGGAGAAAATAAATAAAAGCAAGGAGTTGAGGAAAACAGAGAAATAAAGGAAATTTAGTACTTTCTGCCATAGCTGTAAATAATATTTAAGTGGTCACGGTAATATAAGCACTAGATATTGATTTAACCAAAATTGTTTTATAACTCCTGTAAGTATTTCTGTGTGTTGGGGGAGGGGGTTCAGTACTTGATTCTTGTCTTCCATCCTAGGAGTCAATATGTAATGTCTACAGCTGAACAGTTGAGAAATAGCAATGCAAAAATACCATTTATAAATATGGGGATAAATACCAGAAGCAGTCAATGAGAGAGCTGAAAATGCTTTATTCTCAGGGTGTAGGTCTTGGGGGTGACGGGTCAAGGAACAGCTATTTTTCATCTTATTGAACTTTACAAAACTTTTATGAAAATAAATATCAGTTGAAAACTAAAATAAGATAAAGAAATACTCAAGGGATTGCTCTAAAGATCAAATGTGATAAAGTGGCATAACCTTGTTAAACCGTAATTCACTACATAAGTATTAGTTGCTATTACTGTTGTCGTAATTAGAAGCACACAATGGATAGATCACCCTCATAGGAATCAAGATAACGTAGTTGTTGTCCTAGTCCTGCCATGAACCACCTGTATGACACAGATCAAGTCACTCATGCACTTAAAACATCAACTTATTTAACTATGAGGCAAAATAACAATGTCTGCCTGTCCACTCCATAGAGTTCTGGAAAGCACAAGTGTATATATATATAAAAGTATTTCACTCACTGTAATTGGCTGTTCTTCTAAAGGACAATTATTATCATCTCCTAAGATCTGTCTCACTAGGTTGGATATGTGGGGAATTTTAAACTAACTTAGACTCATATTTTCCAAAGAGATTTACTTCTGCTTCCTGAGACTGGTTTTCTGGGAGGTTTCATTCATTCATTCATTCATTTCCAGAGAACTAATGTAGGAGAGCAGAAGATGCTCAAGTTGCTGGACCAGCCACCATTTCTTGTCCTAACCCCGCCTGTCACCCTGGCTCCTTGATTAATGGGGGTTTACTCTTATTGTCTGTATCAAGCAGGAAAATAGGAACATAAATATTTAACCTTCAAAAAGAGACTCATTTACTGGAAGTCTGACTGTATGAACCAGGGTTATAAATCTTTCTGAGGTATTTCAATATGCATAAGAGAATGAAACCACATGAATGACGGAGCTACCTTTAACCTTTGATTGTTTAAAAGCATAGTCTGTTTTTCCTCTCTTAAAAAAAGGGGACCTCTGAACATATACACTATTGTCAGACATACATGATGAAATTTATCTTTTAAAGCGGCCCCTGCTTTTTTTTCCCCCTGTGCACTGAAATTTATATCAAGTCTGTCAAGAAGCTGAAAGGAAATTATATTTTACAGCTGCCTATAGGCTTTGTTATGCTGAAAGAGAATCATTTCACTTTGCTCACAATAGATTGAAAGGCAAATTCTCATTCTTTGGCTGCCTGTCAATGAGAAGAGGGCAGAAGGGGGATATTCAGGAGAAAGATAGGTGACAGAATCCTGGAGACCAAGGTCCATTGTGCTACTTATGTGTTCTTCCTGAGGGTTTACGTTTAATTAAAGGAATCTGTTAATCAGCAAAGATGGATTGAATTCCTTCTCTATGCACAATGCTGTCTTAGATGATAAGACAAAATTTAATTGAAGTAGATGTAGAGATTACAAAAAATGCTTACAGACCCAAACTTGGGAGTAAACAATAGCTGAAGCTGTAGGAAGGGGTATAGGAGTCTGAGGCTCTCTAACGTGCAGCTGGTTCTACATAATATTTTATTTAACCATTGTGATCTTCTGTTGCAGTCCTCATTCCACGTATGAGGATATTGAAATTAAGAGTTTAACTTCCCCAAAGTCACTCAATTGGAAAGTGGCAGAGCCTAAAAGGAAACTTATTATTCTTGACCTGAGTTTATTTTCTGCCTCTTGACTTTCATTTAGATTTATTTCAACAAACACAGATTTACTGAACATCTAGTATGAATCGGTCACAACGCCTGACCTCAGGATATTTATAGTATATTTTATTAAAAGAGATATTTTTATTATCATCAAATACCTAATTCACTGTATTATATTTATTGATGGCTAGAATTAACTTCATATTCACCTTCATTCAAGCCCTGATTTGGGAGACAGTTTTCTATCAGGTGAAACATTTATTTGTTGTTCAAGTTTTAGTTTTCCTACTCCTTGTCTTTCCTTCGTATTACTCATCTTAACGCATGGTGCCATTTTACACCCTGTTACTCAAAACACCATGCTAGGCATCATCCTTGAGTCCTCCCTTTCCCTCATTCTCCAAATGCAATGCACTACCAAATCTCATCTGCACTGAAAGTACCCATGAGCTTCTCATCACCTCCTTACCTCTGCTCCCCCAGAACACTTTCCTCCTAGATTCCAGGGCAACATCCTTCTTGCTTCCATTTTGCCCTAACCAATCCATCTTCCAAAGAGAAGCTATGGCAATCTTTTTCAAACATCAAGGATTCCCTGTTTTGAACTCTCCCATGTTTTGTTTTGTTTCTGTTTGTTTGTTTTAAAACAATCTCCAAACTCTCTGCTATGGGCACAAGGTCCTGAACTGTCTGGCTCTTTCTGGTCTCTGGTTGTACACCACATCCCTTGCCCTTTGCCCGTAAGGTTCTACCTGCCTGTTCTGTGAGTGTGTCAGAGCCTTTTCCACACTTGGGCCTTTATACCTGATGTTCCCTCTGCTGGGAAGGTCCATCCCTCCGCAGCTCTGCTGAATGGCTGGATCCTTCTTAACCTTCACGTCCTCACTAAAATGCCAACTTCTCAAAAAGACCCTAATGTCTTATTTATCCCCCCCATTACTCCGTGTCCCAACTTGTCTTCATAACCCTAACAACAATCTGTAATTAACTTGATCATTTGATTATCATTGAAAGGCCCTGTCTGTTTTCTGTTGTAGTTCCAGCACGGAGAACAGTGCCTTGCACCAAGGAGTTACAGAATAAATTTCTATTAAGTGGATGCATGAGCCTGGTTGCTTTAAGCATTGCAGCTGAGGAGAATCGTGAACTTATGTACTCTCTTGGAACCTGACTCTATTCATACGATTTATTCCTCTTTGATTTGACTTTCAGGCTTTGGACCTGCAGAGGTTGAGATGGGCTTATTCTCTAAAAGAAAATGGAACAATCTGTCCAGTGTTCTCTTTCTAAGCCCCTGAAGTTGATGTTCTATTGTTCTGCTGTCATGCCGCTTTCGCACAGCAGACATGGCTTGATGCCTGTTTTGCATCAGACACAGGAGACGGACGGGGACACAGACATGAAGGTCCATCTGCCTACAGGGTAGTGAACCAGGTAAGGGGGTGAACATGGATACCAGGCCACCTGGGAGAAAATAATAGTACCTACCTCATAAGGTTGTTTGAAAGATTTAATGAGCTTATATTTGTAACTTCTTAGTGCCTGGTGTAAAGTAACTGCTATATAAATGCCAAAATAAAATCAAAAATAAATTAAAATATTCCCTTCCTTCCAGAAGCTGATAGGTTTTTGGTTGCTTATCACTGCTTGGTTTCAAACTCCATCAAAAATCTTTGCTAACTCTTCTCACTTTTCTTGCTCCTTTCCTGGCCCCTGGGTCTCACTGCCTTAGTTTCTGGTCTGCTGATGGTTCTCTCTATTTTTCCTTTCATTTTCTCTTTTTTCTAATTTGTTTATCAAACTAATAAACTGTGCACCTCTTCAGAGCAGAGACTGAAGTTATTTGTCTCTGCTTCTTCAACACAAAGCACAATGCCTCGCTCATGATAGATGTATGATGAACAAATGAATGAGAGAATAAAATGAATCATTGAATTATTCTAAACTCAAACTGACACCTGGGCTCTGAGCCCGTGGCCTGTCCAGACCTCACTTCCTGCCCAATCCTTTAAGATTTTCCTTCATGCTCTGATCTGGGTTTTTTGTTCTGTCTCTTTACTGCTTTAACTGTACACAGTTTTGTTTTTCTTGTTTGTTTTTTGTTTTCCTAACACCATCACAGTCCTTCCTTATAGCTCATTTTGCTAAACTTTCATTTGAATTGATTTTTCTTTGTTACAAGAAACCCCTGCAGCTGAAATGGTACCATCTGACTCCAACTTTCTTCTGGAATTTTTTCGGTTCCTCCGTGAACTTAATTGTCTTTCGGTTTCTGAAAGCAGGAACAATATTTGAGAAGGCTTGCTTTTTAATCAGTGGAGTTAACATGAAAATTTGACCTCTAAACCAAACCTTTAAACACCCAACTTGACAATTTATTACTTTGGCAGTTATTGCTATTGGACCAGCCGTAGGAACAAGTAACTCATCTAAAACACATTGTTTGCCTTCTGTTGCTATTAAGACAGGTGCAAGGATACATGACATCAAGCAAGCGGTTCTTTGGGCAGACAGCAAAACAGGCAACCTGGAGTTACCGTCAACACCCTTCAGGATGACCTCCTGGTCATGCCTTATCAAACTAGCCATAAAAACCGGTCTTTCGGTAAAATACAGATCTTTTCTTAGAGATGGGAGTGGTTATGTACATTAATTCTACCTCTGTTCTCTCAGAGGTAACTATTCTCACCATTCAGTTTGAAGAATCAAATGTAGCCCAAATTGCAGAAGATCAAATGGAAGGAAAACTTAATTTAAAAAAGTTGTTATTGTTGCATTGTTTGTATGTACTAATTTGATTTCTGGTTAAACAGACAAAACTGTTTCTGTTTTATAAATGCACTTAAATAAGTCATGATGCTGATAGGGCTATTCCAGCTCTAAGTGAGACTTCAAAGTTGAACTTAAACATTGTAAAAGTTGCCATTCCCTAAAGTCCTGATTAGGTTGAAATGGGATAAGTAGCTGACAGTTTCACATTTATTATTCTTCTGAGTGCATGAAGTGTTTGCAGTGTGAACGAGGGACCACATTTCTCTTATTGTAAACTAAACGTGTCCTTTCAATATAATGGCTTTAAAAGAGAACCTGTACTGATGTTAATTTGACAGGGGGGATTAGAAATCATAAAAGTTGGAGGACATATTGTATAGATTTGACTGATGGCAAAGATTTTTCCTGAGGTCCTCATTACTCTCTTAATACACAACAAGATCATCTCCCTGTTTTCTAATTCATATTGACAATAACAACAGAAGTTTTGAGGGGTTACTAGAGGCAGGCCAACTGATAGCCTGGCAGTAAGAGCAGATTCAAATAAGAACAACATTTTTAAAAGTAACACTTGTAGAAAGGGAATTCTGTAGGGCCATTTAGTGTGGGGGTAAATTGTCTTCCTGAGGATTCTCCTATGGCTGCTTAATGCTAAATTTAATATTTAGTATAATGATTCCTAGAAGCAACTGCAATTATATCGATATGTGTTAATAAGGGATTTCACAGTTAGCAAGGGTTCAACCCCCAAATATTCAAAAATGGGTATGTGTGGCTGCTCAAAGTATCAAGTTTTAATCATCAGAAATTTTTCTCATTAGAAATATGTTATCCTCTAGTAATTCTACATAAGCATAGCAAAGAAATAAAAATTAATAAAGATAATTAATAACCAACCTCCTTGAGAATTTACTCCCTTCCAGGCTCTGTTTAGAAGACTTTACATAATTGTCTCATGCAATTCTTACAATAACCCCTGAGGCACTAGTGTTTTTTTTTTTTTTCTTTTTTCAGGAGGACACTGAAGAACAGAGAGGGTAAGCATCTTGCCCAATATCACACAGTAAAGGTAGAACTCAAATCTATATAAATGCTCATGCTATAAACTCTATACCATATCATCTCTGAGGTCACAGGGCAGCCAGATTCCAAAGTTCCACTCCCTGAGTTCCAAGGGGGAAAAACATAAGTGGCATAAAAATATTAGTAATATGTGGGCTTCCCTGGTGGAGCAGTGGTTGAGAGTCCGCCTGCCGATGCAGGGGATACGGGTTCGTGCCCCGGTCCGGAAAGATCCCACATGCCACGGAGCGGCTGGACCCATGAGCCATGGCCACTGAGCCTGCGCGTCCGGATCCTGTGCTCCGCAATGGGAGAGGCCCCAACAGTGAGAGGCCTGCATACCGCCAAAAAGAAATTAGTAATATGTAATTTTACTGAAAATCCAGAAAACAAAAATAAATATATTTTATGGAATTTTAGTGTAAATATACATCTTATTATATGGTACAATATATATTCAGGCATAATTTTGGCACCACAGTCAGCTTTCATAAATTAATGATTTAATGAAATAGCACTTTGAAACCAAGTGAATCAAATATTTTCTATAAGAAAAAGAAACGGGAGGCCAAACACTAGGAATCTTGTGGATGCATGCTTTACCTCTTCAAAGGTTTAAGAGGGAGGGGATATATGTATACATATAGCTGATTCACTTTGTTCTACAGCAGAAACTAACAAACACAACATTGTAAAGCAATTATACTCCAATAAACAAAAAAGAAATTTTAAAGAAAAAAGAGTTAATATCAAGAGACCCTGGTTCAACACTTTTGGGGATCCACTACAGACAACAGGAAATTCGCTTGTGAATACTAAGGACTAAAAAGTTTAAGCCATATAAGTTCACGGGAGACACAAAAATGCACTTGACATAGAGCAAAGAGTGGAGATTTGTGTAATATGCAAGACTTCCTGCCCCAAAGCCTTTGTCAAATAAAGGAAAAGAAGCACAAACCTTATTACCATTCCTCTTCCTAATTCTTATCAAGTTCAAATTCTCCAGCAGGGCTCCCAAGTGCCTGCCTGATCTGGATTTGCTCACCCATCATCCTCTTCCCTCCCTTTCACTTCAGATTCTTCAAAGCTCCAGAAGTGCCCTGGACACTGTTAGGACATGCCTAACAGACTAACCTCAATTTCAAGTTCCAGTGGCTACCTCCCCTGGAAAGCCTGCTTTGGTGTAGATGCCATTGTGAGATCCTCTGGGATGCTTTCCTCCCATGGTGACACTTACCCACATGACTGTGGCTGCTCTTTGAAGTGTGCCTCTGGTCCTACTCTTCCCAGGTTGTAAACTCCACGTTCTCAAGGACAGTGTCTGTTCTGTTTGTCATTGTAACCCCAGTGCATAGCACATGAGAGACACTGAACAGGCTGTGTTTGAATGAATAAACAAATGTAGGATTTAATTCTAATCTCCTGTTATTCTACAGAGGGTTCTGTTGATAAAGTTTGCTCCCCTATGTTACCTTGTTTACCATTACAAGAACACTGTGCCCCCTGAGATGGCAGCAGGGTGCCTGGAATTGTCAAGCCCACCTTTGCCACACGTGATCCAACAAGGTAGGCTCTCCCCCTCCTAGTTTGTAAGTTTGTTTATCTGAGAGTTTTTCTAAAGAAATTAAAAATAAAATTACATTCTGTTGAGTATTTTATGATGACCTTTAATAAAGGGAATCACATTATATGAGCTGTCTGGAAACCCTGGGAGCTATGGCCCAATATGGACAAAGCTCTCCATTGCCAGCAAAGGCAATTTCTGCCCACCCTCAGGCACCAGCACTAGAAAAGGTTCTACTGCCATTTGAATCCTTTTTACTGACAATCTCCCTTTACCACCGGGTTTTCAGGAAGCTTGATAGATATTTTTTGTTGTTGTTAAATCTTATTCCTAAGCTTGGAGCATTGTGTTTCCCCTATTTATCATTCTGTCCTTGGTGTAAGTTTCTCCGCAAGGCCACTTTCACTCTTCCAACAGTCAGGCTCAAGTATAGCTAAATCAAGACATGCAGGCATTATCAAGGCCCATTTACCTCCACTAATTAAAAGATGAGTGTCAGTGCTAACAGCTGGGCTCTGAGAACAGCATTGGAGCGACAATTACAGCAAAGGGCTCTTCACAATTTGGCACATTTCTTTTGCATCTTTCCCAGAAAAGCTTACAAAATAAGGCCCCAGCTCCTTATCATGGCATTCAAAATTGTCCACTTCTGGCCCCGAACTAACTTTTGGAAGTTTCATCTTTTTTAGTCCTGTGCACACACTAGATGCATGTGGGCCAGGCAGCTCTCCCCATCTGCAACTTGGTTCACATTTTTCCAACCTACCTGTTGAAATTATATTGACTCTTTTTTTTAATCGAAATATAGTTGATTTACAATGTTGTGTTAGTTTCTGGTGTACAGCAAAGTGCTTCAGTTATATATATATATATATACATACATATATGTATATTATATATATATATGGAGTTATATATACATATATATTCTTTATCATATTCTTTTCCATTATAGGTTGTTTACAAGGTATTAAATATAGTTCCCTGTGCTATACAGTAGGACCTTGTTGAGCTATTTTATATATAGTAGTGTGTATCTCTTAATCCCAAGCTCCTAAATTATTCCTTCCCCCCCTTCCCTGTTGGTAACCTGTGAGTCTGGATGGATCTAGAGATTATCATACTAAGTAAGGAAGTCAGACAGAGAAAGACAAATACCATACAATATCACTTATATGTGGAATCTGAAAACAAATGATACAAATGAACTTATTTACATTGACTCTTTTTTTATGTTTAAAAAATTTTTTTTATTGGGGTATAGTTGTTTTACAATGTTGTGTTACTTTCTGCTGTACAGCAAAGTGAATCAGCTATATGTATACATATATTCCCTCTTTTCTGGATTTCCTTCCCATATAGGTCACCATAGAGCATTGAATAGAGTTCCCTGTGCTATATAGCAGGTTCTCATTAGTTATCTATTTTATACATAGTAGTGTATATATATGTCAATCCCTATCTCCCAATTCATCCCATCCCCCCTTCCCCCCTTGATATCCATACATCTGTTCTCTGCGTCTGTGTCTCTATTTCTGCTTTGCAAATGAGATCATCTATACCACTTTTCTAGATTCCACATATATGTGTTAATATACGATATTTGCTTTTCTCTTTCTGACTTACTTCACTCTGTACGAAAATTTCTAGGTCCATCCATATCTCTACAAATGACTCTTTTTTTTTTTTTTTTGCAGTATGCAGGCCTCTCACTGCTGTGGCCTCTCCTGTTGCGGAGCACAGGCTCTGTACGCGCAAGCTCAGTGGCCATGGCTCATGGGCCCAGCCACTCCGCGGCATGTGGGATCTTCCCGGACGGGGACACGAACCCATGTCATCTGCATCAGCAGGCGGACTCTCAACCACTGCGCCACCAGGGAAGCCCTACAAATGACTCTTAAAGTCCGCAAGCACAGCACCATGCCTTAGCTATTCAACTTAAACTTTAGAGTAATTCCTAGGTGGAGTGCTTGCTTTGAAGAGAATAGATGTTCCCATTGATAATCATTTGAGGATGAAATTACTCCTGGGATGAAGACAAGGGACAAGAAGAGTTTAAGAGGTATTTCTCTTGGAATGGTGTCAAATTGGCACAGACTTCAAGTTGTGAAGACACCCAGAGCCTTTCTGGAGGGATCTATCCTTGGAAAATTGGAGGGAGGTAAAAAGCAACGCATGAGTCTTGCCCAGAAAATTCCTAACATCAGATCACACTTTGGCAAATAGTTCAGAGATCCTGGAACTATAATAATATAGAATAATTGCAGTCAGGTAAATGGCAGCTTTTGTTTGTCAGTTTGGAGAATAGCAAAATAAACACTTTGTTCAGGAAGAGATGTTGGAGATCCAAATTGACGTTGGAGCTTTAGTTTGCATTTCAACTAGGAACCCGGCAGCTATTCTGGGCACTCCCAGATTATTGTAGTTATTATTGTAGTTTGAGAACAAACCCTACTTGGTCCCCCAAGCCTCTCTGTGTCTGGAATAAACCAAGTCACTGCTCTTGTGTTCTCATTTAGAATAATAGAATATGTCTTTGTCCTAAAAATACTGTGAATCCCATATACTCTTGAAGACAGTTGGAAAGGAGAGGCAAGTGTGCAAAGGGGATAAGGAACCTTCTGGAAGAGAAGAGAAAATATTTAGGCATCTTGCCCTTTTGAAGATCAACATTGACAGAGCATCTCGCAGGATGGTGATACTCGATGTGAAATGCCAAAGGGCCCCCTCCTCCCAGTAGGAAGTCTAAAATGTGTGACCAAAGCTCAATATGAAAACTGAACTGTTGGCTTCCCTGGTGGCGCAGTGGTTGAGAGTCCATCTGCCGATGCAGGGGACACGGGTTCGTGCCCCGGTCCGGGAAGATCCCACATGCCGCGGAGCGGCTGGGCCCGTGAGCCATGGCCGCTGAGCCTGTGTGTCCGGAGCCTGTGCTCCGCAACGGGAGAAGCCCCAACAGTGAGAGGCCCGCATACCGCAAAGACAAAAAAAAACCGATGTGTAATTTTATTAATAACCTGAAAAATGGAAATTTAAATGAAAAATATAATTTGGAATGAGGAATGATCTTGAACAAGAACAGATGTGACAGATTTGTTTCTAAAGTGTGCACCTCTGTTCTTTTTCAGATTGTAAGGTAGACTATAATTCTCGGGCACAACAGAGATATAAATTATAACTCAGTATTGTGATACTTAAAAATAGCACTGTACAATGGAATTGCAGCTGCTAGACTTCCTTTAGCAGGCTGCATGTGGATGAGGACCCATGTGGGTGTGCCCCATACCCTAGATTTGGAGGCGCCCCCTCTGGCTTTGGAGCTGGAATGCCCTTCACTGCCTGGTGATAGAAGCACAGACACTCAGAGGTGGGAGACATTGACAATGCCCTCTAAGATAACCTTCAAGTGACTCATGAATTTTTTACATTATCCTTGGGAAAGAGAAAGCCAAGATTTGTTTGAAAAATCTTTTGAGAAATTTACTCAGTTCTCCCCAGTCCATTTATGCTTTCAATCTGTGCTTTTTTTTTTTTTTTTTTTTTTTTCCTTTTATTGAAGTAAAAATCACTGCCTGGTAACTTCTTGACAGAAGCTCTATGCTCCAGAGTACTCAGAAAAAGTTGAAACCTGCGTGTATATGACAGGCTTTTTAAAATGTGAAGGCAGTTCTCACGTCTTCCTCCCCAAACTTTCTCTTTTCTAGATGAAATAGCTGCTTCTATTTAGTGAATGTGAGCTGTGCAAGGCACATGCTTGATATGTTACCCGAATTGTCTCCTGAATCCTGTCAAGAGCACTGCCTGGGAGAGATCATTATTGACACTTCAAGATGAGGAAACTGAGGTTCAGAGAGTCTATGGTCTCAGGTCCCCCAGCTGTGTTAAGGCTGAGACCAGAACCACCAACCACTTACTGCAGAGCTGATGCTGCCCTCATGCAGCTTGACCCCATGGCTAAATACCCTCAGTTCCTTTAACCTTCTCCTCATCTCCAGATCCTATATTATCATTGTTCTCACCAACACCTCTGACAGTGGGCCTTTCTTGTTTTCTCTGCCTTGCCTCTGGCTTCTGTGAGAATGACTGGTCCCCACACTCAGCCAGAGGGTTACTTAGGAGCTGGCATTTGCATGTGTAACTCCATAACCTTTACCACATTAGACTTAGACAGGGGTGGGAGCCTTACCCAGGCCAAATATAGTCATCATTTGGGATTTTTAAAATTAAAAAATATATTTTTTAGCTGGAAATTTGAGGTAAAAGGCATCCATTTCTGATGATAGTAAATGTTAAGACATAAAAAGCCAGAACTGCTGGCAACCACCTTATAGAGAGTAAGAACAGTGATGACAAGCCAAAGGAGCAGAGGTATGAAAGGAAGAGGTGTGTGTGTGTGTGTGTGTGTACGTGTGTGTGCATGCGTGTGTGTGTGTGAGTGTGTGTGTGTGGAGAGAGAAAGAGAGACAGAGACAGAGAAATCAAGAACAGTGTTATTACCAGTGTTTCCTTCTAGTTGTTTCTAATGAAGCTCTATCCCACTGATGGTATATTCAACATTTGATTTTCACGAGCCAACCTCCTTAATACAGCTGTCATTGGGTTTTTCTTCCTGATAAACATCAGAGTCCTAAGACCAAAGTAAGGTATTATATGTGACAGACCCTAAAATGTGGAATTAGCAAAGTGCAGGTGGGGTGGGATGCAGTGAGAATCCTTCTGTTTCATGTTAGGAAGTTAGCTTTGTCTTCATTATGCCACAGCTCAGCAGTTGGTTCAACTATTGCCTGGAGTCCCCTGGGACTCAGACCATATGCCCATGAAGTCTGTAGCTTTAGGCAAGTTGGTATAAAAATGTTGAGATATTGAGTTTGCCAGCTACTCCTTGCCTTCAATAAGGTGCCTTCAATAAGGTGCTGCAAGATAGCTCCAGTGAAGCTGGCTTATTTGAAAGCAAATAGGAAAGAACAAGACTGGTGTATGTACTCAAAAAGTATAATTTTCAAGATCTAAAAGAACATAACTTTCATTCAAGTACATTGTGATCATGTATCAAAGTTTTTTGCCTTCTAAGAAAGACATGAGAAAGTTTCTTTTTCTTTTCTTTTCTTTTGCTAACTACATATATAGCTAGCAAAAGAAAAACAAACGCTGGACACAAAATTGCTAAAGTCGATGAACAGTGGTTGATAGCATTCAGGACAATTAAGCTATAACCTTTTTAAAAAGGGTCATCTTTTTACTGGACAGAAGGTATTTTCATCATTATAAGACAGAAACTATTTGCATTGCTATCGAGCAATCATTTGCATTGCAGTTGGGCAAAAATCACTCATAGTTTATCAGTTTTCTACAATCAAACATCAGTCTTTAAAAGGTTGCAAAATATCTGAGGGCAAAGAAATAATAAATGTCCAGATGACCCTCAGATAAGCTTATTAGACAATTCCCTAAGTTGATAACGAAGATCACTCTGTCTCTCTTATTTGTTTGCTTTACTCGCAAGTATTAGACTTTTTTTGTTATCAAAACATAATATTTGTACAAAATGAAGCACGTCCTGTGTGGGTCTTTGTAGAAGATCAGCAAATTTTTGCCTTACCCTAATGTTACAGCACTGATTTGAAATCCTGGAATCTTTAATTTTGAATAGAGATATTCTAGAAGAACCAGAAGCATCACAGAAAATCAGATTCACCTTGTCCATACAAGTGCCTATTCCCATTTACCCTCTTCCTTACAGAGACTCCTGGGGACTCTCATCAGCCTGGATCAGCTCTCTTTTGGGCAGCCCGGATTATTTTTTCTCTATTGTACCCCAAAGTAGAGTATCTAAGTCTGGGACTAAGAAACTGAAACTAAAGTGCAAAATCCAGATTCAAAAGGTATGACAAAGCCATATGCAAATGCTGTTGATTGTTGGCAAGCTTAGGAAGGTCATCATTTTCAAACTGATACACAGAGGACTAAGTTTTCATCAGAAGGACTTTGACTGATTAATCCTGATAGTGGTAGCACTCAACTTTTACTGCATATCAGAACTATTAGGGATCATGTTAAAAGGTCAATTGCTAAGCCCCACACCTAGAAATTTAGTAGGTACAGGTTAATGCCCACTAATCTACATTTTTATAATTTTTAATCTTCATGGATTCAGAGGCTTGTGGTCTGGGATACTACTTTAAACCATTCCTTAGGTCTATACTAGATACAAGTACTCACACCACTGTAAATGCAACGCTAGGAGAGCACACTCCTCACAGGAGGGTCCTCCCCATTCTCGCTCTGGTATCTGCCTATTAAAGATAGTGAATGAGGAAAATATCACACTGGACAAAGGATGGGGAAGCCAGGTTGGCTGATGTAAGAATTCATTTCACTATTAAGAAAGTAAATCAACTAATGGACATCCAGCGGCTTTTTTGACCATACCTTTTCTCTTTACACTCCTTATTGAAAGGAAATGACATATAGTATAACAGTGAACACAATTTGCTATTTCTACTTTTCTCTTTTGCTAAGTGAGAATCTTACTGAACTTGTTTCTTGTTTTTCCTTCACCACTGTACATCAAATATTCTGAGCTTAGTACATTTCAGATTTAGATCATCTATTTCAGATGTATAAAGGGCTATATGTAGGTTGACTAAGATTAAACTGTACAAGGAATAGAAATACCTCTGAGAGAAAAGAGTGGGCCTAGGAAATTGCCTCTGGATGAACTAGTTATTTTGCATTTAGATCATTCCTATTTGGAAGGGCTGGAGATAAATGCATTTGCTGTAGTACATAATATTAAGAAAAATTATCCAATACTTGAAAAGAAGGGAGATACTCTTGCATGTTACATTGAAGCCATGCTAGAGCAGTACAGGGCATTGTAGACAACATCATGTATATGAGAAGAAGGATACATGTTTACTAGGAATCCAAGGGGTAGACTGTAGTAGAAATATTTTAACTTAATCACCTGATTAATTAGTTTATTTATGTTCTCATCTTCTTCAGGTACATTACCTCTTTCCTTCTGGGGATTGTACAACCCCCAATTCTAATGACGTGGTTCTCATTGTACATATACAGGACTGTGCTTTTCTGTTACAGTAAACTGATCCAGGGGAAAGCGTTCAATTAAAGCTGCACAAAGAATCGAACAAAAATGTCTTCCCCAGGATTGTTTAAAAATAATATTTCAAAAGAAATCTTTTGAAATCAGGTAATCTCTCCTAGAGGTGAGAGTTGTCAGATATTCAACACAGGATTTGTTAGTTTCCTGGTAATCATTTGTGACAAAAAAATAATTGTTAGGAAGATCATATCTCATTACTTACACTTTGATATTGAGACTATTTTTTAATTGAGAAAATGACTCTGTCAAGGTGCAGTTAACAATTTAATTCTAAAGGGAATTAAAAGATGGAATGGGGCAATGATAACAGTGTCAGTTTTGGGCGGGAGGGATGGGTGGGACTCACACATCTGTGGGGAGCTATTCGAGTGAACCTGGGCAAATCCCTTCATCTATATAGGAAGAAAGATTACTTAAGGGTTATCCTGAGGCTCAAGTTAATTGAGGAACTAGCTTCATGCTACAAATACAATGAATGAGAATATGAGGTGAACAGAGTGAGGGGAGCTATCCTCTGGCATGTTCTGTCACAGAATAATTCTTTATAACAACAGCTACCAGCTACTCACAGCATGAAATGTGCCAAGAGCCATACCATACACTTCATATACAATTGTTTATTTCATTTAACCTTACTCTCACTCTGTAACCTGGATCTTGTTATCCAAAATCGAAAGACAAATAATCTG
Source organism: Neophocaena asiaeorientalis asiaeorientalis (assembly GCF_003031525.2). Lineage (NCBI taxonomy): Eukaryota > Metazoa > Chordata > Mammalia > Artiodactyla > Phocoenidae > Neophocaena > Neophocaena asiaeorientalis. Next base: position 341,071 of record NW_020175700.1, on the reverse strand, counting down.
AGGCCTAGCAAATTTGAGTAGTCTGAGTAAAGTGCCACCTGAAAGTCCGTGCCTGGCAGTGACACCAAAAGCATGAGACATAAAAGGAGACATTGACAAATTGGACTCCACATCAGAATTAAAAATCCCTGCTCCATAAAATACCCTGGGAAAAGGACGAAAAGACAAGCTACAGACTGGGAGAAAATACTTCCAAATCATGTATCCAACAAAGGACTTCCATTGAGAATACTTAAAGAACTCTCAAAACTCAACTATTGAAACAAATAATCCAATTAGAAAATGCACAAAAGACATGTACAGACAATTCACGGAAAAAGCATGAATATGGCAAATAGGTTGGGCAAAAGATGTTTCGTATCATTAGACAGGAGGGAAATGCAAGTTCAAACTACAGTAAGATGATGCAACACAGCTATCAGAAGAACTAAAATTAAGCAAATAAAAGATAACACCAAATGCTGGTGAAAGTATGGAGAAACTGCATCACTCATACATCGGGAATGTAAAATGGTAGTCATTCTGGGAAAGAGTTTGTCAGTTTCTTCAAAAAAGTCAACATGTACTCACCATATAACTCATCCACTGCACTTTGGGCATTTATCCCCAAAAGTGCAAACATATATCACAAGAAAACCTATGCATGAATGCTCGTAGCAGCTTGATTAATAATAGCTCAAACCTGCAAACAGCTCAGATGTTCTTCAACAGTACATCTCACGTACCTGTGCCTGAGATAATATTTCATCAAGCTAGCGCACACACACACACACACACACACACACACACACACACACACACACACACACATACTCAAGTAAGTGTATGTAAAACTAGTGAAATTGGAATATGGTCAGTTGCTTATTGATGTCACTTTGTTGTATCAATTTCTTGGTCATGTTAGTTTACTATAATACATAAAATCTTACCGGGGGGAAAAGTGGGTGAAGGGTACATGGAATCTCTTTACTATCACTGTATAACTGCATGCTGATATCCAAAGCTCTTAAAAATAAGTCTACACTGTAGAGTAAACACTCTGTGTTCACATCCGGGACTCTGCTTATTTGGTGAGTGACACTGGGCATTTTACCTAAGCTTTCATGGCTACAGTTTCCTCATCTGGAAGATGGGAATAGCCCCAGTAGTACTTAAGTCATAGCAGTATTGATCAAGTGGTGGTAATATGTGTACAGAACTCAGTACATTGCCTAGCACAGAGTCAGCAATCAATAAATTTATTATTATTAAAATAGTAAAAAAGAGTGCTAAGATTTGAATGTGAATCTAATACAAAATTTTATTGTATTAATAGTTAAAATGACAGATATGCTGATTATTCTTTCCTCTAATTTCCTTTAAACATTATACATATTGGGTACCATCCACCCAGATATTCTAATTTAGTTGGCTTGGGGTGAGTTCCCCAGCAATTGGCTTTTTGTTTGTTCTTTTTTTAATGCTTCCCAGATGATTCTAATGTGCAGCTTTGGCTAAGTCCCACTAAGTGTGTGTAATGGTTACGTTTTTATTTTGTTGGTTTAAAAGTTTCAAATTGAATTAGTCCCGAGTTTGGTGACATTGCCAGTTTTGTTTTCCCTGCTGTGGCTAAGGACACAATTTCTCAGAGGAATACTCACCTAAATAATTGTAACCACCCCTGGATGCTTGTGGCTTTGATGATGAGGTCATTCCTAATCCATAGCTTACTCCTCAATCAGATTGAGGGAGCATTTTCCCAGGAGGATGCTGGCACACCTCAAGGAAGAATCAGCCACCAGAGCATCGACTCTCAGTTCTGCTAAGACTGGGCAGACATGAATGAGAACATTGAGAGGTGAATTTCTCCCACAGTCACCTATGAAGGACAATTCAGGGCCTCTCTTATAGAGCAAATTATGCTTTTCCATTCATACTAGTAAAAGGCAGACAAAAGACATGGGAAATATTCTAACCAATACCACTTGGCTGCTTTCAGAAGAGAGATTTAAAAAGAAGAAAACCTCTGTTTTTCATTTTTTTTGATATTTTATGTATTCTAACAAAACAGAGGATAGTACTATGAATTAAAAGCATTTTTTTTGTTTCGCTTTCTTTTATTAAAAAAATGTCATGGAATTAATATAAGGACAATCTAACTTATTTACTTATTTCATATAGAACCTCTTGATTCCCCATCTGCCCAACCTCACGCTGAACACACACACACTGGGGACCTTCAAAGTAGGTGCCACAATCCTCTCCCAGCCCCCTCACTGTACGTGCAGGCCATCCTCCTATGAAGAGCTGAAGTGTCCTCTCCAACCTTGAACCTGGACTGGCCCTCAGACTTGCTGTGACCGCATGGTCTGTGACAGCTCCAGGTCTATCCCTTAAGAAGTTTACAAGATTCTGACTTTGTTTTTTGGAATTGTCAACAGGATGCTTGGGCCCCCCTGCTGGAAAGAGGCCATGTGGAGAGGCCTTCGAGAGGAAGTACCATCTAGAGGGAGAGGCTGTGAGCAGGGGAGTCTGGTCTCACCCCAAGTGAGAACCAAAGCCCACATGGGTGTGGGAGGCCTGCTTGGTGACCTTACAGCCCAACCCAGCACCAGCTGACTGCCACCTCCTGAGGGGTTCCTGTGAATGGTGTGGGGAGCAGGACTGTCCAGACCGACCTCAGAAGCATGAGAAATAGGAAGTCATTCTGGTTTTATGCCGCTGAGTTTCAAAGTTGTTTGTAAAGCAGCCACAGATAGCTGATAAACACATGCCATCTTCCTGATTTTAGGAAGAGCTGATGCAACTCATGGTCACAAATATTTTGATCAGTGCTCATTTGTACTCAGTGTCTAAGAATTCTGTTATGTTTTTCTTAAGAAACATAGCTCTTGATGTTATCAACTTAAACACACAGGAACGTATACCACCAACCACCAGCACTGCCCACACCACCAGCACCACCACCAGCAATAATAACAAAAGTAGCGGCTTGCTTTGAGTGTCCAGCTGGAGAATGAGAATCAGTGATTATGTTACAGAATCAGGGATGACTCAACTCAGAGATATAAATGTTGGTTTAAACTCTGGTTTACTGTGCCTGAGATGGGTAGTGCATAGGCTCCATGGCCTGGCTACTCAAGAATGGTTCCTCAACACAGATTACACATTTATTCCCTCAATACTCTTTTTTTTTTTTTTTGCTAAGTTATATTAATATATATTCATCAATAGATCAATTTGAAAAATGCTGAGTTCTATTAATTACACTATAGACTTGTGGTAAAAACATGTTTGAAGACAAGCAATGTGAAGAAAGGGAGAAAACATTTCATAGTACAGATGAGATGCCACATAATACAAAGCTGAGACAGAGCAAACTTATTTTGGGCTCCAAAATCGCTGGGATGTAGCCATGAAGTTAATACTCATGTTGCTGATGAAGGGTGTCAAACTGAACACTGTGGATTATTCTAGGCCATTAATAACCACAATCTGCTTGGGATAACCATGGCAACACCAGTAGCTAAGTACAGTACAATCACCGTGATTACCATAGAATTAGCACAAAACAAATGTTTATTCTTTTCCTAAACAGAAGTATTATTATGATGAGAACAGTTTCCTATTTATCCCAGGTTTTCTCCTCATCACTCCTGCTCCAAACAATGGGAGGACACATCTTTGACTGACATTTCTTTCTGATTTCTTTTCCCAAGAACCAAGGAGGGTGCAGGGCTGACCTTTCATTTCCCTTCCCCTCTTGCCTCAGTCTGACACACTAGAAACCATAAAACACACATTGATCCATTGATCACTATCTGGACGCCAGGATGGGATGCTATGTGCCTTGAAGCTTCAGATTCAAATAACCAACCTGAATTGCTTGTTAATTGAAATCTCCTAAATTTTGATTTCTTTAGTAGTCACAGAGCACAGCCCCACGTGCTCCCAGCATATATGCTTCATGGGGAGGGCGACACATCCAAGCCCAGGGTGTGTTACCTGCCTCTGTCCGACCTTTCATGGTGGGCACCTGACAAAGACACAGCCAGCCAAGGTGTCATGCCGAGGGCCGGCCAGTGGAAGCTGAAGTCTAGTCACAGCCTCTCTGCTTGCTGGCCTTGTGAGCCCTGACGACAGCTGGTACTCGGCTGTCCCCAAAACCCCCTTTCACAGTACCCAGCATTGCACTTCCACAGTGATTGAAGCAATTAGCTGCTGAGCGGCTGATGTACCCCGCAGAGGGCTGGTGGCTCGTCTGACACATCTGGGCACTGAAAGTAATTGAAACAGCTGCTTCTGCCCATATGGCAGCAAAAGCTGGTCGTGCAGAGTCTGCTGTCTGGGCTGCACCAACCTCGGGCAAATTAGCCGTCATTAATCCCGGGATCTGACCAGCATATGCAGAACCACTAATCAAGACAGCTGGGGGCAGGGGACGCTGAGAAGAGTCCCTTTAAGATTTCTAAATGACATCTCAGGT
>NW_020175700.1:298834-335927 GCF_003031525.2 Neophocaena asiaeorientalis asiaeorientalis | reverse complement strand
CTTCCTCAGCACTTTCACTCCCCCCTCTGCCCCCCACGTCCGACAAGGACGATCTGTGTCAGCTGATGTCTTCTGTTAGAGATTGCTAAAATTTAGTACAACTTTCAGCAAATGTAACACTTCTCAGTGCAAGCCTGGCATCCCGTTGATTATAAATAGCTTGGCGCGTGGAGAGTGAGAATGGGGTATTGCGCAGCCTTGGTGCTCTGGTTCTGAAGCCAAGGGAACCACAGTAATCACAGCCCTGATGGGAGAAAGCGAGCCGCACCTGACCCAGGCGGGAGAGCCCAGGTGTTCTGCCTTCCCTCTGGCAGGCACGATGCTGACATTTAGAGGGATTGGGTTTCCATCTCTGGACCTCAAAGGGCTGGGCCATCCTTGATAGGGAATTTATAGACTAGGGTTTGATTGTTGCAAGTGGGCCTTGGTGACAGGAGAGAGGTCAGGTGCCACCTGGATGGTAAAGGGGAGCTCTCTCATACGTGACACTGAGATTTATGACAGGACAGAGACTGTAGCTTCAAAAGACTGTTTTGCCTCAACTTCTGCGTTGTGGGATGGGGCAGGCGGCTGTCTCATTTGCACCCTACCAACGGTGGGCGTCATTATTCAGATGGCTTGTCATTATGCCTGACAACACTCCCATGCATTAAAGAGGTGGTGCCAGAGCGTCTGGGCTGGGGTGGTGAGCGGATGTGTAATCCCAGACGTGTGAGTGCACTGTGAGCTTTATGCATTGAGTGTGTCACTAACCCCTGAGGCCAGAGGGACAGTCCAGACATGAAGGTTCGTTTCTTTGAGAAATTTCTTAGATTGGAATAAGAAAATAGAGGTGCTGTTAGATTCATCCTCAGTTACCCTGGTTCCTGATTTCATCTCCGAATTCCACAGAGAAATACCTGCTCTGGGACAGGAGCTCTTGTCTCCACTATCCAGGTCACCTGCCTTCCTGGTGTGGGGAATGTTGACTCTTTCTCCTGATCGTTATTCACTTGTGCTGAGCCGTCTGCTGTGATAACTAGCATAAAACGAATAATAAATAGCTCCTGCTGTATGAGACATTTACTTAATTCTTTGTTTAAATAACTTAAACAGTTGACAGAATTTTTTTTCACCAATCTTGAGGTCATTGTGATGACCATTGTTTTCTGGGACTTTAGGGACTGAAGGGGAGAGTAAAATCGTCTCTCGTAAATACAGCAAAATAGCAGTTTGTCAGAATGGCTGCTTTGAAAAACATGGTTAAAGTGAAAGTAACAATTGAAAAATATTTTCTGATATATCTTGAAGCCCATTGTAGTTATTATTGTGCAGGATTAATTTTTCTCTTAATGCAGACATCAATGGTCTTTTTTTACTCCTCCCACCCCCACCCGCAGATGTTCCTTTAAGTAGATTCTTGAGGGCAATGGGTATGCCTTCCTCATTAACATATATACTGTTATCTTGCCCTCACTTCAGATTTATTCCATTTTGACTAAATTGCTTTATTGGCCACTTAAGTACTTACTACCATTTAAAAATAATATTTGTTGCAAAGTAACAATTGCTAATACTTACTAATTTATTTATCTGACAAACATTTATTAAGAACCTACTGTGTGGGCTTCCCTGGTGGCGCAGTGGTTGAGAGTCTGCCTGCCGATGCAGGGGGCATTGGCAAAAAAAAAAAAAAAAAAAAAAAAAAGAAAAGAACCTACTGTGTGCCAGATCCTTGTCCTCATGGAGCCTGCAATCTAGTGAGGGGTGATAAACGGAAAATACACAGTTTGCTAACTGGCACTTATGGAAGTCAGGTTCCTTAGCCTCCCATAGAGGCAGGGAGACAGGGCCCCTATCCTCAGGGGCTTGCTGGAACAGACAGTACATTCTGGTAGCCCTGAGTTTTCTCAGGCAGGCACTTTAAGGGGGCTAGGGGCATCTTAGGGAGGTGTGGCCTTGAGCTGTTAGAAGCGATGTTAGTGTTTGTTCAAGTCTTTATAGGCCAAAGTCGAGGCCTGGTTGAGAAAGGGCTCAGAGGAGCTTGACTGGAGTTTGCTAAAGGATAGAATCGTTGTTGGGTGTGGGATGGGGAGTTGTAGGAGTTGAGGCAGGAAGAAGGGGGTGATGGATGGGGCATGCTGTAAAGTCTTTGTAGATGGAAAACAACTAGAGATTTTGGGCAGTGAAGTGGACTGCTATGTTCATATATTTTAACAGAATGTGTTGACTGCTCTGAGAATTGTCTGAAAGGGACAAGGAAAGAAGTAGGAGACCAGTTAGGAGGTGACCAGGAGATGCTGTGGCTTAAATGGTCATGGTCATTTTGTAAGGGACTTGGGAGGGTTGAATCTGTGCCCATGTTGAAGGTTGAACCAAAGGACAGGCTGAGGAAGCTGATGGAAGGGGTTAAAAAGAGTCGAGCATCCTTCCCAGAGTCAGCCAAAGTTACTGAATCCTTGCTCTGTGCCAGACTCTGTCTCAAGCACTTTGTATGCATTATCTCGCTCATTTAATCATCAAACAGTACCATGAGCTGGATGTAAGGATCTCCCCCATGCTACAGAGTCAAAGTAACTTGCCAAGGTCATGTCACAAAATCAGTGACAGAGCCGGGGTGGGAGGGAACCTGGGACTATGATTTCAGTGCCCTAGAACTTCATCACTGCTCTCCTTTAAAAAAGCCAAGGGGAATATAAAACGGAGAGCTCGTTCTTAATTTGGCTTGGATTTTTCAGCCGTTCCCTTCCGTGTTTTAGCTTCGGCTTCCTGATTGGTGAGAACAGGGAAGGAATGATTCTGATATTATGCTTCAGTTTGTAGACCTTTTATTCCAAATATGCCTCTATTTAAAAATAACAAAACATGCCTTGCCTCAGTGGTTCTTTATTCCTTCATCAAACTGGGATCCCAATCTCCCAGTAAATTGTCTATTTTTCTCTATTTCCCCTGTTGACTATACCGTGCCCTCCCATTTCCTTAAAGTTTCTTTTTCATGGGATAAAAGTCCTGACCTAATACTGATAGAATGACTTCATCATGAGATCAACATTTCCAAACATTATCTAAATAGGAACTGCTAGGACTCAGCTCGCTGAAATTTATTTTCTTCCTGTGACTGTATACCCACACTGAGCTTAGGTGATGTCGTTTAGAGTTACATTTCAAAATTCCTCAGATGTTTTTAAATGGGGGATTCATTTCTTCAGACTCTTACTTGACAGCAGCTAGTAGGTTAAGAGCCCGTGTTCTGGAGTTAAATTGTCTGCAGTTGAATCCTTGCTCTGCAATTCTTTGTTGTGTGATATTGGGTGAGTTCCTTTACCTCTCTGTGCTTATGTGTCCTCTTTTATAAAATGGTGATGAATAATATTGGTATTAGAGAGTAGTGGTGAAGATTAAATGAGTTAACATGTGTAAAGTCCTTAGAACTTGAGCCTAATAAATGCTAAAGAAATGGTAGCAATTTTAAAACAATAATACTATTATATTATTATTCATCATTGTCATTACCATTACCATCATATAACACAACTGTGGCTAAAATGCACCTCACGGTGTTGGGGTTGATTAAAGACACTCAACTGGAGATCAGTTAAATTGGGGTTGCCCACCTCAACAGTTTAGATGTGTTTTTCATCCAGATACAGGTACACCCTTTGCATATACATCTTGGAAAATTACTAAAAACATATGCTTTTAAATTATGGTTTTACAGACAATTCAGAGACCACGAGTAATTGTGATTTAGAGTTAATTACTGTTAGTTCTGACTAACAGCATCGGAAGGGCTTATGAAGGGCTTTCCTATACCCAGCCCTAACATTTACGTGCCCAGGGAAAGAGCACAACTGGAGACCACACACTGAAATATGAGGGAAGGGGTCAGGGTGCACAACCTTAAAAGAATGACATAGCCATTGAGGCTACGACATAAACTGGTTAGAACCAACTAGGTCCAAGATAGCAGAAGATTCGACTTTCAGTAGAGCTTAAACCTCATTATACACTCATTGTAATACATTAACATGCTAAATGACACACCCACAGATGACATGACAGTTCTGAGGCTGACCATAAAAGGTCAAAAACTGGGTGGTGGCCAAGTTCCTTTAGATCCCCTCCCCTTCCCCTGAAATAGTTGGAATAATCCTCCCACTTATTAGCCTATGAAATTACCGAGCCCATTAGAAACTAACCACACCATATTATGGGGCCACTCTCACTTTCCAAGCTGACCCCATGCCCTGGGGCCACTCTCGCCTTTTGAGATGGGCTGCATTCTGTCTATGGAATGTGTATCTCTCTAAATAAATCCACTACTTACCTATCACTTTGTCTCTCACTGAATTATTTCTGCAACTAGACATAAAGAACCTGGGCTTCAGTTAAGTCCTGACACCAGGTGAGATTTCAATTAAAAGGCAGTCCCAACATGAGCTTTGGCTGGGTTCAAATCCCATCTGAGTTGTGCAGTTTCAATATTATACATTTAAATATTTAAAAGATAAGATATCCTGGACTGTGAACCCCATGTCAGGGGACAATTATGTCCTCCTGGACTCTAGGAGGGATATAGGATCATTGGAATTGCACCTCATGCTTCCTTTTTGCTCTGTAGGCTAACAGAGCACTTGCCTTCTGTCCCTGAAACCAGAATGACCTTGGATGGCAGGTCCATAGCAATAAGTACTTCAAGGAGCAAGGAAACAGTGTAATGGTTTCATGCTGCTATTGTGGTAGGATCCCTTGTATTAACAGGTCCACACATCTCACCATCATACCCTGAGACACAAAACTAATAAAAGAGAGCATCTTCCTGCAGATTCCAGGGGAGTCTTATCTACTTGACTTCTCTAGAAATAAACTACAAATGGCCTTTGGGAAAAACAATGTACGGCTCTCCTCAACCCACACACTGGGCTTTCTCCTTCCTTCATCCCTAACTTTAGGCTCCTAGAATGGCACTTTTCAAGAATGAGGGAGAGAAAGACAGAGAAGTGTAATAGTATGGGACAAAGGCAGACTTGAAAATTCTCCTCACCATTCACAGGTCTAATACTTCTTTTGTCCTTCCATATCTCAATGATGGGCAACATTTTCACTGAAAAATATGCTTCCCTGTTCCATCTCCAGGTTAGACTTAGGTTTTCCTCCCTTGGCATTAGTTCATTCTGCAGAGAGATTTAATTAAGTTGTAATTACAAAAGAAGCAAGAACTAACTGCCCCTTTACATACAACACACTCTACAGATTCTAAGAGTGAAGAAACACCTAATACTGTAAATGAGAGAGATGGACTCAGTTGTTGACTGAAAAAAAAAAAAAAAAGCACAATGTGAGTTGTGAGTTGAATTTTATTTGGAGCAAAATGAGGACTATAGCCCAGGAGACAGCATTTCAGGTAGCTTTGAGAAACTGCCCCAGAGAGTTAGGGGGAAGGGCAGTATATATGTGATTTTGGTGAAGGGGGAGTAAATGCAATCAAGCACATAGTTTTTGCAGAGCGTTCCCACTAGTCTCATGAAGGTTACTGTTAGTCATGGGGAGCAGACACAACCATGAAAGATTTTAGTGCTTTTCTAGGTATGAGGAGATGCTGAGGGGGAAGGTCAGTATGTATGTGATTTTGGTGAAGGGTAAGTACATGCCATCGAGCACGTACTTTTTGGCAGAATGTTTCTGCTAGTCACGAGGAGCAGACGTCACCATGAAGGATTTTAGTGCTTTTCTAGGTATGAGGAGATGCAAGAATTGGGCTTATAAAATCTTTTCCTGAAAATATCTAACTACCTGAAGAGGTGTTCTGCCAGTTTTTCCCAGAAGACAGAGTGCCTCATTCCTGCTCTCCACCCTGAGCTCCTTTCAGGGGGTGTTGAAGGTCAGCAGTCACAGCAGCTTGTGATTTAATCCTCATAGAGGTAGATGGCAAGTGCCAACCTTTAGTTGGCATAGTTAACACACCCCATCCCATTGGCCAAGAGTAGCTTCATTTCAACCATTTCTTTAATATCTTTGTGAATAAAACCTCTTTACCAGCCAGTCTGGAGGGCAGGAAATAACATTCAATGAAACATAATTTGCTTCCTGTGTGGTGTGTGTACGTGTATGGGCACGTGTATATGTTTGTGTGTGTGTGTGAAAGAGAGAGAGAGAGGGAAAGAGAGAAAGAAAGAGAGATAATAAATCCTCTGTGTTCATTACAAGAGTTTTTATGGTGGGCTGGAAGATGGGGCTGGAGGTGGTTTACAAGTAGTGATATTTTATTAAACTAAAAGTTTAATACTTGAGAAAAATGCATGTGAACCTCAACATTGCTAAAGACGCTGGCAAATGAGGTTTTTTCCTCTCTGTTTTTCAGCTAATATCTTTGGCTCCTATTCTTTCATAGCATTGTGATAAGTAGGAGTAGGAAATCAATTCATAGGATAGAAAGACACAATCCAGTTATTTCCTCTTTTCCTTATTTGCATCTCCTTTCTATTGTGGTCCCTGTGAAAGGTGATCTTTATGGGCACTTAAAAGAGGAGAGTCAGCATCCCAATCACAAAGAATCTGATGCACAGCAATGTATTCAGTATAATTTTGCAAATTTCCTCTATGAAAGCTGATAAGTAAGCAGTAGAGTTGGAAAATGAAATTCTCTATTCACTTCAGATTCAAACTTTGTCTCAACCGCTGACAAAACATAATCAATCTTTTAATTACTCAATGATGAAATCCCAATAAAGATCATATGCTTTGGCAATAAATTTCTTCACTTATTTCCAAGTGTATTTTCACAGCCTAATGACAAGAACTCTTGTAGACATTTTTACTTAATAGAAAGTACTCACATTTTCATTGATAAAAAATTGTAAGCCCACATATAGGAAACAGTGTTAAAAAAAAATGCAGTGAGTATACTCAGTACTAGAATTCTCTGAAATATGATGTGTACTTATGCAATTTTCTCATATTTCAGATCAGATCTGTATTGTTTCTGTCCACAGGCTGGTGTGAAACATACAGAGTAAAAGGTAAGATACACTGTGATCTTTTTATGTTTATTTTATTTTTCCAGTGATATTACTGAACATAAGTAACATTCCTATGCCCAGTGCACAATGAGGCCAAACAAATGGAAACGTCAGAGTTTGCAGCAGAGAAAGTTTCACTGCAGGGCCAAGCAAAAAAGAATGGGTGGCTTGGGCTCAGTAACCCTGAATTCTCGGATGGTTTTCAGGGAGAAGTTTTTAATAAGCAAAATTCGGGGTGAGGGCTGCAGGGTGTGTGACTTTCTTCTGATTGGTTGGTGTTGAGGTAACAGGGTGGTGCTCCAGGAATATTGTGCTCAGCCTAAAGTTACTAGCCTCCACCTGGGTGGGGGCCTTAGTTCCTGCCGAAGAACTTAAAGATATTATTATGTTTATCTTTTCAGGAGGAACCAGGACCTTGCCTCATTGCCCAGGGGCAGGGTTACTGATAAGGATTAGGGTGTGGGCAAGGCCGGCAGTACTGCAATCCAGAGATCATCTGGCATCAGGTGGTGATGGGCAAACTGTGACCTCTGGAATGAAGAATGTTTCATCAAGTAGTTAATATCTTCCATTTGTTGGGGGTTTTTGTTCTGCAGAAGAGCTCAAATATATTGTTATGTATATCTCTTGCTGGGGAGCCAGGACCCTGCCCCCAAGACTGCACTATTTTTTCTTGACTGCTCCTCCCTAGTTCCCACATCTCCTCCCTTCCCTGATTAGCAACTATTTGAACCTGTCCTTTGGAACTCAGGGAAGGGGACACAGCAAGGCTTTTGTGCTCAGAAGCCCCACAGGGTCCTGCTCACTTTCAATATTATATAACTTATTTTTCCCAGTATGTTTCTTGAGTGAACTCTAACTAAAACCATTGTTTCCCTGGGTGTATGTTACTGGAGACTGAGAGGAAGGATGCTAATGCAATGCCAGTCATTTATCCATTGTTTCCAATGCCAGTCATTTACTTATTGTCTCCCAGCTTCAACCCCCACTTCTGTGATATGGAGGGGTAACCCTGAAACCACATTTCAGCTCTGCCAGCTGCCCCTGTTAGTATCTGTTATAGGCTCTGCCAAAGGTGGGTGACAGGATGAGATGGCGAGACTGGAGAATGAAGGAGGGACTAGATCTTCCCCCTTTGCTTCCTGTTGCTTTCAGTGTTGCTATAACAATGCAGTTGCTTCCTGCCCCAGCTTCATTTGCCACTTACAGAATCTGCCTCATTATGCTTTCCTAGAGGTTTGAGCAGCAGCTCAGAGGTGGTCCTTCGTTGAAGATCTGAGCCTGGAAACCGTGGAGATCCTCCTCTGAGCTCCCAGGTCCCAAAACCACTTCCCTTTATTCCCATAGTTATTATCTTTGGGTTCATTAACTCAGTGGATTTTTTCTTTATTTTGTTTGTTTTGTTTTGTTCTTTAAGCATTCTAGCACCCATAGAGCCAATTCCTTATTTTAAATTCTGGACCCTGGCATACAACAAAGTTATTTATTCCTGATGATGCAGAGATACTAGAGGGAAATACAAAAAACTTTTACTAGAGAGATTATATATATATACATATACACATATATGTATACATAGTTATATATAAATTATTATTAATTGATATTATATACAGTTGATTATATATAATTAATATTGTATATATATGTGTGTGTAGTTGAGTCTCATTTTTTGTGGTAATTATGTTCTATAAACTTACCCTAAACGCTTGGCGAATGCTGAATCATTGTTCCTAGAGGAAATACAGGGTTAAGTTCCTGTAAGCCTCTGGTCTCAACATTTTAGTCAAGCAATCAATGCATAAACTTTTATGTGTGTTTCTGTTTAAAACACCTTATTTAATATATATTGTTTACTCATTAACATTTACACTCATGACCAACAGTACTCATGCCTGAATGAAGCTTATCTAGCACACATATTTTCTCCATAAGGCACACCACAGCCTTCTTGCACTTAAGATCACTAGCATGCACTTTAGCTCTATGTTTGGGGGGCATCTTAGACAATGAAATCACCAACAAAAGACACAAAATGCAAAATCTAGTGAGATGTATGGTGAAAAGGACACTTGTTTACAGTATAAGAGCAGACACAAGAAGACAGAACATCACCTTGTTCAGCCTTGGCTGGGAATTGGGCAGGTGTCAGGTAACTCAAATTTTTTGCCACTCTGCACAAAATATCGCAAATGAACACAAAAGTACCTTGAGTAAATGAGCAAGTAGGTGACTTGGCAAATGTAGAATCTGTGAATAATGAGAATCTACAATCTGTCATCTATGTATTATCTATCTATCTATCTATCTATTATCTCCCAGATGACCTCTTGGTTTTGAAGCAAATGTTTACTAATAAAAGTTTATATTTTCTGCTTTTGGCCCAATCTTCCACTGAGGACTTCTAGTTGTCCTGCAATGTCACCACCCCCAATTCAATATTTTGGGGAATGGTAGCATGTCCTCTGGGGTACTAACTAAATAGCTATATTTAACCTATATTTTGTATTTTCTCTTTGAAGCATTGTTTGAGAAGGTCATGTCAATATTACTGAAGGCAGTAGTCACCTTGGTCAGGACAACAAAGATTCCCTTTGATCTTTTTAAGATTGGTGTGGAATTCTGTGCAGAAGTAGGAAAAATGATCACTCTACAACTCTGTGCTATTAAGTATTTAATTACGAGGTGAAATATAACCTAATGGAAATCAGGAAATTGCATTTCTATAGACCAGTGCCAGGCTGATAGCCTAAAATGTATCAGATCTTTAACAAATGCAGACTTTGGTGCACATTTTTTGTTGCCCATCCATCCGATATTTCCCCACGGCATCCCTCAGTAGCAAGGCAGTCATATATGTCAGGTGAGACTTGACCTGTCCCAAGTCCAGGCTGGAGAACTTTAATCAGTTACAAATTGTGTTAATTCCATTTCTCTAACCAGGGGTTATTTGAGAATGGGTCTGTGATGCAATTCTGGCCAAAGGGGAGTGAAGGTAAGTCAAACGGGGAAACAAAGGACCAAGAAAGGGACTCTTTTTTCTGGTAGTGGTCATGTTGTATAAAGATGTGAGCTGTGACAATCATTGTCACATGAGGGGACAGCCTAAAGACAAAAGCCAGCACACTGAAGATGCAGTGAGGAAAGTTCCTGGGTCTTTGATGATGTTACTGAGGTGCTCTCCTTCTGAATTACTTGTATGAGATACTAAGTTATTTTATTTAAACCATTCTGAGATAGGTCTTCGTTTACTTTCATTCAGTAGTACGCTAATTGATTTACAGATTTATTTGAGGAGATCCAGATTAGTAAATATAGGGTAGCATGGTCTCAGGAACTTGTGGCTTTGGAAAGCTCCTTGGGGGGTTCTGATTACAGCCTTGGGACCAGTCCCCATGATAAGATTTATTAACTTGAGTCGAATACAGGAAGATTAACTTTGTAACCTGAGTTTGAAGAATCTCACTGGAATCATAGATTGTCCTGGTTTCCTTCTCCTCTTTACCTTAATCTGCCCCTAGCATTATAATTAGAACCTTGATTAAGTGTCAGATGTGGGCAGTTTTCAAGGGGCTCCAAATCTAATGGCCTTAATCCAACATAGAGTCCACATAGACAGTGTCCTTCATTCTACCCTCCTCACCTCACTCTGCTTTTCCTATGCCTTTTACAAGGTGCCTAATCCAGCATTTTGAGGGGTTGGACCACTTGATGACCATGCTTCTTACTCAGAAACTATGCATATCTCCTCTTTTTAAAACATGCATCTTTAATTTATATAATACAAATTTCTAATGATGTAGCCCTTTCTTACACAAGTGTAGATATACCCTTAGGTAAATGGTGCTCTAGAGAACTTAAACACAGATTGTCAAAGCCTGATAGAACAGAAATAATTATAATATAGATCTCATGTTCTGAGATTCAGCTGGGCCAGAATTTACAAATGGACCTTAAGTGCCCATGCAAGTCTTTGGTAGAATTACATAAAAACTCAGCCATTCTTTAACTGGACCACCTCTCGTTTCATCCTCTATGATCTGCTTCTCTGGCCTGTTAGTTCTCTAATTCTCTAACCTCTGTTTGGCTCTATTTCTTTATTTTAATTATCTCATCAGCTGCCTTTGGTTTTGACATCCTATTCCAGCCAACCTGGCATTTCCCTTGGACTTAATTCTGATATTCAACAATTGGCTTCTGCAATTGCCATTTTCATTGCCATTAAAAGGTGATATATAGTTATTTTTCTTAAAGGGTATATTTGGATGGAGGACACATGGCAAGAGTTAAGGTATATACAATTCCGTCCCAAACACATACTGCTTTTAGAATTTTGAAAATTGTTACATTGGTGCTTATACTTCTTAAACCACTAATAAAAATATTAGTTGTATTTACAGAGATCTTGAGAATTTTCATAGCAACTTCACATTCAACTTTTGTGGAGAGATGGGAAATGGCTAATGGCCAGTGGTGTTTTTTCCCCATTCATCAAAGCATAAGCAAAATCTCAGAAGTGGTCAGGGAGTAATCCAAGGTCACACAACTTGATGAAGGCAGAGTGACTATAAGAGCTCAAGTCTTCTGATTCCTGTAGTCCCTCCTGTTTCTGTCTCACCTCTTGGGATGTGCCAACATCTAGAAGGCCATAATGGGGCTTCCCCAGACCACTCTTGTTGTACTAAGACAATCCTGGGCTAATCTGGCTAAACAATTTCAAGTTTCCAAATCTAGTTTCCTGACAGATACTGCTTAGTCCCAGATGTGAAGAGACAAAAATATATTGCCTGTGCATTGTATGTTTAATTTACAAAACAAGATGTTTAATTTAAAGAAGTTCCTCTAAAGCAATAAACTAGTGATGGTCAATATGCCCATCCTTTTATTATATTGCCAAAAATTTTGCTTGAAGTTAGAAATAGGGATTATATGTGCAAACATTCAAATTTAATTAAGAAATAGTTTGAATTCAACCAACACATGCTTACATTTTCCCAGCCTAAACTCATCTTGAAGCTTATTCTCAATTATAAAATAAAAAAATCATTATAGATACTTCTTCTATTATCATCTGTTGACTCAAGAATCACCCATCTGAATAACAGATAAAATATACACTGCCTCAGCCCCTCTTCCTGACCTGGGCAGGAGACTAGCTGTGTAGGATGACAATGTCACCTGGTAATTTCCCTACTTCTATTACTTCTACTTTAGCCCAGAGTCTTTTCCGGCCTCCCTGTTATCTGTAATTCCATGACTCACTCCCCTCCCTGCCCACTGTGTTCTCTGTTACCCATACAGGCATCCATATTAAAGGACTGTAAATTTGACAGACCTCTTGGCTGCACTTGTGTTCCAGGTGCCAACTTTTTCCTTCCCCTGCCCCTGGCTCCCAGCTCTTTCTCTATTTGCATTTGCTAAGTGCCTGTGGCTGCCTCTTGGATCTGTGGTTGATTTGGGCTTCCTGGGTTTTGAATCATGTTATCCACTAGGCTAAGGCTTGCAGTCACCTTCTAGCTTTCCCCTTTCTTACTGTTCACTGACACAGCTACATTCCAGTTGGTTCCAACCAATAGGCTCCTGGTTTGTTCAAAATTGACGAGATCTCATTCTCCACGGCCATACATCCACTGTATCCTTCTTCTGTCCTACCTCTTCTCTTTTTTTCAGCTTGCAAATATCTCTCCTTCCATCTCTTAATGACACTTGTGAACAATTCAACATACCTTGGTCATGAACAAGGAATATTTGAGCTAGGTAGTTATCTGTTCTGCATCAGCAAATGAAATATGTGATTGTTAAAGGGAAATTGAACATAATAAAGAGTTAAGATGTTCAAGAATTATGGTTGCCAAGGTGGTAGAGAGAAGTATTGGGAGCTTTGGATTAGCAGATGCAAACTATTATGTACAAGATGGATAAACAACAAGGTCTTATTGTATAGCACAGGGAACTATATTCAACATCCTGTGATAAACCATAAAGAAAAAGAATATACATATGTATAACTGAGTCACTTTGCTGTATAGCAGAAATTAACACAACATTGTAAATCAGCTATACTTCAATAAAGTTTAAAAAATAAATAAATACATGAAGAAGAGTTAAGGTGTTCAATTTATAGAGGCTTTTAGTGCTTATAGTGAAAGAGTAAGACCTTAGGGGAATGGAACATTGTGCAACCATGTGGTTATGGTTTACCAAGGACTTCTAATTTCATTTATTGTTCTTCAAAATTTCTAAATGTTGTCAATATTTTAGTAAATAACACTAATTCAATTTGGTAAACACTGCAATAAAAATATACAGGTCATAAGAGAATAAAAGTCCAAAAGTTGGAGAATCCCTAAATACATTATATATTTTGTCTATTCACAAAGAAGTGTCTTTAAGTTTTTAATATGTATCCAAACAAAAGTCTCAGATTAATTTGTGGCAAAGATAGAAAATAATTCTAGGTTCTAGTTCATATATTCTATTTGCCTATGATTAAAAAATATTTTTCAGAAATGTGTTGAGTGTACGATATACTAGGCTTTCCTAGTATTGTCTTACTTGATCAGGGTAACCTCCACAACCCTCAGAGAAGGTAACACTATTTCCATGAATGCTCATAGGTTGAATAAGTGATGAAGCAGGAATTTGATGTAAGTTTGCCCAACATCTAAACTCATTTTCTTGCTGGTATAACACATAATGATATAATTATATATACATACTTAATTATGACAATATAATTATTAATATGAGTATTATATTAACATGTATATATAATAATTAACATAATTATATAATATATATAATTATATATATTATATAATTATATTATATATAATAATATATATTAATTATATAATAATTAACATTATTCATTTTAAATCAGAAACGCATCTTTTGTCACTTCCAAACTCATTCATGTGGATGTTGGCAGAATTCAGTTGTTTCCATGTTGGATTGAAACCTTTCCTTGCCACGTGGGCCTTGTGGAAGGGCAACACACAACATGGTAGGTGGCATCCTGCGGAGTGAGGGGGCAAGAAAGCATGAGAGGGTCTTATTGCAAGCTAACCTGGAAGGCACATTCTATCATTTTTGTCCATAATAAATTCAGCAGAAAGGAGTTCTAGAGGAGGGTTAGGAGTTCCAGCCACGTTCATAGGGAGGTGACGGCAGAACAGCACTCTTACCAGGAGGTGGTGTCACTGAAGTCCATCTTAGAGGCTGCCGACCATAAACGCTAATGTAAAACATAAGACACCCTTCTTAATAATTCATGAGTTACAGGAGAAAACAAAATGGAAATTGGTAAAGTATTTAGAAATAAGCAACAAAAATGGTTTTATATAACAAAACTTGTAAATGCAGCTGTAAGAGTATTTTAGAGTGAAATTTGAATGTTAAGTGCTTATATTGGGAGGAAAAAAGGGTTAAAAATGAATGAACCAATACAAGTCCAAAATTTCTTACTTCAAGAATAAACTTAAGGCTTCCCTGGTGATGCAGTGGTTGAGAGTCCACCTGCCGATGCAGGGGACACGGGTTTGTGCCCCGGTCAGGGAAGATCCCACACGCCGCGGAGCGGCTGGGCCTGTGAGCCATGGCCGCTGAGCCTGTGCGTCTGGAGCCTGTGCTCCGCAATGGGAGAGGCCACAGCAGTGAGAGGCCCGCGTACCGAAAAAAAAAAAAAAAAAAAAAAAAAAAAAAAAACAGAAGGAGCAAATGAAAAACAAAACTTTAAAAAAATAAAGGTTGAAATAGTAAAGAAGCAATACAATCCTAAAATAATCAGGCTTGGATGATTTTACAGGTAAGTTTACCAAAACTTCAGGAGAAAGATAATTCTTATATTTGCAATAATTCAGAAACTAAATAAGAAGGGAAATTACTCCTGTTCAATTCATTTACAAAGCCAATATAATCCTGCTATTAAATATAGATAAGGAGAGCACAAGTCACTAATAGATGTAAAGGTAAATGTTCCATACAAAGTATTAAAAAACTAAATACAACAATATATTAAAAATAATGTATTGCAAAAGAGTAAAATTTAACCCAGGGATGAAAATATTTGTAATATTAGCATATTTATTAATGTGATTACTGATTTGCCAGATTAAGGGAAAACATTAAAATCTCGGTACATATAAAAAATCATTAGATCAAACTCAACAATATGATAAAAACTTTTAGTCTACTATAAATGGAAAGGGCATTCCTTACTTGGTTAAATGGTTTCTACTCATACTACAAAACAAGGAAAATTCTTAAGATTCATCTATTTAAGATCAGGAACAAGACAAGGATATCTGCTTTTAATGCCACCATTCATCATTGTGTTGAGGGTTCTGGATAATACAATAATACTAGGAGAAGAAATATATATTAATATTTGAAAGGAAGAGCTGACATTATTCATAGTATCTAGATCAACTATTAACGTTAATAAGGAAGTTCTAGTTTGCTAGCTTTAAGATCATCATAAAAATAATAATATAAAAACCAAAAATGATGTTACACACCCAGAAAAACCAATGAGTTACTTAGTACTGAATCTAACAAAAGGAAAATTTTAAATTAAGAAAAATTATTATGTTCTTGGATGGGATGTTTTAACAGCACAAATATTTGAATCTTTAAATTAAGTTTATAAAGTAAATTAGATGTCAGCTAAAACCCCCAAAAGATATTTTGTTTTTTTGGTTATACTGGACAAGTTGATTCTAAAATATTGGAATAAATATACATAATAGAGATTCCAGGAGCAGACCCAGCAATCTATGTGAACTTGCTATATTACAGAGGTAGCACTGCAAACTAGTACAGAAATGATAGACTATGTCATACATGGCATGAGGACCACAGGATATACACATGGGAAGAGTAACTAGAAGCAATACTTTCAAATGGATTACAAATAAAACAATGAAAACTAAAACTTTCAAACCTTCAGAAAATATAGAATAATCTGTTCATAATTTTTGCATAGAAAACATTTTCTTACATAAGATATACAAATTACAAATAATAGATAAAAATCAGGATACATTTGACTCCTAAAATTATAAACTTCACTATAACAAAACCACTAATAAAAGCTGAATGATAAGCCTCGCATTGGCAAGAATATTTGTAACCCAAAACATAAGTTAATGATTAGTAGTCAGGTTATATGTGGAATACCTAGTATTAAGCAAGAATAAAAACAATAGGAAAGAAGCAAAGAATATGAACAGATTGTTTACTGAAGAAGAAATCTGAATGGCCAATCATATGATAAAGTGTTTAACCTTAATAGAAAACAGGGAATTGAAATGTAAATATGCTTTAGGGAAACTCTTGCCCATGGCAGATGGATGTGATGACAAAGATGTCCACAGAGCAGTGCTTGTAATTGTGGAAAATTGTAAGTAACATGAATATCTCTCATAATGGATGGAATAACACACAGCAATCAAAACAAACAGACCATGAATATATGTACTAATGTTACCATCTTAAATAAAAGAAACAATACATTAACAACTTAAAATGTAGTGGAAATACCAAGATATAGAATGAAACATACAATGTGGTAAATTTATTTAGATTAGATACATCTAAATAAATTTATTATTTATTCCATAATATACATATTTATTGTTTTCCACAAACATCACCTGAGCACAAGGCCCAGACCCAGAGATGAGGAACTGACCTGCAAACCACAGCCCTGTTTGTAAAGAGCTGTTAGGTAATCTTAAACTTTAAATAAAAATAACCAGTTTTCCAAACTTCCCAGACACATATGTTTTCGTCATTCCTAAAGATGTGGAACTCATACTGGTTCTGTGAGTACTTTCCAAGGTGGGTCGGCCACTTGGATGGATGCAACCTTGAAAGAACTGACTAGTTTAGTAATGGAAGTCTACCCAGAAGCTAGGAAGAAAAGCACATACTTCAATTCTCTATTGAATTAGTATAGTTGCATAACACTGTTTGTGGACCCAGATGTATCAATATTAAGCTGTGAAAGATGCATGAGCATTATAAACACCACCTCATTTTGGGGAGAGGTAAAGAGGACTGGGAACAGGTCTGGGGCCTCCGCTGTGCTTTGACTTTGATGGAGGTGATAATGGTGAGAAGCTTGTTGGACTGTTGGTGTCAGTGCTGAGCCATGCCCAGCTCTGCCCATTAGTTGTTTGCAGTCATCTATCTCAGAGAAGAGAGGATGGGCAATCCTAAAACATCAGGTCTCATGGGAGCACTCACATGGTGGTGCTTACTGTTTACTACCTCTTCCTTGGGACCTTCATTACAGATGGCTGGGCAGGAATCCATCTCAAAACAGCCCTTCTTCCTCTTGAGCACATCATGAACCTAGGGTGGAGTAACTCCTTTGTATTCTCTTAGCCTCCATTGTGAGTCCCTAGTTTCTGCTAGATTCTTCATGACCAAACTTCTTCCCACACCAGGCTTCCATTGTCAAGCTGTTTATTGACTTTTCAAGGTTGTTTCCACGGTCAAAATATATATTTTAGTATTTTTTTAAAGAATTTTCTATATAATTCTTATTGCTAGCTTTAACAAAATATTTCAGAGAAAAAATGTTCCTTAGAGTTAAAAGTTCATACACTAGAATATGTTTACATCTGCATAAAAATTTAATTTCCCCTGAGATCTGATGGAGAAAGGTTGAGTGGCTGGGTAAGTGAGTTGGAAAGAATTGCTGGCATGCTTTGTCCTCCAGTGTCATTCAAGTGTTGGGAGAAGTAGTCTCCCCATAACACACTTTTCTGTATCAATAACATTCATAATAGATATGGCTAGCCCCATATGACTTAGTTTTTCTGTTAAGCTCCTGATAGACCACTTCCATTCCAAGGAGAATGTTTGAGATCTAGCATCGTGGAGGGAAGCATGAGAAGGTGAGAGTGTAGGTCAGGGAGGGGCAAACTTCCTTGCAAGGCCAGATAGGAAATATTTTAGGACTGTGAGTATTACTGTCCCATTCCAACTTTTCATTTCTGTCACTGTTGCATGAAAGGAGCCATGGGCAATATGTGAAGAAGAGGGTGGGGATATACTCCAATATAACCTAATTTACAAAAACAAATCTGTAGACTGTAGTTAGACAGAGCCTAGTGGGTGACTGTACCAAAATCATTCCCCCTTGAGTCCTGAGCTTGGACCTCCTGAGTGAACTGTAAAAGACAGGAGGAAAAGAAGTCAAGCAAGGAACTTCAGGAGGGTGAATTTTCCTGAGTTAGGAAATACAAGGAGCAAATATAGGAAATTAGATTTTAGTTTATAAAAAAGGATGTAAGAAAAAAAAAATCCCCAGCTGGCCAAAGGCCCAGGAAGAAAATTATCTGACAATTTTATTTAGGGACTGCGGGACAAACAGTTTCTAGAAAGTCTTGTTGAACTTTTGCAGGAAGAGAAGAAGCACATAGAAGTCAAACCATATTTGTTAATGGAGTGGAGTGACAGAGGTTTACTGTTTGGTTAGGTACCACGGTTCCATCATGCTAAAGCTCAGAGTCATCCCCTTTCTCAATGTGACCTCTTCAGAGAGCAAAATCAATAATGTGTCTGTCTTAGACACCTGGCTGTGATATGTTTAAGGCCTATCATGACTTTTACAAAAACAGCAATAAATGCCCAGATAAATGAGCTGTTCCAAGTAAAATGTGAGTATTCTTTTAAATGGGCTGAAGGCAATCTCCAAATTAGTAATTTACCTCCCTGGATCAGAGAAGCATGACCAGTATTCGCGCTAAGATTGGTTTGCCCAGAACGACTTCATCAGACCAGCCAGTTAGCTATGAAGCATGATTAAAATAAGAATCACATTGTGCCGAGTTTCTTCTCTTATGTGAATAAGTTCAGCCAATACAGAATTTTTGTCCCAGGGTGATTTCAGCATTGTGGACTCTGTCATGATCCCCAAGGGCATGGTGGGAACTTTCTTATGGCTCTGTGGAGTAAGTGGATCCAGAATAAAGTCAGAGGCAAGAAGAGGCGAGCAGAGGGAAAGGGGAGAGGTAGAGGGAAAGGAGAGAGAGAGAAAGAAACAGAGAGAGAGGTAGCCGATGAGCTTGTCTGAACTCCAGTATTGTGATATCCCTGAATCCCATGTAGCCCTTGGCATCTTAGTTATATTACAAACTAATACAAATTATTGAGGTATACCTTATATTATAAAACATATAGACATTAAGTGTACAGCATGATACATTTTAGCAAATGCATACATTCTTGTAACCCACACCACTCCTTTCAAGACAAAATATTCCCATCACCCTATAAAGTTCCTCCATGACCCTTTCATATCAGTTCCCATTTTTCACCCTAGAAGCAACCATTGTTCTGATTTTTATGTCTATAGATGAGTTTTGACTGTTCTTGAACTTCACATAATGGAATCATTGAATGGTTTCTCTCTTGTGTTTCTTTTCTTTCATTCAATATGTTTTCTGTGTTGTTGCATATGACAGTAGTTAGTTCCTTTTATTGCTGAGTTTTAAACAGTAGTTAGTTCCTTTTATTGCTGAGTTTTAATTTATAGTATCAATATGCTCCAATATCTGTTGATTGGTATTGGATTATTTCTGGATTTTGGTTTTTATGAATGAAGCTAATGTGAACATTTTAACATTCTTGTATAAGGTTTTGTTTGTGGACATATATTTTAACTTGGTGATGGGAGGGTAAATACCTAGTAGTACAATTACTGTTTCCTGGGGTAAGTATATAGTTATGTTTATTAGAAATTTCCAGTCTCCAAAGGGGTTGTACCATTTTACACTCCTACCAGCAATGCATTACTGTTCACTTGGTTTACATACTTGCTAATATTTGGTTTTCTCAGTCTTTTAATTTTAGCCATTTTGCCTATAAAAGTCATTTACTCTTTTTTCCCCCCAATTTTTTTATTTTGATACGTATAATGTGAAATTTACTATCTAACCATATTAACATGTACAGTTCAGTGGTTTTTAATACATTCATGATGTGCAACCATCAGTACCATCCATCTCTTTAACTCTTTTCATCTTATAAAACTGAAACTCTATACTCGTTAAACATTAACTCCCCATTGTCCCCGCCTCCCAGCCTCTGGCAACCACCATTCCACTTCATGTCTCTATGGTCCTACTCAAGTATTACATCTAAGTGGAATCACTTGTCTTTTTGTGACTGGCTTATTTCACTTAGCATAATATCTTCAAGTTTTATTCATGTTTCAGCATGTGTCAGAGTATCCTTCCTTCTAAAGGCTGAATAATATCCTATTGTATGTGTATACCACATTTTGCTAATTCATTTATTTGACAATGGACATTTGGGTTGCTCCTATAGTTTAGCTATTGTGAATAATGCTGCTATAAACATGGGTGTACAAACATTACCTTGAGATCTTGCTTTCATTTCTTTTAGATCTATATCTAGAAGTGAAATTGCTAGATCACATGGTAATTCTATTATTTTTTTTTCTTTTGAGGAACCACCATACTGTTTACCACAACTGCTATATCATTTATATTCCCACCAATAATGAAAAAGTGTTCCAATTTCTTCACATCCTCTCCAAAACTTTTTGTTTTCTATTTTTTGACATTAGCCATACTAATGGGTATGAGATGATATCTCATTGTAATTTGGTTTGCACTTCCCTAATGATTAGTGGTGTTGAGTGCCATTTCATTTCATTTCATTGGTCATTCATATATCTTCTTAGGAGAAATTTCTATTAAAATCCTTGGTCCATTTTTGAATTGGGTTATATGTTTTTTGTCTTTGAGTTTTAGGAGTTTTCTATATATTCTGGATATTAATCACTTATCAGATACATGATTTGCAAACAACAACATGATTTCTGTTGTTGCTGGTGGTGCTGTTGGCTGTGCCTTTGGTGTCAAATCTGAGAAATCATTGCCAAATCTAATATTATGAAGTTTGGCCCTGTTTTCCTCTAAGAGTTTTGTAATTTTAGGTCTTACATTGCATCTATAATCCATTTTGAGTTGCCTTTTAGGTAAGGGTTCAACTTTATTTTTTCTGTGTGAATATCCAGTTTTCTCAGTATCATTTGTTGAAGAGACTGTCCTTTCCCCATTGAATGGTCTTGGCACCCTTATCAAAAATCATTTGACAACATACACAAGAGTTTATTTTGGGGGTTTCTATTCTATACCATTGATCTATACGTCTGTCTTTATGCCAGTACCACACTGTTTTAATTACAGTACCTTTAAAGTAAGTTTTGAAATCTGGAACTGTGAGTCTCCAGCTTTGTTTTTATTTTACAAGATTGTTTTGGCTATCTGAGGTTCTTTGAGATTCCATATGCATTTTAGGATGGGTTTTTCTGTTTTCAAAAACATCATTGGGATTTTGTTAGGGATTGCACTGAATCTGTAGATTGCTTTGTATAGTATTGACATCTTAACAACATCAAGTCTTCCAATTCATAAACATGGTATGTGTTTCTATTTATTTGTATCTTCTTTCATTTCTTTCAGCAATATTTTGTAGTTTTCATTGTGCAAATCAAACTTTCACCTCTTTGGTTAAGTTAATTCTTAAGTATTTTATTCTTTTCATGCTATTGCAAATGAAATTGTATTCATGATTTCCTTTTCAGTTTGTTCATTGTTAGTGTATTGCAATGCAACTGGTTTTTGTGTGTTGATCTTGTATCCTGCTAATTTGCCACATTTATTAATTCTAACTTCATTTTTCATGGTTTTCTACATATAAGATCTTTGCTCATTTTAAAAACATGAGTTGTTTGTAGGGGTTTGTAGGATTTTCTTCAGTGTATTCTGGATATAAGCCCTTTGTCAGACACATGAGTTGCAAATATTTTCTTCTAATATGTGGCTTGACTCTTCATTTTCTTAATGACATCTTTTGATCATTGGAAGTTTCTAATTTTGATGATCTCCAATGGTAATAGACCCATTCCCAGCTAATGTGAACATTGGTTGCTAAAGGCATAGGGCAATAGCTTTCTCAGGGGAATTGTTCTCAGCCAAAGAGAGCCATCTCATCTAGAAATAACTGGGATGCCATGCTCCTTTCTGAAGTGGCTTAGAAAAATGACTGGCTGTTATTGCAGTACAAAAGACCTGTCCCTTGACCTCCATGTGGGACAACACTGAGGGGCCATTTGTGTCCTGGGGCTCCTTGTAGGATTAGACAGAGGCTGGACTGGAGCTGACCCCACTTCTTTGCTGAGCTTCCTCCACTGCCCTATTCTGCTTCCCTTACTTTGTTACAGATGTCTTTTGCAAGAATTCACTCAATAAATGACTCACACAAGAGACCCCCTCTCAAACTCTATATTTAGGGAACTCAATCTAAGACACCAATTTATCAATTTTTCTTTTATGCTTAGTTCTTTTTATTTTGTATCCTAACAAATCTCTGCCTCCCTCATGTTGAAAAGATATTCTTCTATGTTTGTCTTTTAGGGGCTTTATAGTTTTAGCATTTACATTTTGGTATATGACCTATTTCAAATTAATTATTGTGCATGATGTAAGATAGAGATCAGGTTTTATTCTTTCCATAAAAATACCCAGGTGTTCTGGTCACTTTTCCTTGTCCAAATGTATTTGCACCATTGTAAAAAGTCAATTGACCATATATTTGTGCAACATTTGTTTTTATTTTTGCTTTAAGTAGTTGGCATGGTTTTATATGTCCTAGTACTGAATGGTCCTGGCTAATTTAGAGTTTCATTTTTATTTGTATTTCCAAGTAGTGTTGCCAGGCTTAGCAAATAAAAATATAGCTCTGAGTTCAATTTAAATTTCAGATACACAAGAAATTTTTTTTAGTATAAATATGTCCCATGCAATATTTGGAATGTACTTATACTAAAAAATGATCAGTGTGTTTCTGAATTTGGAAAATAAATAAGTGCCCTGTATTTTATATGACGACCCTATTCCCACTGGACTCATTGGATTCTGATCTAGGCATCCCATCACCACCTGTTGTCTGTCTGTTCTGGCCTCCCATGTAACTGCAAGGTGAGCTTTTTTTTTTTCCTAATAATTTTTTTATTAAAGTATTGCTGATTTACAATATTATGTTAGTTTCAAATGCAGACCATAGTGATTCAGTATTTTTACAGATTATACTTCATTATAGGTCATTACAAGATAATGGCTATAATTCCCTGTGATATACAATATACCCTTGTTGCTTATCTATTCTATACATAGTAGTTTGTATCTCTTAATCCCATACCCTTAATTTTCCCCTTTCCCCCTTCCCTCAGTAGTTTGTTTTCTATATCTGTAAGGGTGAGCTTTACGAACCTCTCTTCCCTGAGGTGCTCCATTCTTCCTGTCTGGGAGGCTGGAATGGACAGTTCACACCCTCATCACATTCTTTGACTCTCCTGGCTGTCAGCTACCAAAGCAACTGGATTATTTTTTAAACAACGTTCCCCTTCTGAAGTGCAAATTCAATGTTATTGACCTGTAGGAGTGTCAGAACAGACAGAGTAGTGTTGTGACTTCCTAACTCTCATCAACAGTTGGCTTAGGTTCAGGCCAATCGACTCATATCCTCACACCTGAACCTCCATGACGGGCCTATAGCTGTCCTATGATTACTGAACAGTTCCAGGCTGACAGGTTTGGAGAAATTTAATCTGTGATGTTGGCAGCCTGAGGACCAAGTTGTGGGCTGCTAAGGATACACCTTCCCTACCTCGTACACAGACATTTCAGCTGCACAGTCTGGGAGTAAGAGGCCTGGAATTTCTCTCCATAGAGACTGTGACAGGTACAAAGTGAGGAAGTCAAGGTGCAGGAAGAATCACAAGCCCACTGTTCATTCCATAGTAATGTTATTTTCCCTCAGTGGGAAACTGGAATTTCAAAGTACAGATGTTGTCTTTTCCATAGAACATTGTCTAAGCTTCTAACATGGGATGGACTGAATGTGAAGCCATAACAGGTAACCAGCCAATGACTTCTTACGGATTCTCAGTAACAATACCATGCAGTTTAAGCTTCATAACCCCTGTGAGTGGGTCCCTGTGAGTGCTGGGCAGTGCCGGGGTGAGACCTACCCAAGTGAGGAAAAAGCCACCTTGCCACTGGAACCTTTGTTCATAAGCATTTTAGCAAACTCCTTAGGCAACCACAGAAAAATGGACCTTAATTCCAAGTCTCAAAACCTTGTAATTTCTTTTCTTATTCTAAATGAATATTTCCATTCATAACTAATTTTGTATTTATAATTCATGTTTTTCTTTCTTTGAGAGCGTCGCTCAAAATGTATGTGCTTCAGACTCCATAAATCCTTGAGGGCAAGGATGGGGGGATGTGTGTGGATTCAGGTTCATGGCTCCAAGACATGGTGGGAACATGCCTCACTGTCCATTTGCCTGTCTCACAACCATCAGGCCAGTCTCTACTAATCCACAGCTCCGAGAATGGGACATATTTATAATCTGCTTCTATAAACTTTCTGAAAGGATCATTCAAAAACACCTCTTTCTGCTCTAATCTGCACACTGTTCATACCCTCTCCCTTCCCAACACATGTTTTAACCATCCCAACTGCAGTGATTTAATTCACATCTATGTGAACCAAAATTACTTTGTTTCTGTAAAAGGTAACCAGAAGTAAGCTTTCACAGACTCGAATTTTGTATAAAAAATACACAAAGATTTTGATCAATCCCTTTAATGCACTTACTGCAAAGGCTCATATATTCTGAGTGTTTATTAACTAAAGAACAGAGCACCAATCACTGGTGTGCAAAAAATATATAAAGTTGTGCCCTAGTTTATGAGTATTTAATACTGATTCTAATATAAACTGTTATGTAAAATCTAAATCAAAAATCTCTTGAAAAAGTAAATTATTCTTAGTCTAGAATAATATTTGGCAGTCTCTAAATTTAGTTCCCTTAATTCTTTTGAAAAATTATGTTTATGTATCATAAGTCTATCTCTGATCAATTTCTAGAAATAGTCTTTCTGTATAAATTGTAGTATATTTACACTTCACCTAAAAATGACTGGTTTTATTATCACCAGAATTATGGAATGATAATTTTTAACTTGTTCTGGCTAGAATGGTTACAGAAATTTAGCAGCATAGAGTATAGATTTTGCTAAATGTTTTACTGTGATCACATTTGTTTCCAATGGAATTGGAATTAATTGAAAAATCATTCAACTATTATTATTGAAAATAATTATAATCATTTAAAACTATGTTTAGTACTTAGGAAAGAAAATAAAAATATTATGGACTATCATTAAAATTTCCTCCTGTGATTAATTTATATATATATTTGTTAATAGGAATTATTTATTCCACATGATAAAATATATTTATACTTAAGTATACCTTATAAAATGTATTTATATATTATTTAAATAATTTATATACAATATATCATTTAATCTTCACAACAGTCTCATGATATAAATAGAGTAGGCAAATTTTTCTTCATTTTAGATGTCAAATATCTTAAAAGTGGATGAGACAAAACTGGTGCTTAGATTTCCAAATTTCAGTTCAGAACTCTTTCTACTTAATTTGGTGTGCTACCTCTTTCCCTTTATCCTTTTCTTCATCCTCCTGATCTCTTGGTATGTAAATACTTACTATGTGTTCAAAATTATACTTAGAAATGTACTATAGACATTGCCTTCGATGAGTTTATAGTCTAGTTGGAAGGCAGAATATAGCAAATTATTTGCATATATATGCAAATATACACATATATACATGTATATACACACATCATTAAAGAATCACACAAAATAGCATATCAAGAGCTTTTTCAAGATATGACATATATTTATTTTCAAAAATTATTAAGTGTTAGGCACTGTTAGGTTCCAAATGGAACCTACCGACAAGAGGTCTGGCTGAAATTTAGACGAGGAAGAGGGCATTTGGGTTGGTGAAAGGAAAATAACCACAAACTTCATGAATTGGATCTTTAAGTAGAGTGATACTAGGATATGCAGTGAGAAATTGACAGGTGGTCAAGAGGTAGACGTTTGGAGGCAAGAAAGATCACGGGTGCCTTGGACACCAGTAAAGTTATTTGCCCAGAGAAGAGGGATTTGGTAAAACAGTATGGATTTGAAAACAGAAATGGGGACAAATTATGGAAGGCTTCATATTTTAGGCTAACTCCAATTTCATAAGTGATAAGGCTCAGAATTTCACATTTGACTCTCTTTTACTGTCTGTATAGATCTTTGATTCCTGATCCCTTTGAAAATCAGTTTAAATAAGGAATTTCCCCACATTACTGTACATATGAGAACACACAATTTTATAAGAATTTTAGAGAGCTCAGAGGCCCCTGAAGCCCATCTGAGGACCTATAGAGTTAGGATGTCTTCCTGGATAATCTAGCTAGAATTTAAATCTCTCTTCTGAGCTCCAGATCTACACGTTCAATTGCCTGGTAGACACCTACACTTTGATGATAATCTCAACATGCCGCAGATGAGACTCATATGAATCATTCAGTAAACCTAACTATGGTAAATGGTAGAAAGGTAGATCATTCACATGATCATCTAAGTTAGAAATCCAGTAGACTTTCTTGGCACCCACCTCCTCCTTTCTTTCCAATTCCAGTTAACCACCCAGACAACGTTTCTTTCCATCCGGAGTGTTCCTTCCATCGTTAAGTGTTTTACCATTTCACACCTGGGTTGCCACAACGACCTCCCAACTACGGTCCCTGCGTCCAAACTTGCTTGTCCCTTCCAGTTCATTCTCCACGTTGTTGGAAGAATAATAACGTTAAAAACAAATCCAATCACATCATTTACCTACTGGGAATTCTTCCATTGTTCCTCCATTGTTTTAAAGAATAAAATTCACATTCCTTAGCATGATGTGGTTTGGTTTCTGTTTTCCTTGCTGTGTTTCCTGCCATACACATGCTCACTTTTAACTCCACAACTTTGCTTTTTTTTTTTTTTTCTTTGCGGTACGCGGGCCTCTCACTGTTGTGGCCTTCCCCGTTGCAGAGTACAGGCTCTAGACGCGCAGGCTCAGCGGCCGTGGCTCACGGGTCCAGCCACTCCGCGGCATGTGGGATCTTCCCGGACCGGGGCATGAACCCATGTCCCCTGCATTGGCAGGTGGACTCTCAACCACTGCACCACCAGGGAAGCCCTGAATTTTTAATTTATTTTTTTTTCCTGCCTGAAAGGCCCTAAGTCTTCATCTTGCCAACATCAGTTTATCCTCAGAGTTTCAGCTCCCGAATCACACTCTTGGGAACGCTTCTTTCACCTCTCCTGCTCTGATCTGAACTCCATTAGGGCATTTTTCGCATCAGAATTTCTTGTTTTCTTACCTGTATCTTCCTAAGTGTCTGACTTCCTTAGTGCCTGGAAAGTTTCCTTGGTTCCCAGAGTGATATCCCAGAAAATAGGCATTTGGCAAATATCTGGCACCTGAATCTAAGAATGAATACATTCTGTAGGTCAGTGGCTTTCAGTCAGTACCCAGATACTCCTGAGAACACCTCAGTGATGTCATAAAGAATGAAATACCTTCTTTTAAACAGTGAGAATTTAAGCTGCCTGAAAAAACCATTTATTTCCTTTGGTTAATTTCGTTTCTACTTAGCAATTCCAGTAAGATTTTATTTGCTAAAATTTACACCTGAAAAAATGTTTCTGTAGGCAATTAAGAAATATTTTTGAACTAGAGACCAAAATAATGCTAATAGTATTTTAGCAAGAGTTCTTTAGCATAGTGAGCAACAAGCATTGCAAAGAGGCAAAGACATGCTTTGGTCAGTAATGAAGACTGACAAAAGATTTAAAAATTTTTAGAAGCATCTAATACAATGTTAAGTTTACCTTTTCAACATTTCTCTTTTATGTAACAGAGGGCTTTGGAATAGGGAGTTTTCATTTTAACCTTTGTTCAGTTTCCTATTTTGGCAAAGTTCAGCATTCTAGAAGTCGACGATGCCACAAATTCAATATTTTCAAATTCGCTGCAGGTTCCAGGCAAAAGGAGAAAGAAAACCTCCTCTGAATGTGTTCTAAAAATGTAGTTTCTACCTTTAAAAACTGAAGACTCACCTGTGGTTTATTGTCTCACCCAATAAATGTTTCAAAAAAGTAGGACAGACTTTCAGTTTTGAATAAAATACCATTGACATTTCACATTCTTTACGTCTGAAGTGTGCAAAAGTGGAATGGTCTTCCCCAGAAGGGAAACTCTCTTACACTTCTGTGTTCAAAAAAACACAAAAATTTCCTATTGGACGATCATCTAAAAAGTTCCAGTCTATAGAAAATATATACTCTGACTTTTAAATGTCGACCAGCCTTGGAAATCTATATGACATAAACTTTTGCCAAAAAATCAATCTTGAGTTATGATTTGATTAGCAGAAAATTGCTATCACATTTGTTTCTACATTTGTCTACCTCATGTCCTTTTCATTCATAGGCTGGCTGATTCAAACCTTCTTTAAAAACTCCCTGAGAAAGTCTGTGACATTAAAATGTCCTTTGATGCTCTTTCACTAAGCAGTGAATATTAACAGTTATGGTGACCCTGTTCCCTAATGTGTCTCAGCAGGATCAATAGCAGTTAAGTGCCACTGTTTTACAATTAAAAAGGGGATCATTTTAAATTTAAAAGCTCATAGCTAATTTTCTTCTTGGCACTTAATGGCGTAATTCATTTTTGAAAAACCTCATTGGGAGAACATAGGCTTTTTTTTTTTTTTTTTTTTTTTTTTTGGTGGCAGCATAGGAAGGAGCTACTTTTAGTACCTCTTGTTGTCTCTGATTTGGAGCATTCCTTCATTAAGCTGCCAGTAGGGCATCTGTAAAATTTTCTTCAAAGTATGGGACCCATGCAGTGGAGCTTAGGCAACCACTGTAATTTTCCATAAAACTATTCAACAGCCATTTTCATTGGGACTTTCTTCCCAAGTGCTGCGGTTTTTAGCCAGTCTTTCCTTTACACTCACATTTTTTTATTCCTGATTGTTGCTTTTCTTTTTGGTGACCTCCTCCTTTTCCCCATTAGGAACCCAGGCACATGACAGGTGGTTTGGAGCAGTGCATACATATTTCCAACATTTAATTGGCTAACATTATGCTGAAAATGTCATTCTGATCCTACCTCATTGACATTGCAGAGAGCCTGGCTCTCTCTCTCCACAACGATGGCTTTCCTGGTTCCCAATTACAACAGTAACAGATGCATCGAGTTACGTATACAATATATCCCTGGGGATAAGCAGTCAATATAGATCCACTTTGGGGTAAGTCTCCTGTCTGCTTACGGAATTTACATTATCTTCAGGCAAAGAAGAGATATTGTCTGTCATTTATATTTGCTGCTTGAAGCTTAGAAGAATATATTAATGCATTGGGCATATTTTGGGTTATTTTAAAAATGTCTAGTTAAAAAGCAGAATATATCCACCAGTTTTGTCCTAAATACTACTTCCAATTAAAGAAGCAAAAAACTGAATGTTGATTGTATGAAAGGCACTGGTGCTTAGCCCTTTATACATCTTTTCTTTGCTGCTCATTCTACCTTACAAAATGGACATTATTGTTTATAATGTACAGATGAAGGCATTGAATCTTAGAGAGGTTAAAGTACATGATTAAAGTCACACAGCTTACAAGTGTTGCAAATGGGACTTGAGACTTGAAGTCCCAAACACCTCATCTTTCAATAACATGGTTTATCACACCCATTGAAACTGCTTTAGTCTATATATCTTAGACTTAAATCAAAAAAAGAACTCGCCAGAATTTTTGGGCTTTTCAAAAATATTTCCAGAATACTAGTTATTAGAAAATTAGGACCAGCCAAAATACATGCCTAAGTTATTCTCCATCTAAAATTTGATTTTTTAGAAAATTATTTTGACTTTCATTATTACAGTATGTCTGTCACAGACCATGAGCTCTTACTAATTGAAGACTACATGAAATATTTCATTTCATTCATTTTCCTTCTGAACTGGATAATTTTCTCTGTAAATATAAAATTTTGACTGAATGCTAATGTTCCAGTAAGGAACCCTAAACAAGCAGGATCCTGTGTATATGATATTAGAGTTTGGAATAAATGGAATATTAGGGTAACAAAGGGCCAATGTTCCCTGAAAATATACTTTTAATTCCTACTGAGGAAGTTTGCCTTTATTTATGATGCCAGTGTGTGAAAATAATAACAATGGAGGAGGGACATTCATGGATATTATCATGTCTTATGGAAAATTGGCTTTAAATAAAAAAAAATTCTTCCTGTGTACAAAAATTCATTCTTTTTATGTTGATTTTTTTCTCTCTTCATTTCCTTTTTCTGTCCTTTCCTCTTTCCTTTATTCTTTCACTCCATTCCGCTCTCCTTTCTTTTACTTCTTCTTTTTCTTTCTCTCTATTTAAATTTTTCTCCCAACGTTCTAGAACCCAATACACTCCTTGAATTCACTTGCCTCTTCTAACCAGACATCCCTGTGTAAGTGGCAAAAATGACTCTTGTCCCAGCCCTGTAAGGGTAAGATAAAGATATGTCATCTGTGCATGCGTTCATTGAAATGAAATGTGACTCCTGGGGGGGATGCTGCCACCCAACTGGTCCATCCTGTAATCCAAGCCTGAGTCAGAGGACGTGGCGCCTGCAAGGCAAGTGAGCGGCTCGGGTTCCCAGGAGCGCCCTGGGCTAACCTGTCACCCGAACAACACAATTAGCCACTGACACCAGATGCCGCTGCTTCCTGCCACGTTACACTTCTCACATTTCACGTAATGGTGTTTGTAAAGTGCTCCCCCTTTTCAATTAGTCAGCCTCGCTCTCTCCACTCCCCGATTCATCCGTGCAGCTGCAGGAACGTGGGGAGCCAGTGGCTGGGCTGGCAAACTGGAGACTCTGCTCAGCGCAGCATCCCATCGGCATCCAGGGGTGACCAAGCTGCTTAAAGCCTGTCATTAAGCATCATTTATTCCACAGGCTGTTGATGAAGCCAATCAGTGCTGTGACCTCTCTTTCGTTGGTGTTTAAAGATGAGACAAGGGAAAGCTTCTGTAAAGAAGCTCCAGCAACTTCGTCACCGCATGTGTCCATTTACGACTGGCGCATCCTGGACATGGAAGGATTCTGGAGTGGCTGAGCCTCGGTTTCACACTCTGTTCCTCTTTGAAGTAGCTGCACGCTGCCCGGCTGCTTTGTGCATTCAAAACCCCACTCCTCATCCCTGCAGTAAACAATACCTGCTCTTTCTTTTCCTGTAGTAATTATCTTTTTTATATTTACGTAAAGGGGCTGCCCTCCAAGTGGGCATAAATGCTGACTAGGGTAGAGTTACTGTGTGCTTGCCTGGATTGCATTAGCTGCTGTTTACTCAGGGGTGCCCCCAGTGCCTCTGGTCTTCTCAACTAAAGCACATTGTGTCATTTAAATTTACATTGTGTCGTATTGCACAGGGGTTATGACACAGCCAAATGTATTTTGACATTATGCTTTATTTTTTTCTGGTCCTCTAATGGTGCTTGCAGGAAGAAGGGTAGCAGCAGGTGTGGCAAGACCCCTAGGAGTGAAGGGAGTGGATTCAGGTCCTACCAATCTTATTCCTGGTGAAGCCATGCCTATTATTTGGTGTCCTGAGTCCTTAGCAGTACCATTCCTGTCCACTATTGTGATTTAAGTTTGTCCATTCTTCCTGCTCTGGGGAGAGGTAACTCATGTTGGTTAAACACTAATAGGTGATTTGCATGAATTCTACAGAAACCCTGTGTCATTCTTCTTCTCAGTTTACCAAAAGGAAAGTGGCACTCTGTCTTTATGAAGTAAAACCACTCAAGGCCACTTCCTTAGAGAGTGGGTGTTGGCCCTGAAAGTGAGTCTCCTCCCAAAATCATAGGATTTCGGGAGATATTTGAAAAGCAAAGGGTCAAATTTGTGTACTGTTGTTTGGGAGACATTCACATGTGCTGTACAGATGTATCTTCGC
This sequence comes from Neophocaena asiaeorientalis asiaeorientalis, assembly GCF_003031525.2. NCBI lineage: Eukaryota > Metazoa > Chordata > Mammalia > Artiodactyla > Phocoenidae > Neophocaena > Neophocaena asiaeorientalis. Next base: position 303,932 of record NW_020175700.1, on the reverse strand, counting down.
TAGTATCATTTTAATTAACGGATACTCAGAAATACCTGCAGAGGGGGTGGGAAGTGTTCCTACTTTGTCCTTGAGGGTCTTTAGGTGGGTTTGGGTAGAGCAGGCCATCTGGACCAGAGGCTCAAAATCTGTCCTTTGTCCAACAAATCACATGTTACCTATAACATACCTTCAAACACAGTATGTTGTAATTCTACAAATTTGATCATCAAAGACCAGTAGTCTGAACTGGCTATTTATTTGATTGACTGCTTCTGAGTCCTGTGGAACTACATGACATGTTCTCAGGAAGGGATGTCTGCAGAGATCCAGATGCGGGTGTAGCACCTTTTCTGTGCCCATGCCAGTTCGGGGGATAACTTCTGCTCATAAGCAGAGCTGTTTCTGCTGCTCCAGAAATGGAACCACACTCAAAAAAGCATTTGACAATAATCAGAGCAACATTTCAGTTTGACTCTCTGAAGTTAAAATGGTTCAATAAAGGTATAAACTTTTTTTGTAGTTTTTCTGGTAGTTCTGAGATGAAACTGCCATGTTATAAACAAACTCATGAGCAGAGAGGTACAGTAGAGGGAAAGGTGTGGTCAGGAAAGCCAGCTCTGCTCTTTACCAGCTCCAAGGATATAGGCATGTTGTTAATTTCAAGGAGGCTCAGTTTTCTCTTGCAGAAAGTGGAGATGAGAAATATCTACCTTTTGGAAATAATCTCTGATATGTAATGGTCAAATATATTTGAGCAAAAATCAGTAAAAAACAAAAAATAAAATGAGGCTTCTTTACTTTTTGAGGGTTTGAATACATTAGTATTGAAGATATAAAATGGAGTGACATGGCTTGGCCTGAGTTTCAGAAGGACGACTCTGGCAGGGTTAGGACAAATGGCTGGAAGGTGAAGAGACTGAACAGAGGGATGAGAAATGATGCAGGCCATGGGGATGGACGTGATGGTGTGGACATAAGCAATACTGGAAAAGGCAGAATAGACAGTAGTTGGTGCCAGGTAAAATGTCAGGGGTGCAAGAAAGGGAGAAATCAGTTTCCATTTTCCTTGGGATGTGGTGCTAAAATCCAAGATAAAAAAACATGAGAAAGGAATAATGTAATGAAGAGAAAGAGGAAGGAAGTGGAGAAAGAGGCAGATTCATTGCCTTGAGTTCATATTACATACCAGAGATTTTTAATGTTTCATGGGACACTAGAAGTTAAGGACAGCACTTTGGGCATCATTTTTTAAAAAGCTATATAAAGCTTTTCTTGGCTCTGTAGAAGCATTGCCTCCCTCTTTCACTACCACTTCACCGGTGACAGTAAAGAGAAGTGTATGCCCAGATCGTTCGTTGTCCATTGGTTTATTTTTAGGCTTTTAGTAAGCACTTACTCCATTCCAGGCATTATGTTATGCATTTTACTTGCACCAACTTGCTTAATCTTCCCCCAACCCTATTAGGAAACAATGATTATTTTTCAGCATGGAAAAGAGGTGAGATAACTCTCCTAAGTTATTTTGCTAGAATAGTGGAGCTGGGATATAAATAGAAATTGGGTTGATGCCAGTTTCAAGCAGGCAGACTTATTCTGGTGTTTTGTTTACATTGAAAATGTTTGACATATACCAGGCCATTCGCCAATCCAACTGCCTTCTATGGTGCACCTGCCCTGCTGTAACTAGGGAAGGGCCTCTGACACAAGCCATCCAAAATACTCAGGAGACTTTTAAGTGAAATAGTAAAAAAGACCAGCAAAAAGAATTTGTCCTCCTGTGTTGTATTCTATATCTTCTTGTGCCTCCAGCCACATTGTAAATGAAATCAATTATTTTCTCTTCTGTCTGAGTTTCAGCCAAGAGCTAAGATGTCTACCCCTTTTTTTCTTAACGAGGGGTTTCTGGTTAAAAAGAATCTATCTCCTTTAGTTTAATAACAGGGAGTTGGGGTTATGGTCCTGGGTTTGGTAAGAAGTAAAGTGAAACCACATGGTCTGCAGATTGAAGGAAGAGGGCAGTTACTCACATTGGTGTGAGAAAAGCTTGTCCGGGACCACACACAGCTCCACTCATCCTTCTGACAGTTGTCTCGACCGTCCCCGTGACACCAGGACACCGAGGGTCTCTCTTGCAGGTCACAGGACTGCTGGACCACAGACCTTTTGTGTGTATCTCTGACCAACCTGAAAGTCCTGAGTTGTTCCATCTCAGGCAAGTCACTACATCTTTCTGGTTTCAGGTCTTTTATCCACAGAATGGGCTGCTCCAGTGACCCTGGTCTCCTCGCTTTTTGCTAAGCCCCTGGCCCTGGATCCTTGCCTGCAGCTGCTGCTTCTCCCCATCATGCTATGGCCTCCAAATTGCACCATCTCGTCTCCTCCTCTGGGAGGCTGACCCTGACGGCTCTCTCACTACACATGACCTTCCTGCCTCTTCACCCCTCATGACACTCCATCTCCCATTCCCCACTCTATCCTTTGTTTATTCTCAAACATCATCATTGTTTAGCCTAATTTACTTAAAATATTCTTTTAAGCATTTTTACATTTATATAAAAATTGTACAGAAAATAAAGTTCTTGTAGAGCCCTCCCCACTTCACCCTACTATAAATATCTTGCATTAGTGTGGTACGTTTTTTATAATTGATGGAACAATTGATACATGATTATTAACTAAAGTCTGTAGGTTATACTAGGGTGCACTCTTTGTGTCCTATGGGTTTTGACAAATGTATCTACCATTGCATAGAATACAGAATAGACCTACTACCCTAAAAATCCCCTATGCACCACCTATTCATCCATTTCTCCCTATGCCAAACTCTGGCAACCACTTATTACTTTTTCCAGAATGCCATATAGCTAGAATTGATACTGTATGTAGACTTTTTAGATTGGCTCTTTTCACTTAGCAATGTGCGCTTAAGGTTCCTTCATGTCTTTTCATGGCTTGATAGCCCATTTCTTTTTATCACTGAATGGCAATCCATTGTATGAATTTATCACAGTTTGTTTATCCATTTACCTACTGAAGGATATCTTAGTTGCTTCCAAGTTTTGGCAATTATGAATAATTTTATTTGTTACTTTCATCATATCATTTTTTAACATCTTTATTGGAGTATAATTGCTTTACAATGGTATTTTAGTTTCTGCTTTATAACAAAGTGAATCAGTTATACATATACATATGTTCTCATATCTCTTCCCTCTTGCGTCTCCCTCCCTCCCACCCTCCCTATCCTACCCCTCTAGGTGGTCACAAACCACCTAGCTGATCTCCTTGTGCTATGCGGTTGCTTCCCACTAGCTATCTATTTTACATTTGGTAGTGTATATATATCCATGCCACTCACTCACTTTGTCACAGCTTACCCTTCCTCCTCCCCATATCCTCAAGTCCATGCTCTAGTAGGGTTGTGTCTTTACTCCCATCTTACCCCTAGGTACTTCATGACCTTTTTTTTTTTTTTCTTAGACTCCATATATATGTGTTAGCATATGGTATTTCTTTTTCTCTTTCTGACTTACTTCACTTTGTATGACAGGTCCATCCACCTCACTACAAATAACTCAATTTCATTTCTTTTTATGGTTGTATAATATTCCATTGTTATATATGTGCCACATATTCTTTATCCATTCATCTGTTGATGGACACTTAGGTTGCTTCCATGTCCTGGCTATTGTAAATAGAGCTGCAATGAACATTTTGGTACATGATTCTTCTTCTATAAACATTCAATGGACAGGTTTTCTAATAGACATGAGTTTTCAACTCATTTGTGAAGATACCTAGGAACATGATTGCTGGATTGCATGGTAAGCCTATGTTTAGCTTTGTAAGAAATTGCCAAACTATCTTCCAAAATGGCTGTATTAATTTACGTTTTTACTTAATTTTTAAAAATTTAATGTCTCATTAGCAATTATAAAAGTGTGTGTTTTTTATAGCATCCTCAACAAAGCAGTTTGCCAAACTTTAGGATATTTACCATTCTGATAAGTAGAAAATTGTATTTCCAGGTAAGTTTAATTTATATTTCTCTTTTTATGAGTGAGTTTTGTATTTTTTCATATATTTCAGGATCACTTGGTTTTCTATTTAGTGAACTTGTAATTCATAGCTCTTGCCTGTATTTCAATCAGGTTCTTGGTCTTTTCTGTATCTACTTCAACAGTCTATATAAACTAACGATGTAAATCTTTCAGCGGTGATATAAATTGTAAAGATTTCCCAATTTGACATCTGTCTTTTTACTTTATTTTTGGTGATTTTCTTTTATTATTTCTTTTATTATTCTTTTATTATTTCTTTTATTATTCTTTTTGTTTTTCTTTTATTATTTTCTTTATCATAGTCAAATTTACAATAGTTTCTCTTATTATTTATTGATTTTGAGCCACAATTAGAAAAATTTCCCCTTTTGAGGTTATAGAAAAATGTATCTACTTCTTTTTAATATCTGTGACCCATTTGGAATGTATCATGCTGTAAAGTGTGAAAAAAAGATCAAATTTTATCATATTCCATATGGTGATCCATGATCCTAATATTTATTAAAATTTCTATACATTTTTCACTGAATTTTGAGATGTCAGTTTTTAAATTTTTATTTTATTTATTTATTTTATATCTTTATTGGAATATAATTGCTTCACAATGGTGTGTTAGTTTCCACTTTACAACAAAGTCAATCAGCTATACATATACATATGTTCCCATATCTCTTCCCTCCTGCATCTCCCTCCCTCCCACCTTCCCTATCCCACCCCTCCAGGTGGTCACAAATCACTTAGCTGATCTCCCTGTGCTATGCAGCTGCTTCCCACTAGCTATCTATTTCATGCTTGGTAGTGTATATATGTCCATGCCACTCTCTCACGTTGTCACACCTTACCCTTCCCCCTCCCCATATCCTAAAGTCCATTCTCTAGTAGCTCTGTGTTTTTATTCCTGTCTTACTCCTAGGTTCTTCATGACATTTTTTTTTTTCTTAAATTCCATATATATGTGTTAGCATACGGTATTTGTCTCTCTCTTTCTGACTTACTTCACTCTGTATGACAGATTCTAGGTCCATCCACCTCAACAAAAATAGCTCAATTTCATT
>NW_020175700.1:297358-298321 GCF_003031525.2 Neophocaena asiaeorientalis asiaeorientalis | reverse complement strand
CCATCTCATACAGATTCTAGGTCCATCCACCTCAACAAAAATAGCTCAATTTCATTCCATTGTATATATGTGGCACATCTTTATCCATTCATCCGATGATGGACACAGGCGTTTCCATCTCCAGGATATTGTAAATAGAGCTGCAATGAATATTTTGGGACATGAATCTTTTTGAATTATGGTTTTCTCAGAGTATATGCCCAGTAGTGGGATTGCTGGGTCATATGGTAGTTCTATTTGTAGTTTTTTAAGGAACCTCCATACTGTTCTCCATAGTGGCTGTACCAATTCACATTCCCACCAGCATGGCAAGAGGGTTCCCTTTTCTCCACACCCTCTCCAGCATTTATTGTTTCTAGATTTTTTGATGATGGCCATTCTGACTGGTGTGAGATGATATCTCATTGTAGTTTTGATTTGCATTTCTCTAATTATTAATGATGTTGAGCATTCTTTCATGTGTTTGTTGGCAGTCTGTATATCTTTTTGGAGACATGTCTATTTAGGTCTTCTGCCCATTTTTGGATTGGGTTGTTTGATTTTTTGATATTGAGCTGCATGTATTGCTTGTATGTTTTGGAGATTAATCTTTTGTCAGTTGCTTCATTGCAAATATTTTCTCCCATTCTGAGGGTTGTCTTTTGGTCTTGTTTATGGTTTCCTTTGCTGTGCAAAGGTGTGAAGTTTCATTAGGTCCCATTTGTTTATTTTTGTTTTTATTTCCATTTCTCTAAGAGGTGGGTAAATAAGGACCTTGCTGCGATTTATGTCATAGAGTGTTCTGCCTATATTTTTCTCTAAGAGTTTGATAGTTTCTGGCCTTACATTTAGGACTTTAATCCATTTTGAGCTTATTTTTGGTATGGTGTTAGGGAGTGATCGAATCTCATACTTTTACATGTAGCTGCCCAGTTTTCCCAGCACCACTTATTGAAGAGGCTGTCCTTTCTCCACTGTATATTC
>NW_020175700.1:294298-296182 GCF_003031525.2 Neophocaena asiaeorientalis asiaeorientalis | reverse complement strand
TTGCAAATATTTTCTCCCATTCTGAGGGTTGTCTTTTGGTCTTGTTTATGGTTTCCTTTGCTGTGCAAAGGTGTGAAGTTTCATTAGGTCCCATTTGTTTATTTTTGTTTTTATTTCCATTTCTCTAAGAGGTGGGTAAATAAGGACCTTGCTGCGATTTATGTCATAGAGTGTTCTGCCTATATTTTTCTCTAAGAGTTTGATAGTTTCTGGCCTTACATTTAGGATTCTTTAATCCATTTTGAGCTTATTTTTGTGTATGGTGTTAGGGAGTGATCTAATCTCATACTTTTACACGTACCTGTCCAGTTTTCCCAGCACCACTTATTGAAGAGGCTGTCCTTTCTCCACTGTATATTCTTGTCTCCTTTATCAAAGATAAGGTGACCATATGTGTGTGGGTTTATCTCTGGTCTTTCTATCCTGTCCCATTGATCTATCTTTCTGTTTTTGTGCCAGTACCATACTGTCTTGATTACTACAGCTTTGTAGTATAGTCTGAAGTCAGGGAGCCTGATTCCTCCAGCTCTGTTTTTCGTTCTCAAGATTGCTTTGGCTATTCGGGGTCTTTTGTGTTTCCATACATATTGTGAAATTTTTTGTTCTAATTCTGTGAAAGATACCAGTGGTAGTTTGATAGGGATTGCATTGAATCTGTAGATTGCTTTGGGTAGTAGAGTCATTTTCACAATGTTGATTCTTCCAATTCAAGAACATGGTATATCTCTCCATCTATGTGTATCTTTTAAATTTCTTTCATCAGTGTCTTATAATTTTCTGCATACGTATCTCCTTAGGTAGGTTTATTCCTAGATAATTTAGTCTTTCTGTTGCAATGGTAAATGGGAGTGTTCTTGATTTCACTTTCAGATTTTTCATCATTAGTGTATAGGAATGCCAGAGATTTCTATGCATTAATTTTGTATCCTGCTTCTTTACCAAATTCATTGATTAGCTCTAGTAGTGTTCTGGTGGCATCTTTAGGATTCTGTATGTATAGTGTCATGTCATCTGCTAACAGTGACAGCTTTACTTCTTTTCCGATTTGGATTCCTTTTATTTCCTTTTCTTCTCTGATTGCTTTGGCTAAAACTTCCAAAACTATGTTGAATAAGAGTGTTGAGAGTGGGCAACCTTGTCTTGTTCCTGATCTTAGTGGAAATGCTTTCAGTTTTTCACCATTGAGGACAATGTTGGTTGTGGGTTTGTCATATATGACCTTATTATGTTGAGGAAATTTCCCTCTATGCCTGCTTTCTGCAGGCTTTTTATCATAAATGGATGTTGAATTTTGTTGAAAGGTTTCTCTGCATCTATTGAAATGATCATATAGTTTTTCTCCTGCAATTTGTTAATATGGTGTATCACGTTGATTGATTTGCATATATTGAAGAATCCTTTCATTCCTGGAATAAACCCCACTTGATCATGGTGTATGATCCGTTTAATGTGCTGTTGGATTCTGCTTGCTAATATTTTGTTGAGGATTTTTGCATGTATGTTCCGCAGTGATATTGGCCTGTAGTTTTCTTTCTTTGTAACATCTTTGTCTGGTTTTCGTATCAGGGTGATGGTGGCCTCGTAGAATGAGTTTGGGAGTGTTTCTCCCTCTGCTATATTTTGGAAGAGTTTGAGAAGGATAGGTGTTAGCTCTTCTCTAAATGTTTAATAGAATTCACCTGTGAAGCCATCTGGTCCTGGGCTTTTGTTTGTTGGAAGATTTTTAATCACAGTTTCAATTTCAGTGCTTGTGATTGGTCTGTTCATATTTTCTATTTCTTCCTGATTCAGTCTTGGCAGGTTGTGCATTTCTAAGAATTTGTCCATTTCTTCCAGGTTGTCCATTTTATTGGCATAGAGTTGCTTGTAGTAATCTCTCATGAT
>NW_020175700.1:292950-293925 GCF_003031525.2 Neophocaena asiaeorientalis asiaeorientalis | reverse complement strand
TGTTAGTATTTGCCTTATGTATTGAGGTGCTCCTATGTTGGGTGCATAAATATTTACAATTGTTATATCTTCTTCTTGGATCGATCCCTTGATCATTATGTAGTGTCCTTCTTTGTCCCTTTTAATAGTCCTTATTTTAAAGTCTATTTTGTCTGATATGAGAATTGCTACTCCAGCTTTCTTTTGGTTTCCATTTGCATGGAATATCTTTTTCCATCTCCTCATTTTCAGTCTGTATGTGTCTCTAGGTCTGAAGTTGGTCTCTTGTAGACAGCATATATATGGGTCCTGTTTTTGTATCCATTCAGCGAATCTGTGTCTTTTGGTGGGGGCATTTAGTCCATTTACATCTAAGGTAATTATCGATATGTATGTTCCTATTCCCATTTTCTTAATTGTTTTGGGTTTGTTATTGTAGGTCTTTCCTTCTCTTGTGTTTCTTGCCTAGAGAAGTTCCTTTAGCATTTGTTGTAATGCTGGTTTGGTGGTGCTGAACTCTCTCAGCTTCTGCTTGTCTGTAAATGTTTTAATTTCTCCATCAAATCTGAATGAGATCCTTGCTGGGTAGAGTAATCTTGGTTGCAGGTTTTTCTCCTTCATCACTTTCAGTATGTCCTGCCACTCCCTTCTGGCTTGTAGGGTTTCTGCTGAGAGATCAGCTGTTTCCTTCTGGCTTGTAGGGTTTCTGCTGAGAGATCAGCTGTTAACCTTATGGGGATTCCCTTGTGTGTTATTTGTTTTTCCCTTGCTGCTTTTAATATATTTTCTTTTTATTTAATTTTTGACAGTTTGATTAATATTTGTCTTGATTTATTTCTCCTCGGATTTATCCTGTATTGGACTTTCTGTGCTTCCTGGACTTGATTAACTGTTTCGTTTCCCATATTAGCGAAGTTTTCAACTGTAATCTGTTCAAATATTTTCTCAGTTCCTTTCTTTTTCTCTTCTTCTTCTGGAACCCCTATAATTCGAATG
>NW_020175700.1:288740-292847 GCF_003031525.2 Neophocaena asiaeorientalis asiaeorientalis | reverse complement strand
GAAAGAAAGAAAGAAAGAAAGAAAGAAAGAAAGAAAGAAAGGAAGGAAGGAAGGAAGGAAGGAAGGAAGGAAGGAAGGAAGGAAGGAGGGAGGGAGGGAGGAAGGAAGGAGGCAAGGAAGGAAAGAAAGAAAGAAGATAAAATAAAATAAAGATAAAGTAAAACAAAGTTATTAAAATAGAAAATAATTATTAAGAAAAAATTTTAAAAAGAAAAACAAACAAACAAAAACCAAGAAAACAAAACAAAAAAAACACAGATGGCTAGGACCCTAGGACAAATGGTGGAAGCAAAGCTATACAGACAAAATCTCACACAGAAGCATACACATACACACTCACAAAAAAAGGAAAAGGGGAAAAAATAATAAATCTTGCTCTCAAAGTCCACCTCCTCAGTGTGGGGTGAGTCGTTGTCTATTCATGTATTCCACAGATGCAGGGTACGTCAAGTTGATTGTGGAGCTTTAATCCACTGGTTCTGAGGCTGCTGGGAGAGATTTCCCTTTCTCTTCTTTGTTCTCACAGCTCCCGGGACTCAGCTTTAGATTTGGCCCCGCCTCTGCATGTAGGTCGCCAGAGGGTGTCTGTTCTTCGCTCAGACAGGACGGGGTTAAAGGGGCAGCTGCTTCGGGGACTCTGGCTCACTCAGGCCGGGGGGTGCGAGGGGTACAGAGTGCGGGGCGAGCCTGCGGCGGCAGAGGCTGGCGTGACGTTGTAGCAGCTTGAGGTGTGCCGTGCGTTCTCCTGGGGAAATTGTCCCTGGATCCCGGGACCTTGGCAGTGGCGGGCTGCACAGGATCCCCGGAAGGGAGGTGTGGATAGTGGAGATGTCACTTTTATATATGCCAAATTTCCAATTGCGCTATTTCTGCATTTTGTTATTATTTTATTCATCTGTTAATTTATGCATGTACCAAAACACTGTTTTCTTTACTGATAATTTATAACATTTTAATATCTGGTAAGACATGTTCCCTCTTATTGCTGCAGAAGAATATTTTTAATCAAATTTTGAGATATAATTTACATGCAATTAACTTCATCCATTTAGACAGATAATTCAATGCATTTGACAAACATATTCTGTTGTGAAACCACTGCTACAGTCATGCCAATAATATCCAACATCAGCAAATTTCCTGCTGCCCCTTTGCAGTCTGTTCCTTCCTCTTACCCTAGAGAGCTGATGATTTGCTTTTTGTCAATGTAGATTAGTTTGTATATTTTTTTAGAATTTAGTGTAAATGGAAACATGCTGTGTTTCTCTTCTATATCTCACTTCTTTTACTTACCATAATTATTTTAGGATACATATTGTGTCAGTAGATTGCTTTTTTTATATTATCCATGATAACATATGGGTAATATAATAATAATTAATAATAATAATTTCTTGTTACCCGTAAACTACATTTAATTTTCCATTCACCTGTTGATGGACTTTTGGGTGGCTTCCAGGTTAAAACTGTAACAGACAAGTGTTTGTGTGGACATACACTTTCACTTTTCTTAGGTAAATACTTGGGGGCATAAGTGTTTTCTTATATAAATACTTAGAAAGAGGTGTATGTTGAAATTTTTAAGAAACTGCAAAGAGTTTTCTGAAGTAACTGTACCATTTTACATTCCACCAGAGTTCCATTGTTCCATATCTTCACCAACACTCAGCATTGACAATCTTTTTAATTTTGACTATTATATTGAATATGTACTAGTATCTTTTGGTGATGTATCTTCTTTTGGGAACAGTCTGTTTAAGTTTTTGCTTTTTAAAACATCGTTTCTTTTTTATGTTATTGAGTTATATGAGTTCTGTATATATTCTGGGTAGAAATTCTTCATCAGATATATGTATTACAAACATTTTAAAATCATTCTGTGCTTTGTTTTTTATTTTCTTAAATAAACAAAAACAACTTTTATTTCAATGCAGTTATAATCATTTTCAGTGATTTGTGTGCTGTGTCCAAGCTAAGAAATCTTCAGCTAAAGTCGTAAATGTTCCCCCACCTTTTAAGATTTTCACCTTTGACAATTATATCTATGCTTTTTTTCTAGTAAATGCTGTTTATTTTGTGATGTAAGGGTCACTTTTCTCCCCATAGAGATATCCAGTTGTTTCATCATGATTTGCAGTATAGAATTCTTATTCCCTATTGTCAAGAATCAATTGGTCATATATGTGTGAGCCTTTCTAGATTCTCTTCTGATCTATTTATGTGAATTTCTGTTCTCTCACCAATGCCACGTAACCTTCAAATCGGGTAGTATAAATTTTACATCTTAATTCTTCTTTTTAAAATAAAACGCTTCTATCTGGTTTGAACTTCTATATACATTTTAGTACCAGGTTATCAAAGTCTAAACTTTTTTATTTTTCTTAGAAAAAAAATCTGATACAATTTTGATTTGGATTAGATTGAACATTTAGCTCAATTTGGAAGAAAACACTGAGGTTTTTTTTTATATAAATTTATTTATTTTTATTTTTGGCTGCCTTGGATCTTTGTTGCCGCACATGGGCTTTTCTCTAGTTGCGGTGAGCAGGGGCTATTCTTCATTGCGGTGCATGGGCTTGTCATTGGGTGGCTTCTCTTGTTGCAGAGCATGGGCTCTAGGTGTGTGGGCTTCAGTAGTTGTGGCACTCGGGCTCAGTAGTTGTGGCTCATGGACTCTAGAGCGCAGCCTCTGTAGTTGTGGTGCACAGGCTTAGTTGCTCCATGGCATGTGAGATCTTCCCAGAGCAGGGCTCGAATCTGTGTCCCCTGCATTGGCAGGCAGATTCTTAACCACTGAGTCACCAGGGAAGCCCAACACTGAGGTTTTTACTTCAAGAAAATAATACATTCTCAATAATATATTCATTTAGGTCATCTTTAATATCCCTCAGCAATAATTTATAGTTCTCAGTGTAAATGATTTACATATCTCTTTTTAATTTTTCTAAGTATTTTATGTTTTTTGATGATTTATTTCAGTTTCTAATTGTTTGGTGCTAGTATACAAAAATATATTTGATTTTGTATATTTACCTTGAATCTGAGACCTTTCCGAATTCACATTTTTAGTTCCAGTAGTTGTTTTGTAGATTTCTTAGAATTTATTATGTAAACAATCATGTCATCTTCAAATAGTGAGAGTTTTATTTCTTCCTTTCTACTCTTTATACATTTTATTTCTTGTTTTGGCCTTATTTCAATAATTAGGATCTCTAATATAATGCTTAACAAAAATGGTAAGTGTGGGAATCCTTATTCTATTCTTCCCATTATTTTAAAGCATTAAATATTTCACCTTTAAGTATGATATTATTGTAAGTTGTTTGCAGATGATCTTTATCAGGTTGAGAAACATCCCTTCTAATTATGGAATTTATGAACACTTTCATCATTGTAATTTGTGTTGAGATCTGTCAAATGCTTTTTTCTATACCAATTGAAATTATCATGTGTTTTTCTCTTATATTCTATAACTATGGCAAATTATGACACTAATTGGAGACTCAGACACTTTATACTCATGGACCAGATTTATTATAGACAAACGATAGCGTGAAGCAACAGATGAAGTAGGATACATATTGATAGAGGTCCAGGATCTCAGGCACAGTGTCTTGGCTCTCCCACTGCTGTGTTGCCTTCAGCTCTCACACCACTACTGGCATGCAAGTGAAGTATTTCAGTAACAGGAAGCCCCCAAGGCTGCTCCTGATCATGTAGGCACATTCTAACCATGTGCCCAGCTTTAATCTTTGAGGTGCTACATCGTCCCCCAACCCAGCTAGGCTCTACTGAAACCTGGTGCAATTTATAAATCTAATTATTAATAAGCAATGTTGGCAAGCTGATAAAGTCTGCTCTGAAACAACTCATGTACAGATGTTTACAGAATATTATTGAGGTTTAATGAATAGGTTTCATAGCATTGGCTGAGAATCTGTAGCTCTGGCTATAAGCCTGTGGTCAATGCAGACTGACCAAAATTACCCAGTGCTATGTTATTACATTGATTCATTTTTGAATGTTAAAACAATCTTTTGTAACTGGATAAACATTATTTGGTCATGCTCTATTATCTATCTTATATATATATATATATATATATAT
>NW_020175700.1:270987-288434 GCF_003031525.2 Neophocaena asiaeorientalis asiaeorientalis | reverse complement strand
TAGATTCAGTTTACTAATAGTTTGCTACAATTTTTGCATCTGTGTCCATAAATGGTTTTATTCATTTGGGTAATGCACTTGTCAGATTTGAGGAGGATCCCCTCTTCTTCTGTTTTCTGAAAGCTTTTGTGTAATATAAATTATATCTAACTTGAGTGTTTGATAGAATTTACCACTGAAAACATTTTCTTGGTGGAAAAATCTTGATATCAAATTTAATTTATTTATAAGTTTTGGGCTATTTAGATTTTCTGTTTCATCTTGTGGTTTTCAAGGAATGTGTCCATTTCATCTAAATTGTTTGTTTAGATAATGGGGCTATTATATTATCTTATTAATGTCTGACTCTGTGGTGATAACACTGGTTTCACTCCTGACATTGGTGAATTCTTGTTCTCTTTTTCCTTGCACAGTCTAGTTAAGGGTTTACAAGTTTATTTACCTTTCAAAGAACTAATTTTTGTTTTTGTTATTTATCAAGTGAAGTCCACCAACAGAATAATATACCCTATAAGACAAAGATAAAATAAAGATAAAGATAGATACTAAGCAGCTATATTTTTTAAAAAGAAATGAAGAGGACAAAAGCAAAATATCAGTCATTTATATTTATTCAGATATTTACCATTTTTAATTCTTATTTCTTCAGAAGATATGAGTTTTTACTCTGGTATCATTACCCTTCAGCCTAAAGAAGTTTGTCTACTATTCCTTATAGTGACATGTGTAGCTCAGAAGTCCCTTTAGATTTCTTTTATTAAAAAAATGTTTCTCGAAGGATATTTTCTTCACATATAGAATTCTGAATTAGGCTTTTGTTTTGTTTTGCTTTTCCTTTTAGCATCTCAAATATGATTTTGTAGTATTCAGACATTACTTCTGAGGAGGAGTACATGTCATTGAAATTATTGTGCATCTGTCATAAAGTGTCATTTTTCTCTGGCTGCTTTTAAGATTTTATCTGTATTTTTGGTTTTCAGCCGTTTGGCAATGATGTGCCTTGGTATACTCCTCATCAAATTTGCCATCTTTAGAGTTTACTGAGATTCTTGAGTTTATACATCTACACCATCTATCAAAGTTGAGAAACGTTGGCAATTATTTTTAAAAATATCATTATCCTTTCCCCTCCCCACTCCAATAGTCCCTTGTTCAACTCCACTTGCATGCATTTTAGATAAATTAATCTTAATCTATCTGTCTCTGAGGCTTAGTTTATTACTTTGGTGCTTTTCTCTCTCTCTTCAGATTTTATCATTTCTATTGATTTATCTTCAGGTCAATTGATTTTCTTCTCCATTTTCTCCATTCTGCTATTAAGCCCCTTCAGTGATTTTAAAATTTTAGATATTGCATCTTTTACTTCTAGAATATCAGTGTGGTTCTTTCTTACATTTTCTTTTTCTCTCTCTGCTTTTGTTGGTTTTCCTAGCTTTTCATTATCATGAGTGAATTTTCCTTTATCTCATTGAGCATAGTAATGAAAACTGTTCTAAATTCTTTATCTGACAATTCCAACATTTGGATCATATCAGAATTGGTCTCTGTTTTTGGTCTTTTTATTGAGAGTGAGTAATATATTCCTGATACTTCAACTTTCAAGAAAATACAAATTTTAAATAAAGACTATGAAATAAACTATTTTAAAAGCAACATGTATAGATAATATATAGATAATAACTGAATGAAAGGACACAAAAATGCTTATTTTGAACACTGGAATTAGAAGTAATTTATGAAATATTATTTTTTTCTTCTACAGTAAGCATGTATTAGATTTATAATTTGAAAGTAATCTTTAAGTTTTACGTGATGTTTTGTTTCAGTAACTTGACCATATATATTTAAAGACAATGTAAACATGAAGGTAGTCCATAGAATCAGGAATAAGATAAGGATGTTTGCTACCTCCACTCTTTTTTCTTTTTTTTTTTTTTTGCGTTACGTGGGCCTCTCACTGTTGTGGCCTCTCCTGTTGCAGAGCACAGGCTCCGGATGCGCAGGCTCAGTGGCCATGGCTCACGGGCCCAGCCGCTACACGGCATGTGGGATCTTCCCAGAATGGGGCACGAACCCGTGTCCCCTGCATTGGCAGGCGGACTCCCAACCACTGTGCCACCAGGGAAGCCCCGCTACCTCCACTCTTATTCAATACAATTATGAATACCTTAGATGATAAAGCAGGTAAAGGAAAAAAAGTTGATGTTAACATATTAGAAAGAGGAAAAAAAATCTTTGCAGATTAACTGATGTCTACTTAGAAAATGGAACCAAATTTAATATCTATCTTAAAAAAAAAATTGCTCAAATACATTTATATATATATAGTCAAACAGATGATATTGGAATATAATAAAGAATTTTCTGAAAGGGAGAAAATAGGAAATTTAGTTTTTGGTCTACCCAAGAGTAAGAATAGATGGATTATTCATAATTGATATTGTGGCAGTTTCTATCTCTGTGAAATAACCTCAGATCCATACCACAAAATGTATGCAAAATAGATTCCACACAAATCAAAGAACTAAACCTGAATAATTATAGTGTTGGAATAAAATAGTTACATAGTTCAATAATAAGAAAGATCTTTCTAAGGACATAAAATCTAAAATCCTCCCCCACATAATTATGATGATATTCAGTGAAAAACTTCATGAAAAAGATACTTCAAGCTCAAAATCAAGCAACAAATGGGGAAAATATTTGACATCTAGTAATTTGATAACATATTCTAAATATGCAAAAAATTCCTGAGATCACAGTATGGGTGCAGGATCTCTGCATGTGGCCTGCTGCTGCCATTTTGAACTGAGGTGTCGGCGCAGCCATTCTGCACAAGGGACTCTGCTTGTGAAGTGCCTGGTGTGAGGCCTCCCCACATGGTACCCTGTGAGCAAGTGAAACAAGACTAAGCAAAATGGAAAAGAAAGAAAAAAGTTTGCAAGATCTTGGTTCGCAGGCTGGAGGTCATGCCTGAGCTCCTGTGGTGGGAGCTCTGAATCCAAACTGCTGGACTAACAGAGAACCTCAGACCCTGGAGAATATCAATCGGAGTGAGGTCTCCTGGAAGTCCTCATCTCAGTACCAAAACCCAGCTCTATCCAACTGCCTGCAAAGTCCAGTGCTGGACGTCTCAGGCCAAACAAGCAGTAACACAGGAATACAACACCCCCCATGAAAAAAAAAAAATGAAATGACAAAAATATATGTTACAGACGAAGGAGCAAGGTAAAAACCTACAAGACCAAATAAATGAAGACAAAATAGGCAAACTGCCTGAAAAATAATTCACAGTAATTATAGTAAAGATGATCCAAAATCCCGGAAACAGAATGGAAAAAATAAAAGAAACATTTAACAAGGATCTAGAAGAACTAAAGTGCAAACAAACAGTGATGAACAACAGAATTACTGAAATTAAAAATGCTTTAGGGGCTTCCCTGGTGGCGCAGTGGTTGAGAGTCTGCCTGTTGATGCAGGGGACACTGGTTCGTGCCCCAGTCCTGGAGGATCGCAGGTGCCATGGAGCGGCTGGGCCCATGAGCCATGGCCACTGAGCCTGCATGTCTGGAGCCTGTGCTCTGCAGTGGGCGGGGCCCGTGTACCACAAAAACAGAAGAAAAAAATCTGTAGTAGTAATCAATAAAACAATAACTGAGGAAGAAGAATGGATAAGTGAGCTGGAAGATAAAATGGTGGAAATAACTGCTAGGGAGCAGAATAAAAAAATAGAATGAAAAGAATTGAGAACAGTCTCATAGGCCTCTGGGACATTAGACACACCAACATTCGAATTATAGGGGTTCCAGAAGAAGAGCAAAATAAAGGGTGTGAGAAAATATTTGAAGAGATTATAGTTGAAAACTTCCCTAATATGGGAAAGGAAATAGTCAATCAACTCCAGGAAACACAGAGAGTACCATAGAGGATAAACCTGAAGAGAAACACACTGAGACACATATTAATCAAACTATCAAATATTAAATAGAAAGAAAAAGTATTAAAAGCACCAAGGGAAAAGCAACACATAACATACAGGGAATCCCCATAAGGTTAACAGCTAATTTTTCAGCAGGAACTCTGCAAGCCAGAAGGGAGTGGCAAGACATATTTAAAGTGATAAAAGGGAAAAACCTACAATCAAGATTACTCTATCCAGCAAGGATGTCATTCGGATTCAACAGATAAATTAAAACCTTTACAAATAAGCAAAAGCTAAGAGAATTCATCACCACCAAACCAGCTTTACAACAAATGCTAAAGGAGCTCCTCTAGGCAGGAAAAAAAAGAGAAGGAAAAGACCTAAAAAAATAAACCCAAAACAATTAAGAAAATGATAATAGGGACATACATATCGTTAATTACCTTAAATGTAAATGGATTAACTGCTCCAACCAAAAGTCATAGAGTGGCTGAATGGATACAAAAACAAGACCCATATATATGTTGTCTACAAGAGACCCACTTCAGACCTAGGGACACATACTGACTGAAAGAGAGGGGATGGAAAAAAATATTCCATGCAAATGGAAATCAAAAGAAAACTGGTGTAGCAATTCTCATGTCAGATAAAATAGACTTTAAAATAAAGACTAACACAAGAGACAAAGAAAGACACCACATAATGATCAAGGGATCACTCCGAGAAGAAGATAGAACAATTGTAAATATTTATGCACACAACATAGGAGCACCTCGATACATGAGGCAAATGCTAACAGCCATAAATGGGGAAATCGACAGTAACACAATCATAGTAGGAGACCTTAACACCTCACTTTACCAGTGGACAGATCATCCAAAATGAAAATAAATAAGGAAACACAAGCATTAAATGACACATTAAACAAGATGGACTTAATTGATATTTATAGGACATTCTATCCAAAAACAACAGAATACACATTTTTCTCAAGTGCTCATGGAACATTCTCCAGGATAGACCATATCTTGGATCACAAATCAAACCTTGGTAAATTAAAAATTTGAAATTGTATCAAGCATCTTTTCCAACCACACCGCTATGAGCCTAAATATCAACTACAGGAAAAAAACTGTAAGAAATACAAACACATGGAGGCAAAACAATACACTACTAAATAACCAAGAGATCGCTGAAGAAATCAAAGAAGGAATTTAAAGATACCTAGAAACAAATGACAAAGAAAACACATTAAGCTAAAACCTATGGGATGCAGCAAAAGCAGTTCTAAGAGAGAAGTTTACAGCAATACAATCCTACCTCAAGAAACAAGAAACATCTCAAATAAACAACCTAACCTTACACCTAAAGCAATTAAAGAAGGAAGAACAAAAAATACCCAAAGTTATCAGAATGAAATAAATCATAAAGATCAGTTCAGAAATAAATGAAAAAGAACTAAAGGAAACAATAGCAAAGATCAATAAAACTAAAAGCTGGTTCTTTGAGAAGATAAACAAAATTGATAAGCCATTAGCCAGGCTCATCAAGAAAAAAAGGGAGAAGACACAAATCAACAGAATTAGAAAGGAAAAAGAAGTAACAAGTGACACTGCAGAAATACAAAGGATCATGAGAGATTACTACAAGCAACTATATGCCAACCTTGAAGAAATGGACAAGTTCTTAGAAAAGCACAACCTTCTGAGAGTGAACCCGGAATAAATAGAAAATATAAACAGACCAATAACAAGCACTGAAATTGAAACTGTGATTAAAAATCTTCCAACAAACAAAAGCCCAGGACTAGATGGCTTCACAGGTGAATTCTATCAAACATTTAGAGAAGAGCTAACACATATCCTTCTCAAACTCTTCCAGAATTTAGCAGAGAGAGGAACACTTCCAAAATCATTCTATGAGGCCAACATCACCCTAATACCAAAACTAGAAAAAGGTGTCACAAAGAAAGAAACCTACAGGCCAATATCTCTGATGAACATAGATGTAAAAACCGTCAACAAAATACTAGCAAACAGAATCCAACAGCACATTAAAAGGATCATATATCATGATTAAGTGAGGTTTATCCCAGGAATGCAAGCATTCTTCAATATATGCAAATCAATCAATGTGATACACCATATTAACAAATTGAAGGATAAAAACCATATGATAATCTTAATAGATGCAGAAAAATCTTTTGACACAATTCAACACCAATTTATGATAAAAAACATCCAGAAAGTAGGCATAGAGGGAACCTACCTCAACATAATAAAGGCCTTACATGACAAACCCATAGTCAACATTTTTCTCAATGGTGAAAAACTGATACCATGTCCTCTAAGATCAGGAGCAAGATAAGGTTGCTCACTCTCACCACTAATATTCAACATAGTTTTAGAAGTTTTAGCAACAGCATCAGAGAAGAAAAAGAAATAAAAGGAATCCAAATTGGAAAAAAAAAGAAGTAAAACTGTGACTGTTTGCAGATGACATGATACTATACATAGAGAATCCTAAAGATGCTATGAGAAAACCAGTAGACCTAATCAATGAATTTGGTAAAGTAGCAGGATACAAAATTAATGCACATAATCTCTTGCATTCCTATACACAAATGATGAAAAATCTGAAAGAGAATTTAAGGAAACACTCCCATTTACCATTGCAACAAAAAGAATAAAATACCTAGGAGTAAACCTACTTAAGGAGACAAAAGACTTGTATGCAGAAAACTATAAGACACTGATGAAAGAAATTAGAGATTATACAAATATACCATGTTTTTGGATTGGAAGTATCGACATTGTGAAAATGACTACAATACCCAAAGCAATCTACAGATTCATTGCAATCCTTATCAAACTACCAATGCATTTTTCACAGAACTAGAAAAAAAAATTCATATTTTTCATGGAAACACAAAAGACCCTGAATAGTCAAAGCAATCTTGAGAAAGAAAAACGGATCTGGAGGAATCAGACTCTGAGACTTCAGACTATACTACAAAGCTACAGTAATCAAGACAGTATGGTACTGGCACAAAAACAGAAATATAGATCAATGGAACAGGATAGAAAGTCCAGAGATAAACCTATGCACATATGGTCACCTTATCTTTGATAAAGGAGGAAAGAGTATACAAAGGTGAAAAGACAGCCTCTTTAATAAGTGATGCTGGGAAAACTGGACAGCTACCTATAAAAGAATGAAATTAGAACCCTTCCTAACATCATACACAAAAATAAACTCAAAATGGATTAAAGACCTAAATGTAAGGTCAGACCCTATCAAACTCTTAGAGGAAAACATAGGCAGAACATTCTATGACATAATTCACAGCAAGTTCCTTTTTGACCCACCTCCTAGAGAAATGGAAATAAAAACAAAAATGAACAAATGGGACCTAATGAAACTTCAAAGCTTTTGCATAGCCCAGGAAACTATAAAAAAGATGAAAAGACAACCCTCAGAATGGGAGTTAATATTTGCAAATGAAGCAACTGACAAAGGATTAATCTCCAAAATATATAAGCAGCTCATACAGTTCAATATCAAAAATACAAACAGCCCAATCCAGAAATCGGCAGAGGACCTAAATAGACATGTCTCCAAAGAAGATATACAGATTGCTAATAAACACATGAAAAGATGCTCAACATCACTAATCATTAGAGAAATGTAAATCAAAACTACAATGTGGTATCACCTCACACCGGTCAGAATGACCATCATCAAAAAATCTAAAACAATAAATGCTGGAGATGGTGTGGAGAAAAGGGAACCCTCTTGCACTGTTGGTGGGAATGTAAATTGATACAGCCACTATGGAGAACAGTATGGAGGTTCCTTAAAAAACAAAAATAGGACTACCGTATGACCCAGCAATCCCACTATTGGGCATATACCCTGAGAAAACTATAATTCAAAAAGAATCATGTATCACAATGTTGATTGCAGCACTATTTATGATCGCCAGGCCATGGAAGCAACCTAAGTGTCCATTGACAAATGAATGGATAAAGAAAATGTGGCACATATATACAATGGAATATTACTCTGCCATAAAATGCAATGAAATTGAGTTATTGGTAGTGAGGCGGATGGACCTAGATTCTGTCATACAGAGTGAAGTAAGTCAGAAAGAAAAAAACAAATGGTGTATGCTAACCCATATATGTGGAATCTAAAAGAAAAAAATGGCTCTGAAGAGCCTAGGGGTAGGACAGGAATAAAGATGCACAGGTATAGAGGGGTGGGATAGATGGAATGGGACAGAGTTTCAAGAGAGAGGGGATATGGGGATATATGTATACGTATAGATGATTCACTTTATTATACAGCAGAAACACAACACTGTGAAGCAATTATACTCCAAAAAAGATGTTAAAAAATAAAATTCCTACAAGTCAGTAAGAGAAACACACACACACACACACACACACACACACACACACACGCATACAAACAGGAACAAAGGAAAGAAATGCTCAGAAGTGTTGCAGTATTGTGGGGAGACTAGCAATTGGATTAAAACTATTTAATATTTTAAAGACAATTTAACTTTATCTATTAAATATGTCAACTTAAAAAAAAAACTTACAAATGAAAGAGAGAGACACACACACACACACACACACACACACACACACACACACACACACACACACACACGCATACCAACAGGAAAAAAGGAAAGAAATGCTCAGAAGTGTTGCAGTATTGTGGGGAGACTAGCAATTGGATTAAAACTATTTAATATTTTAAAGACAATTTAACTTTATCTATTAAATATGTCAACTTGTGTACTCTTGGACTAAGTCATTCTACTTCAGAGAAATTGTCCTAAATGAATACATACAGCTTTGTTTGTAATAGAATTTGCAAGCAATCTGAAGAGCATCAATGGCAGAATTCTTCAATAAATAATGACACAGTTTTGTGGAATATCCTGCAACTGACAAAAAGTATGAGGCAGATATGGAAATTTTTAACATAAAAATAAACCAAGCCATATCTTAAAATAAAATAAACATGTCTTAGAGAAAAGAGTGTAGTATCATTCCATTTAAGCTATAACTAGACACTCACCTAACTTTCCATTACCTTGTCAAATATTAATGCCTATATGTACATACTAGGCTTGTAAATTTGGTTGCTGTCCCTTCTGTACATGCATAGTCCAGAAGGTTGCCATTTGAGCTTCTTTTGTCTGCCCAAGCAACTCAGCTCAGTTTCCAAACTTGTTGACCCCATTCAGCCAAACAAACACTTTTGTGGTTAATCAGGAAAAAATGTAACTAAAAGAAGTAGCATGCAAAATGTTACATTTATTACTGTTCCGAACATTTCTTTTGTGTTATTTAGTTTTCTGATAATTAGAACAATTTTGCAGAATATGCCACATGTTTACTTTCAGGGTATGCCCTTTTTTCATTAGCTCCAAAGAGACTGTACAGCTGTTTTATGGATTAATTCAGGAGTCCTTGAATACTGTAGTTCCCAGCATTTTGCCTGATGGATGGCCCTCCCTTTCTGATGATTCACTTATATTTTGGAGAGTTGATTGCTTCGGCTTTGAAATAATACATTACTCTGAGGGCAATGTATCATTTACAGGTACTTTTTTTTCCTTTTAAAATAGTTTAACATATTAATGAACACTTAAAAATAAATATTTCAGTGAGTTTGTGCATACATTTATGAGCACTTTCAAATATCTGGTTGAAATTACATACTGACGATATATATTCTTGCATTTTAGTTCCTTGAGCTCAAACATACCTAGCTCTTAAATGAACTACCTTTGTGCTCTTGGGCAAGTTACTCAATATCTTTAGACCTCTTTTATCAACATCTTTTATCTCTTCTGGAAAGTAAAATCATTTAATAACCCAACTAGGGTCTCTTCTATCTCAAATAAGTCTTTAAGCATGTAAATACAAGAATCAACCCAATTTTGTATATATGACTAATTTGTCATTGGTAATAATTAAATCAATTTAATTGGATTAAATTAAATCCAAGTGACTAAGTGGAAAGTTATTTATTTTTTAAAGGTTTTCTTACATATTAATACAACACAAATGGCACCAATATCTGCATACATCTCAGATATTTTTATTTGATATACACAAAAAGATAGCTTAAAGTTTATTAACACATGAGGAGCCAAGACCAGAAAATGGGTCTTAAGTGGCTACTTGGATACCAATCAGCATTCCAGTTGTCTTACATATACCAACCAGATAATATGGTATATATAATGCAGAATAATCAACCACTTAAGAGTGTTACAGCATAGCATACACAGGAATGATTAAACTATTATGCTTTCTATTTAAAAGGAAACTCTTTTTTTCAACTCAACATGCCAATGAGGCATTCTAAAAAGAACCCCTTGAAAGGAATTGAGAGCTAAAGATGAAGATGAATTGAAAGTACAATGGTAAGATACACGAAATAGTCAACATATAGGTATATTACAGAGAAACTAAGCCTTTCATGATACCATGTAATGTCTCTGATTATGGGCTAGTGTAATTTTCAGAGCCAGTAAGTTGAGACAAAAAGTCTTTGATTATGGATTTATTAAGTGAATATAGGTAAGGGATACAAATCATTGCATGTCATTTAGGACATTTCAACGCAGAGGTTTGTGATATATGCTTCAAAGGGAGCACAAGAGAAAATAAGATGACACAGCCCAGGTGTTATTAAATGACAAGGAATTTATGAAGCCTTGTGGACATTTACATATAGACAAAGATAGTTCAATAAGAAGGTGAGAAAAATGGGTGAAGGGAAAGCCAAATAGTGGTTGAGGGAGACCCTCCCTTCCAGTAAATCTGATTTTACCTCTGTGACTTTCTAAGAGATGGATTTGTCATCATCGGAAAAGAGAGGCAAAGTAGGAGTGAGGCAAAGGGCCACATATGTGCCAGGCAACAAATCCCTTCATAGATCTAAACTTTTTAAAGTCAGAATGGGGGTGGTGATAGCTAACATGTGTGAAAACTGGATATTCTAGGGGTCTCTCTCTGTACCTAAACAAGTACTGATTACTTGAATGAAGATCTCTAACAAGTTCTTGAAATCACTTGTGTTGAAAACAATTGTTCTCTTCTTCCCGTTTCCCTTGCCTCATATTAATTGTTTTTTGATGGGATCTGGACAGTTTTTGTTTGTTTTGTTTTTTAAAATTGTGACATTTAAAGTTCCAGACATTTTTGATGGATGAGAATGAAGCTGGGGACTGAGGTGGGTCCCCCCAGATTGCCACTCCTGCCTCATCCACTTCCCACCACAGCCCAGGCTCTGTGAAGTGCAATTCCTCTTCTCCATCTATGACCTCCAGGAGAGTGGGGTCTTCCTGTCCTCATCCCAGTCCCCCAACCCAGCCCCCTTCCAACAACAACCAGCTCCAACTGACTCTGGTCTTGGGAGGCCAGGCTTCCCAGACACCGAAGACTACTTGAAATAGAAAAGAGAAATTGAATAGTAAAATCAGGAGTCAAAATCTATCATCTTCAAGCCCCTCTTCCTTTCAAGCCTTTTTCTACTATTCTATGCTTGGTTGAGGTTTATGGCCCTACAACAGAATAGGGAAGAGGCTAAAGTAGCCACCACCACTAAAAACTCAGCTGAAATTTTTTTATACCACTCCAATGTCAGCATTTTCCCATCTGTTGGGGCTTGTTCCTCTCTTTTCCCACCCCAAGTATTTTATCAGACCTCAAAATAGAGGAGCTATTCTTCAGATGTTTTTCTTCACATGTGGCAGATTCCTTTTATGATCCTCTCTGTCTAGTCAGGCCCCTCCCATTTTTAGGAGCTGGAGCCTGCATTTAACAAGGGACTCTCATCTGTCAAATGGATCCTCATTTGTAAATCTTTGTAGTCAATTTTGTTCTGCAGGACATTATTTTCCCTCTCCACAAGGCTGTAAAGAAGTAATCCATATCAACCATGTCCATTTCTTTGGAGTCAGTGGAGTTCTTCCCTTGGTCCATTTTAGAAACCTGAGCTGGAAGCCTCCACTGTGGTTTTGTTCTTGTTTGAAATATTTTGACCACCCTTCCTTGAAAGAAAGATCTGGAACCAGAAGAGTAGACTGATTGAAGAGACAAAACTCCTGGCTTTCTGAAGCTGTGGACTTGGATGAATTGTTAGGGGTTTGGAGAGAAAGGTGACAAATTTCAGTACCTCTGGAATGCTGTACCAGGGAACTAGGACTCCTGCTAACTTACGAGGTTACAAATGACACTTGTCACTTCTGGGTGGTTGAAAAGAACAGGATTTGAGTAGCAAGGTAGAATGTTCCACTTGTGTCCTTGCTTAGTGGGTAATTACAAACTGGATTCATCTAGTCCCACCGTGGTTGGAGGTAGGTATTTTCCTTCGTGTCCTCAGAGGTTCCTTCCTATTTGATTCAGCTGAGTACTGATTAGCAAGGCTGGGGAAAGAAGACTGAAAGGATTAGAGTGAAAATAGCAACACTCCCACAGGGAGATCAGTGGTAGCCAAGGGCTGGAGGGAGAAGGGGTAGAGTGACTTATAATGGGTATGGGGTTTCTTTTTTGGTGATCAAAATGATCTAAAACTAGATGTGATGAGGTTTGCACAAGTACGAGTGAAAACCACTGAATGGTACACTTTAAAATGGTACATTTTACGGTTTGTGAATTACATCTCAATAAAGCTGTTTTTTTTTTTTAAAGAATGTGCTGTGTGGTTAAAAATAAAGCTGAAGTGTTTATGTTAATATTAGGAGATGTGGATTTCAGAGCAAAGAATATTGCCAGGCATAAAAAGCTAATTTTATGATAAAAAAAGCTGTCAGTTCATGAAGGGGATGTAACATTCCTAAACAATTACGTATCTAATAACAGAGCTTCAAAATAAGTGAAAGAATACTGTTAGAACAACAAAGAGAAGTATAGAAATTTGCAAATATTGTCAGCACAGTAACAAGTAGATAAGACATCAGTAATGATACTGAAGATTTGAACAACAAAATCAACCAAATATACCTAATTAATATTTATAGATTACTCCATTCAACAGCAGAATGCATTTTTTTGGAGCACACATGGAACAGTTGCCAAGATAGATCATACTCTGGATTCATATCATACCATATATGTTTTCTGAGCATAATATAATTAAATGAGAACTCAATAACAGAAGGATAAATTAAAAAGAAAAAGCTAAATAAATTATTTAGCTTTGGGAAGCTAAATAATATTCTTCTAAAGAAGAAATTAAAAGAGAAATTAGAAAATATCTTATCAGAATGAAAACAGAAAATATAAAAATTTCTGGATTGATGTTAAACTGATACTTAGAAAAAAATTATAGCCCTAAACACCTTTGTTAAAAAAAAAAAGTTCTCAAATTAATGACATTAACTTTAACCTTAAGAAATAAAAAAAAGAGGGAAGAAAATAATACAGATCAGAATATAAATCAATAAAATAGAAAAGAAAACAACAGAGAAAATTAAGTGTAATAAAAAAATTGGTTTGATTAATCTCTACCTAGATTGATCAAGAAAATAGCAAGAAGACACAACTAAGCATTATTAAGAGAAAAAGAAGTCACAAATACTATGTAGTTTGCAGATAGCAAATGAATAAGAGATTATTATGAATAACTTCATGCTCAAATTAAAGACTTAAATGAAATGGACCAATTCTTTGAAATACACAAAAAAACAAAGCTCATTCAAACAGAAATACATACCCTAGATCTTCCTATATTGGACAAAGAAATACAATTTGTAGCAAAAATAAAACTTCCTAAAAAGAAAGCTCAGGCCAAGGTGACTTCAGAAATATGGCAAAATCTACTAAACTTTTAGGGAAGAAATAATACCAATTCTACACAAATTCTTCCAGAAAATTAAAGATGAGGCAATATTTATCAACTTGTTCTATGAGAACAATGTATCCTTGATACCAAATCTAGACAAAGACATTACAATAAAGATAAAAGAAAACTAGGGACGTAAATGTCACAGAAACATAGACACAAAAATTTTAAACACAATATTAACTAATTTAAATTAAATTTAAATTCAACATGTATGCCTCAAATAAAAAGGATAATATATCTGGATTAAACTCTCCAATTAAAAGACAGATTTTGACATAATGAATAAAAAAAGGAGAGACTTACTTTAGATCCAAAGGCACAAGTAGATTGTAAATGAAAGGACGAAAACAGATATTTCATACAAATAGTAATCAAAAGAGAGCAGGGATGACTATACTATCAAATGAATTAGACTTTAAATTTTAAAAATTTACAAAAGACAAAGAAAGACATCATATATTAATAAAAGGTTTTCTACAGCAAGAAGATATAACAATTATAAACATTTACACACCTAATTACACACCATAAAAATATATGAAGGGACTTCCCTGGTGGCACGGTGGTTAACAATCTGCCTGCCAATGTAGGGGATATAGGTTCAAGCCCTGGTCCGGGAAGATCCCACATGTCATGGAGCAACTAAGCCTGTGATCCACAACTACTGAGCCTGCGCTCTAGAGCCCACGAGCTGCAACTACTGAGCCCGCGTGCCACAACTACTGAAGCCTGCATGTCTAGAGCCCGTGCTCCGTAACAAGAGAAGCCACTGCAGTGAGAAGCTCTCACACTGCAAAGAAGAGTAGCCCCTGCTCACTGCAACTAGAAAAAGCCTGTGTGCAGCAACGAAGACCGAACATTTAAAAAAAAAAAAAATATATATATATATATATATATGAAGAAAAAACCTGAGAATTGAAGGGATAGATAGTTCTACAATCACAGTTGGAGACTGCAGTATTGCACGCTCAATAATGTATAGAAAAATCAGACAGAAGATAAGTAAGCAAGTAGAGGACTCAACACATAAACCAACTAACTCAAACAGACATATAGAGAACACTCTACCCAAAACAACATCATAAACATTCTTCTCAAGTGATGAATAGGCGATATTTTCCAGGATAAACCATATGGTAGGCTACACACACAAAAAAATAGATATCATACAAAGTATCTTCTCCAACCATAATGGAATAAAGTCGGAAATCAATAGCAAAAGTAAAACTGGAAATGGCTTAAAATCAAAACTAATAACGTTCACAGTAATGAAACAAATCAATTCATTCTATTTAGCAAATATCCTGTGTCCACTTGAAATGTTGGGTTGGGTTATATTCTTTGTATTTTGGGAAATGTCAATGAATTTGAATTTATCCAATGGGCGCGATCACCATGGTGAATCGACTTGGGAAAATATACCTTGTGTAATAGATATAAGGTAATCAAGCCTGAGTAAAAGAAATGTTGACACGATCATAGTTCAAGACCTCAGTTACTACAACATAGAACAATGTCATATTTCTTCTGGGTAACTCCAGAGATAAGGATTAGGACTTGGAGAGGTGAACTGTGATATAAAATTGTTTCACCAAACACAGTAAAATGGAAAGATGAGTTTTCTTAAGAAGCATCCTCATCTTGATGGTGTGTATAGCCATTGGATGACATTGTAGAGGATATCCTAGAATTTTGGTTATTTTGATCAATAATTTTTAAGATCTCATCCTACTCAATAAGATAAAAATGAAAGAACAAGCTACTTCTGTGGTCAAACAAAATTTTATATATAATTATATGTAAGGAGAGAGTAATGGATGACAAGTGCAATATAAAAACTAACCAGATTTATTGAATTTACTACTAATCAAGGATTAATGCATAATTTCAACAATCCCTACAGCTACACTATGAGATGGGTATTATCTTTATCTTCCTTTCTCAACAGGGGGAATGAGACCAAGAAAAGGAATAAATTGCCCAAGGATGCACAGCTAATAAGGGGTGGAATTGGAATTGAACCCAGGCTCTTCTAATTCTAGCTTCTTCAGAGCTCTGAATCACTGCACTTTATTGAGAATTTGTTGATAAATTTATTGATGTATTGGTAACTGTGAGCATAAGTGAAAGTTATAGATATATAATAAAATAGAAAGGAAACATTAAGGAGTAAGTAATTCCTGGCTTGAGTAATGAAGGAAGAGTTTAAGGGTATGATATTTGGATTGGCCTTAAGGAACAAGAAGAACAAGAAGCTGGCTTTTCATGTGTGAGAAATGATCCCCACAAAGCACAACTTTCTTTGATCTAGAGTAATGGTATAATGTGAATGGAACATAGTATAGAAAGATTGAAAATAGAGCTTGAAAAGTTTGTTGAACACAGAATTTTTCTTTTTTTTTGACTTTAAAAGCAGAGATGTAGACTTTGGCTTGTTATTTTATAAACACCGGTTCATTGGGACAGTTTGAGTAAGGTGTAGACATGATGAAAAGCAAGACTTTAAAAGGAGGATACTGACACCAATCATTATCTTTCACCTTCCTACACACTGGTGGTGTGTAGAAAATATTGCAAATAGTGTTGTGGATACTGGACACTGGAAAATTCCATGCTCAAATAATTCAGACCCCAGAGAACTGGGTGGCTGTAAGAATAGAAGAGAATGGCCAGAATTCTAAAAAAAAAAAAAAAAAAAAAAATCGGGAAAGAAAGTAGAAAGAGTAAAAAATGCCTTACATCATAACACGTGGAGGGCTGCTTTATGCTGATGTTGATCTTAAAGAGTAAAAAACAGTCTTGGGGATGGAAATGTCAATAGCCTCAGCCTCACTGCCAAAGCTAGTGTCATCTTTATAACATTGTCCCATCTCAGTTTGGTCATTAAGATGTCACTGATCCTCAAGCCTACCCATCTGTAAAGAAGAGACACACTATACTACCCAAAACAATCTACAGATTCAATGCAATCCCTATCAAACTGCCAATGGCATTTTTCACAGAACTATAACAAAAATATCTCACAATTTGTATGGAAACACAAAAGACCCCGAATAGCCAAAGAAATCATGAGAAAGAAAAATGGAGCTGGAGGAATCAGGCTTCTTGACTTCAGACTATACTACAAAGCTACAGTAATCAAGACAGTATGGTACTGGCACAAAAACAGAAATATAGATCAATGGAACAGGATAGAAAGCCCAGAGATAAACCCATGCACATACGGTCATATTATCTTTGATAAAGGAGGCAAGAATATACAATGGAGAAAAGAGAGCCTCTTCAATAAGTGGTGCTGGGAAAACTGGACAGCTACATGTAAAAGAATGAAATTAGAACACTCCCTAACACCATACACAATAATAAACTCAAAATGGATTAAAGACCTAAATGTAAAGTCAGACACTATTAAACTCTTAGAGGAAAACAGGCAGAACACTCCATGACACAAATCACAGCAAGATCCTTTTTGACCCACCTCCTAGAGAAATGGAAATAAAAACAAAAATAAACAAATGGGACCTAATGATACTTCAAAGCTTTTGCACAGCAAAGGAAATCATAAACAAGATGAAAAGACAACCCTCAGAATGGGAGTTAATATTTGCAAATGAAGCAACTGACAAAGGATTAATCTCCAAAA
>NW_020175700.1:245162-270703 GCF_003031525.2 Neophocaena asiaeorientalis asiaeorientalis | reverse complement strand
TTACAATAGCCAGGATATGGAAGCCACCTAAGTGTCCATCAACAGATGAATGGATAAAGATGTGGCACGTATATACAGTGGAATATTACTCAGCCATAAAAAGAAATGAAATTGAGTTATTTGTAGTGAGGTGGATGAACCTAGAGTCTGTCATACAGAGTGAAGTAAGTCAGAAAGAGAAAAACAAATGCTGTGTGCTAACACATATATATATGGAATCTAAGAAAAAAAATGGTCATGAAGAACGTAGGGGTAAGATGGGAATAAAGACTCAGACCTACTAGAGAATGGACTTGAGGATATGGGGAGGGGGAAGGGTAAGCTGTAAAAAAAAAGAAGAGACAGCTAACTGTTTGCAAAATTCATTTTCCATCCTTCTGCAGAAATATCATTCTAGCCATGCATATGGCTCCTTAGTTTGTTGACACATTTGAACCTCCCTTGTAGTTAGATGTGCCATCTGATTGTGCTATTTCCCATGGAAAATGAGTGGAAGAGATTTGTACTGCTTCAAGGTCTAAGGCATAAGGCATCTGAGGGTTTTCCTTCAATTGTAAATCCACGGTGACTGGGTTCAACTATGAAGATGACAGCAAGTCCTTAAGCAACAGGGGAATAGGGAAAAAGGGGCCTTAGACCTTGGATCTTCACAGGAAGCAGCACCACCTTCTCACCTGAGATGCTCACCTGGGAATGATATGTGAGATAGATAAATCCCTGAATACTCTGCACTAGTGTGAGCTCTTTTTATTACATTAGCCTGGCCTCATCCAAATGAATTATGCCCCCCTGTTCTACTATGGGAAGATGACCTTTTAATGACAAAGGGAATGGAGCTCCTGAACAAAATGAGAGTTGTAGATACTTATATAACTGGTTGATGGGGAGAACATTATATACAGCATATTGTGTCTAGTTATTTCACCTCATTTGGAAAAATTCTGTTTAAATAGCCCTTGCCAGCATTGAACCAAACAAGCAAGACTCACCAATAGGTGTGATGTGTGTAAACATATGTAATGTGTGCTCTTTGGGGATTTCAGATTCATTTTGTATGAACATTTCAGAGTCTTTACTAACATGCATTAAGAATTCCTATGGAAGAGATCTTGTAGAGTGTTTCCCACATGTGTTGACCTTGGAACTATTTTCTTTTCTTTTAGAGTTTCTTGAGAGAAAGATGTTCCATATTCAACAGTGGAGTTTTTTCACCAGTAACTCAGGTCAGATTCTTATCATTTCATTCTCTTCCTTCCTCTGCCTTACTATAAGTAGGGTGTGGGACATATATACTGGTTGTCCTAGGCCTGTTTTCCCTGTGTAGTTATTAATAATGCCCTTTTCATTCTAAAAAAGAGCTTAGGTTTGGATGACAATTTATATGGTCTGGTTTACCTCTAGGCAATTACAATCTAGGTTGGCATCTCTCTCTTTTCTCCTTCTCTTCCTTGTTCCTTACTCCTTAGGTAAAGAAGTTAGTTTGGGGATTCCCTGGTGGCGCAGTGGTTGGGAGTCTGCTTGCCGATGCAGGGGACACGGGTTCGTGCCCCGGTCCAGGAGGATCCCACGTGCCGTGGAGCGGCAGGGCCTGTGAGCCATGGCCGCTGAGCCTGTGCGTCCGGGGCCTGTGCTCTTCAGCGGGAGAGGCCACAACAGTGAGAGGCCTGCGTACCGCAAAAAAAAAAAAAAAGAAGAAGAAGTTAGTTTAATGGGTTAACAATAGTTAATGCTGGATAGAAATTCACTGGATTTAAAGAGATAAAGTGAGGTTTTGGGTAGAAATAATGATTTCATACCCAAGAAAGCCAAAACAATACATTAGATGATAATTTTAGTCAAAATTCCATCTCATTTAGTGAAAAAAAAAAGAAAATAACCACCCGTATTAATTATGGAACTGTACTGGTAATTCAAGGACTATCAGAAGCAGCCAACAAAAATTTCAGGCTCCAAATGTCAAAAACCACCATATGAGGTATGAAAATGAGAAATCAACAGAGTACATCAGAGCAGTAGGATATCAGCTGGGACCAAGCGAAGGATATTTCTGAAACTTTATATGGAAGAATGGACTTATTTTGGCATTATTAATTGATTCAACAAGTACATAGTAGACATTTAGCATATTCCAGAAAGTGTGCTAGGAAATGGGACTGGAGAAGCTAACTGAGACATGTCCTGGACTTCAAGAAGCTTATGGTCCAGTTAGGTAAGACAGATTATTACATGATGTGATAATTGTTTAACAGAGGCAAGAGAAGCTAAAATTTCAGGAGAGACTGTGATCAACTAATGTAATAAATATTATTACCACTACTGTTATACTGATATTATTACATGTAAAGATTATCTGATGGGCCAGACTTCACCTGCACTATTTCAAGGATTTCTTCTGATAGTGGTGTAATGTGAGTATTACCCCATTTTACATATTAGAAAACTGAGTTTTAAGGAATTAAAATTACTTATACCAAAGGTCACAAGTGCTAAGTAATTGATTTTGAAGACTGAACGTTAAGTGGAGAGAGAACTTCTTCCTGTCTTATACTCTTTTGACTTGGCTATGGGAGCAGGAAGAAGGAAGTTTGGTTAAACTTTTATTAATGTTAAGAAAAGAGAATATGATCTAAGGACACTCCACAAGTCTGTTAGTCTTGTTAATGACTAACAAATGTTAAGATTTAATGTTCTCTTTTTCAGACTTTTGAGCATTTCAGGGTTTTTTTTCTGCTCATTCAACAACTAATGCAAAATAATTACATTTCAGTTTTGGTAATATAGTCAGATTTATGCATATTTTACTATTGTCTCTAACATCGTATCCAGAAGCCACAGAGGCCACATTTATTTCATGGGGGAGGTGGGGTTTGTGCTAGAGGGTCACCAGGTGGAAAGCAACAATTTAAAAAAAGAGAAAGGCCCAGATTCCTCCTCACCCAGAACTGCTGAGGAGAAAAATGGCTGTGGAGCTCTTACACCTGTCTGCATCTGTGCTTCTGCCTAGGAGCCCCTGGGAGAACTCTTGCAACCCACTTCTAGCTTAATTGCATGCATTCAGAGATGCCTACAAATTGTTCAAAAGGGATGAAAAATGAAACCAAATTTTACGTAATTGAAACAAGAACTTCACTGCAGAACATTTAATTTTAATTTTTCAAAATTCTGAGAAATGCAAAGTACACATGAAGGAAGAACATGGTATTTAATGGAATTCAGCATTTATTTGAATAGCACTGCAGAAAGCCTAAATCACAGCAGGGCTTTGTGTATTTTGTAAAGGTAATGGGAACATATATATATGTGTAACTGATTCTCTTTGTTATAAAGCACAAACTAACACACCATTGTAAAGCAATTATACTCCAATAAAGCTGTTAAAAAAAAAATGGTAACCCACCTCCATTTGTAACTGACTTTGCTGCAGGTGATATGCAGTGACAGCTGACATCAGTAGCCTGCCTGTCCATAGGTGCAGTGAGCTGCTTTGACACTGTGTTGAGCTGAATAACTAATCACACTGGAATCTGAAAAACACAGTTCATATGGCCCATGCTAACAGCTGCAGAAAAACAGTTACCAACAGAAAGAAACTGAGGATCATCTCAATCAAAACAATAACAAATGCTGACACTAACAAGGGGAACTCATCACCTGACATTTAAGAGTGTGGATAGACCTAGAGTCTGTCATACAGAGTGAAGTAGGTCAGAAAGAGAAAAACAAATATCGTGTAACACGCATATATGTGGAATCTAGAAAAATGGTACAGATGAACCTATTTGCAGGGCAGGAATAGAGATGCCGATGCAGAGAATGGACGTGTGGACATGGCTGGTGTGGGGAAAGGGAGGTGGGATAAATTGGGAGATTGGGATTGACATATACACACTACCATGTGTAAAACAGATAGCTAGTGGGAACCTGCTGTATAGCACAGAGAGTTCAGCTCGGTGCTCTGTGGTGACCTAGATGGGTGGGATGGAGGGGGAAGGAGGTCCAGGAAGGAAGGTATATATGTATACATATAGCTGAGTCACTTCATTGTACAGCAGAAACTAACACAACACTGTAAGGCAACTATACCCCAATTAAAAAACAAAACCAAAAACAGTGTGTGCTCACTGTGGCCATTCTTGAGGATGTTGATAATCATGCTACTAACTTAGTAGAGTCTGATATCTTGTCTTCTGGTAGCCACTATCCCTAGATGTACATTTATCTAGTTCACATAATCTCATGTTATGGACTTTAGGAACTTTCTTTTTGAGAAAGAAAAAATTTTAGGATCAAGTAATTTGATTTTGTTACAAATGTTAAAAACAAACCAACAACAAAATAACTGTCCCTAACTTTTTTTTGCTTGCGCTGATGGATATAACACAACACTTCTCTCCAGCTTCCATGATTTCAGTCCAAATAAAGTAGCATGGTACTTCTCAACACATCAGCGTCACATGGGAACCCATTAGAAATGCACCTTCAGGGGCTCCAGCTTGGATGTACTTAATCAGAAACCCCAGGGGCATTTCTGCATTGCAGAGGCCTCCAGTTAATTCTGATGCACACAGTGGTTCTCAGTGGTTCTGAGAACCACTGCAGCTGCATAATGCTTATTGGAGAAAAGCTATGATGATATGAAACTCACTAGAATGTATGGACAGCTTTCAAAATATCTTACCTATATCAGTAAAATATCTGCTTATCTACACTTGCCTCTCAAAATAAGATGTTATTTTTTTTTTTTCTCCTAAAAGGATTGAGAAATGGAAGGGAAGGGTGAATGAAACTTGCATGTATTCAAGTCTGATATGTTCCCAAATTTGTCCTAAGGATTCTCACTTTAATATCTCTACTCCTCACCAGCAATCATATGAATCAATCAACAGTACTTTTATTTTAAGACCAGGAACCTGAGCAATTTCAGTTTGTCCGAATGACAGAGCTAGTACATTTCTTTTCTGAGGTCAAAACTGAAATGCTTAAAGAAGTCAGATAGGTAATATAAATAAGTGAAAAAGACCAGTAAATGACAAAAAGTACAAATGTGATGGAAAAGGCAACAGATCCTCAGCATTGATTCTGGGGAAAATTAGAGAGTGTGGGGAAAAATGCATCTTCTAAAGACAGTATCTTCTAAATCTTCCTCCACTCTTCCAGATTGTAGTCAAAAGTATTTTGTACCTAATGTTGCCTGATCTGATTTGTTTTTCCCAGAAAAGACTAATATTAAATTTTACATAAAATCTTCTGGTTTTTAACATTGACATTTAAAATATGTACATTCAAAGTATTTTGAATACCAAACCAAACACATCTGCTGGCTGAGTGTGACCAGGTGGCAGCCTCTGATACATTATAACATCAAAACCAGTCTGCTTTCCCCAACAGTCTGTTTCTGACATCCCTGCTGTCTGCCAGCTTGATAGAAATACTATAGAAAACTCCCCTTTGGTATTTATTTTACATTTGTTCAGGCTCATGTCTAGTATTTCATCCCCTGGGGAAGAAATATAGACTTCTATTTCTAACAAAGTTCACTATGCTCAGCATATCAGGGTTTGCAGGGCAGCTGTCATGGGGAAGGACATCTAATGGGATGACTTCTTCAGTCCTCTGGACCAAAAGGATATTTGTACCAGGATGCAGGTCTCCACACTGGCAAGACACATTCCTATCTCACTGTCAACCAGCAAGAGCAGTAATCAATATTTCTGTAATTACTATGCTTCCTCTTTGACATAGCTAAAATCCAGTCCTGTGCTAGCTCTGCAAACAAAGCTTTTCTCAATTCTTCTTTTTAATCCTTCTTTACATATTTATTAGACCATTTTGGACCGCTCCATGCAAACTGGCTGAGAGTAACCAGCAGAATGAGCCCCACTGCTGCCTGCTCTCCCTGGACTATCAAACCATCAGTGGAGATTGGACAGGTCCTGATGAAATAAATGTTGGCTGCTGACTCTTCCAATTTTGCTGCATTCTTCCATGTCACCAGTGCAGGCTTGTCTGAGATTGAGATATTTGCAAACTGTCATCTTTCATAAATATCTGCCTTGAGTGACACTTACTCCCTCCAACACTTCTCTTTGAAATGCACCTGGTGGGCTGCTAGCCTGAGAAATTTCATTGCTTTTGATATGTGATTAGCAAAGAGATGTTTCCTCCTCCTGGTTCCTATGCCTTCTCTCCCCCACCCTCCATCCCACCCCTCCTTGATCTTTCCCCTTTCTTGCCTTTTTCTCACCACCTTTGGAAAAGTCTCGAGTCACAGCTCTAAAATGCTAAGACGACAGCAAATTGGTCAGAATTGTTAGGATGCTAACTCCAAAAACACTTTTGTTCAACTTGCCAAAACTACAGTGAATTGTAAACAATCTAAAGTTTATCAAAGCTTTTCAGGTTAATTTAACCTCCTCTTAACATGCAATCTTCTAAAATCTCCAGGTGGGCTCTCCGAATGTTAATATGTTTACAGGAATGGGTCTTGTCTTCTTATGTTTTTTTAACATCTTTATTGGAGTATAATTGCTTTACAATGGTGCGTTAGTTTCTGTTGTATAACAAATGTCCTTTTGTCTCTAACCTCCAACAGAAAGGGAAACAGCATGTTTTAATGACAAAGTTAGTAACAATATTTATTATCATGCCCGTAGCCTGTTTTTTTTTGGATTGTTGTAAGAGCCCCCTGCAGCAGCCAACCCTGCCACCACATCAAACTCAAATCTCCAACTGGAAAAGGATCACTACATTAAATGGAATTACCCCTTATTAGAAATGAATATGTAAAGATTACAGGATAATCAAACATTCTTCATTCCTATTATATCTGATCATATTTCCCATGCATAATTTATCTGAAAGAGGTTTAATATCTTAATGTAGGATTATTTTTTTATATATTTGGATAGGAGAAATTTTAATCATAGGATTAAGAGAAGTTCTAATTTTCAGTATAATCTTGGTAGGTTTTTAAAACCCATAAAATATAATTTAGCATATAAAACCTTTAACAACCTTATTTTGCTGCAAAATTTTGCAGTGTTTCTATCATCAACTGAAAATTAATTTAAATCTAGTGATTAATGAATCAATTTTCTCTCTAGGTTATGAGAGTTATAAAATCCAGTTTTGCTCAGTTATCAAAAGATATAAAAACAAAAGTACAGTTTTGGTCAGTGTATCAAGTTGTAGTGTCTTACAGTTTTGATTTTCAATGCAAATTTGTGTCAAAAACAATGTGATGAATGTAATACGATGTAATGTAATATTATACTATATACTATACTAACTATACTACATTATAATATGGCACAGTAATATGAGGTATATGCTGGAATTACCTTGATTTCCACTAGAATTTTCTCACTTGCTATATAACAATTATTTATATAATGTGATTAGCAAGTAATTAATATAAACTTATATGTCTTAACAATACGCTTTTTTTTTTTTTTCGGTACGCGGGCCTCTCACTGTTGTGGCCTCTCGCGTTGCGGAGCACAGGCTCCGTATGTGCAGGCTCAGCAGCCATGGCTCACGGGCCCAGCTGTTCCACGGCATGTGGGATCTTCCCAGACTGGGGCACGAACCCATGTCCCCTGCATTGGCAGGCAGACTCTCAACCACTGCGCCACCAGGGAAGCCCACAATATGCATTTTAAAATTTATTTTTAAGCTTTTCAATTTTTATCATATATGAGTAGATATTTATTTTATCGGCTATGATATATTTTAATTATATTGTTGACTCATATTAGACAATTATGGATTTAGAGTGAGCAATTGATGGAAACTTAAAGAATCTTTCATTTGATCTCAGAAATATAACTTAATCATGCTCTGCAGATAAAAATTATGAATATCACTGGAAAAGAAACGTTCATAAACATTAATTAATTTTCCCATGTCTCATTGTTTATAGAGATATTTTATCATATCCAATTAAAATTTCCATATTAACAAGTAATTTCTTTTCAGTTAATTCTATCCATACTGGATAACAAAAATGAGATTTTTAACTAAGAAGTTACATTCAACTGAGAAATTTTGGAGTTTCAATCATTGATCATTCTAAGCACTGTCACAAATTTTACCTCACGTATTCTTCACAATCACTCCCCATGGAAAGTAAGTACTACAAATCCCATTTTGTAAGTATTTAAACTCTACTTCAGAGACTTTAAGAAACTTGCCTTCAATGAAAAAAAATATACATATGGCTGGCTGGCAGAGGTGGGCAACAGACCTGGCTTCCTGATCACCACACCTAGTTTTTCATACTTCTCAACATAATTCCTTTCTTATTTTCTTTGGAATAATTGGCCATCATTACTGTCCCAACTCAGCACAGTACAAAAGCCTAGAGCTCTAGCAATTCTCAACTTTATGTATACATATTAATTTACTTTTAATCAAATTTGAAGCTTTCTAAAGCCTGTACAATTTTTAAGCCTTTATTTATTTATTGTTTTTAGATTAGTCTTAGTTTCACAGCAAAACTGAGCAGAAAGCACAGAGATTTCCCATATTCCCCTGTCCCTACACATGCCTCGCCTCCCCTACTATCATCATCTCTCACCAGAGCAGTATGTTTGTTACAAGTGATGGACCTACATTGATACATCATAATCACTGAAAGTTGGTAGTTTACATTAGGGTTCACTCTTGGTATTGTACATTTATAGGTTTGGACAAATATATAATGACACGTTTCCATCATTATAATATTATACAGAGTGTTTTCACTGCCCTAACAATTCTCTGTGCTCCACCTTTTTACCCCTCCCCCACTCCCCAACGCCTGGCAATCACTGATCTTTTTACTGTCTCCATAGTTTTGCCTTTTCTATAATGTCATACAGTTGTAATCATATAGTATGTAGCCTTTTCAGATTAAGCCTGTGTACTTTTTGTCCCTCCAGGATTTTGTTTTTGAGGCTTTGATGGCTCTAGTATACATTTTCTTGCTAAACCCCTGAGGATGCAAGACATGAACATAATCTTTTTACAACGTACAATAACTGGTCTAGTGATAGTTATTCATTGTTTCTAGACATATGTGATGAAAAGTTATGTGACCACCTATCAGGAATAGCAGAGAAGTGATTTCTGAACCAAAAAAGGAGGTGACAAATTTAGACTTAGATAGCTTCTGAGATCCTTCCAACTCTATGACTGTAAGTCTATAGGAAGGTACGTTTATACTTTTCTTTCATTAATCCTTTAATAAAACTTGCATTTATATATTTCATAAAACATTTCCCAATGATTCAGTGGAATTTTTATGTT
Source organism: Neophocaena asiaeorientalis asiaeorientalis (assembly GCF_003031525.2). Lineage (NCBI taxonomy): Eukaryota > Metazoa > Chordata > Mammalia > Artiodactyla > Phocoenidae > Neophocaena > Neophocaena asiaeorientalis. The sequence continues at coordinate 261,415 of NW_020175700.1, read as the reverse complement.
ACTGACTTGAATTTCCAGTAGTAGTTTGGATGCTTAAAAATTTTAGTCTCCATATATTTGTCTGACTTGGAAGCACTAAAAGACTCTGAATGAAGGCGGAACAAACTTCTCCTACAGTGAATCATCTCCGACAGTAAATCAATAATAAACCCATTAAAGAGATCCTTTTTAGTCTGTCTTTATTTCTTTCAATTTAATTCTGAGATTTGTTCTTTAATCATTATCTTTGTATCATAGAAATGGCATATGTCAATTCAATGATGAATTTCTACCAACAATGAGGCGTGTATTAGAATATGTCCTTTGAATATACCCTTGAGCTATCATCAACCTAATAATACATGCTTATCAACTGCCTTCATTAGTGGATTTTAATTAGTCATTTTGTAATTTTGTTGCTCATTTTTCTTGGAAGTTACTCAATCCACTTTTCAAAACTTGAGCATTTTGCTTCAATGTGAAAAGCCAAATGAGGAAAATACCTCTTTCAATTTTCTTGTTCAGAAATCACCTCATAAAAATATGACAAAGTAATTTAAAAATATTTAATATGATGACATTAATGATTGGAGGAAGGGCTATAGTCTCTCTAGCAAGTTACTTCACATCAACTAGACTGACACTATCTCTGGACTGATAGTTCTAATTTGATTTAAAAAGTTGAGACCACTACTATAATTTTGCCTGGGTTGCTAGCTAGCAAACACTAAAAGGCCTTTTTGTCTCCACTCTTCACAGACTGAAGGAGTAAAGGCAGTGTTACTTTAGGAGAGGAAAAACAAACAAACAAACAAAACAAACAAACTAAAACCAAAAGAAAACCTCAAGTTGTTACTGAACCCAGGTTTGGCTGCTCCCACTCATAAGCCAGTAATTTGAGAGGCAAGTATCGGTAGAAAGGAAAGGTGCTGTAATCAGAAAATTTGGCAACCTGGGGAGAAGTTGGACTTGTGTCATGAGACCAACTCCAAAGATTCTGTTCAGCCATGACAGTTTTCAAAAGGGAAAATGGTGGGGGGAGAGGAAGGGTCTCAGTGAGTCATCTAGGCAGGGGGCTGGGTTCTGCTTCATTCTCTCTTGTGTGCAGGCTGCCTGACTCTCTCTTCAGATGTTATATTGCCCGAGTGATCTGCCTGCAGGATTGCTTAACGGTGCTGTTGGGTGTGGGGAGCTAGTCATTTTTTTTAAACTGCTTAATTCTTCATTCTTACTTCTTTTTATTAGGAAAAGAATAAACAGGTTAGACAAGGCATGGTGTGCGTTCAGGAGGGCACACGTCAGGAGTTACGTTAAGTTGCCTAGTGATCTCATTCCTATAATTAGGTTCTTTCAATGTTAGAAGGGAATAGAAATGTGCAAATGGGAAAGGGGCAAAAAAGCTGCTTTCAGTGGTGCTTTGAAATGCTGTTTACCAATGTTAGCCAAGTTTACCTAAAACCTTTGACATAAAAATTAACTTGTTTATTGAAAAGTAAGTTGAGCAACTGAAGCCACTGATACAGGAAGAATGTTTTCCCCACCTCTTTCAGCTAAGAGAACAATGAAAATTGGGTAGAAATCACAGTGTAAGTTTAGCATTTTGGTTGACCCAGAATAGCCCCTCATTTCATATTAATTGAATAAAGATATAAATTAATCAATTAAAGCATGTTTTGGAATTCCTGATTAGTTAGAAAATGTCTTATGTACCATTTCATTTTATCTTTCAATATCATATCAATTTTACTTTCAATTCATGACCATGTTTATTTGTAGAACATCTACTGCATGAAAGGCTTTTCACTATGTGCCAGAGTGGATATAAGAATAAATGAGACACATTTCTTGGCCTCAAGGAGCTTACAGAATAACATTTATTTTTCTTTAATAGGGTATAGTCAATCTTGAAAACAACCTGAATTCTACTGCAAAAAAAATAGCACCTGTAATTGTGGGGTAGAGTCTCTGGACTCATGAGTTTGCAACCTGTTTCTTTTGTGAGTCCATTGTTATCAAATAGAACATTTGATATTTAGTTTGCAATGAGAATCTTCAATGCATTGCCTGCATTTGGAAATCTCATTTGCAGCTGTGGCCGCCTGATTTCCAGTGTCCAGATGGATCCTGACTACATGCCAAATAATGTTTAGGCCCCATGAAATTCATTAGGACTATTACTTCTGGCATGATTTTAGGGGAAGAAAAAGTCCTTGTCCAAGAATAAACCTCACTTCTTGCCTTTATCTGGCTTTCTGAGTCACCAACGAAAAGTTTTAAGTGTCTGATCTGGACGAACTCCAGGGTCCCTTCTTGCTTCATATTTAGAGATATGAATGCCCCCATAATTGTCCATTGTTTAATGTATTTTGCTTGCATAAAACTGCAGGCATACTGCTTTATTCTTACTGCTACACCCCGTACATTGGTGCTTGTTTTGGTGGGAATAGGCCACTCTGCTAATCTGAGCTTGTATTGTCATTCGAAAACATGCACTCCTAGCTTTACAGTAATGTGATTATGGGTCTCAAATCTATCTCTGTGTATGTAGAGGCACTTTACATCTGAATACCTCTTCCCCAACACACAAACACAGACATACACAAAGACCCACAGGTATGCCATTTCTCCTCCAAGTTAATCAAATTTAAAGGGTTGACTAGGAAGTAAATTCAACATCATGGGAGAAATGACTGGCCCTTAGAACACAAAAAAGACTGCTCATTCACATGAAAAGTGGAACGAAATCACCCAAAAATTACACTTCAAGCAACAGTTCATCCATTACCATTATTAGACTTGAAACTTTGTTTCCTGTTTCTTTTGTATTTTTCCTGGGTTATTTTCTCACTTGTGATGAAAATAAACATAAAAACAAGGAATACAGATATAATGTAATATTTTTCTAATGTTTTCAATTAAGCAGCAGCTGCTGTTACCAAGCTGTCATCTCTGTTGCTATGGGAGTTGTGTGTCTGTGCCAGTGTAGGACTGGTTACTTTAATATACTCATCCCATTGCTAATGCTGTTATACAGAATCTCTGTTAATATCGTTAACCTAGTAGGGTTCTGAAAGGGGTTCTGTCTTCTTTATTAAATCTGCTCGTAGTTGGGAGCTCAAGATTTCTTTATATGAAACTGAAGAAGATCTCATGTATCAGATGAGACTTACAGGACAAAGAGAATCCAAAACTTAAGAATCTTGTTGGTGTTTTGAGATGCACTGAGTCTGCTATGATGCCTTGGTTTCCCTAGTATAACTGAGCACAGCATAGTTCAAAGGTACCTATAGTAAAGCAAGTACACATATTTCAGAGCACAGTGGATGACAGCCCCACTCCATGTGTGCAGTGTTACCCTACAGCAACAGACCTCCCTGAGAATAGATATAATTCAAGAGCTAAACTTAATTGATTCAGCTCTTGGCACAAAGTCTGGTATACCAGAAGATCTGTTAGAAAAGATCTTTGCTGAATGAATGAATTTGTTGAATGAACTTTGTGTTATAACCCAGCCTTTCAGCTTCTTTGAAATGGTGAGTAATTCTCTCCTCACCCTCAAGCTCTTGCCCCTTCATCTAGACTTGTAAAATCCAGAAAGTAGCAAACTGCTACATTCATGAAAGGATAAACTTTTTCCTTTAGCCTGGGCTTTTTTAATCCCCAGGTCCCACAACACATTTCAAAACTGACACAAGTATATCTCTTTCCCATCCCACAGTACAGTGAGTCTCACTGGGTTTTGAGGGTGCAGATTTAGTATCTGAGAGCTGGTCTGTTCTGTCCTTCAGCTGAACAAAGCAACCAAGGTAAAGCCTCAGATAAAATACTGGGAGATAGAACTGATAGACTTTATACTTGACATCTTTTTGTGACTGACTTGCCATCTCATTGAGAGCAGGAGTTATGCCTTATGCTTCTTTATACATCCTATGTTGTCTTGCATAAAACAAATGCTTAGTAAACATTCATTGTGTGAAGTTAGAGAAGAGGTTGTAGGGGTACCTTCCATACTTTCCTACTTTTCTTTGTGGCTATAGTCACTAACATTGTTCCAGGCTTCTCAGCCTTTACCTTGGCCATTTAAAAACAGCCTTCTTGCTTTTTGTAGTTTCCTTTCAGTTTCAAAGCACTTGAAGACCTAATATAATTTTATGATTGGAACAAATCTTATGTCTGTAAGTGTTTTATGAACAAATGGCTTTCCCTACACTGGTTATTGATAGACCATGGCTAGGACTAAGTTTCCTGAATGTACATGGGACTGTGAGTGAGAAATCAAACTTTGCTGTGATAAGGCCCGATTCTGTGACTGTTTGTTCGAGAAGAAAAACCTATAGTTTTTCCTGGCTAATACAGTTTTTTTCAACCACATTATTTTGTTATTTATTCATAATACTTTTGTACTTTAGTTAGTTCTATGTCATCTGTGTCTTTACGTCTGTTCTTGCCTACCAAGTATATAACCATTAAGAAAAGTGATTAGTTTAAAATATCTCTGCTTAACTAGAGATATAACTATAGGTAAACAAATGTTATTAGCCAAAATCCCTCTATTGTAATCATCTTTAAATATACTAAATTCACTTATGAATTTAATTCTGTCCTATTCTCCTTCAAAGCACTAAAGTGCATTTGAAGATAATAGAAACAGGAACAATAACTTGAGCTAAGTTGGACTTGGTTGGTTCCCAGGTCCACTTGTCAATCTGTGATGATGAGCTAAATATCCAAGTTTCAAGTCTTCTCTTCTGTAAAATGGGAATGATCCTATTGTTTCCTTACTTTATGGAATTAGGAAATCGGAAGAAAGAATGTGTGTAAATACTGTCTGTATAGTGTAAAGCCCTATATAAATATAATGTCATATCTTATATTTCCTGTCTCCTCTCCTTCCAGCCACGTACTGAGAAGTTAAAGATTGTCCTGTAGCTTACTATGGCCAATAGAATGCGAGCCAAAGCAGGACACGTCACTTCTGGGCAGAAGATTTAAAACCCAGTGATTGATTCTTTAGTCCTTTTTATTTGCCATGGTATGCAGCAGTGCTCCAGATGGTAGTTGCTCCTTCAACAAGGACATAAATTTCATCTCAGAATAAGTGGTGGCTTCCTGTAGTGCTAACTTGTAGGTTGTTAGATTGCATTCAGAGTCAGCTGGGAGAGTGAGGAGATTGATTAGTAGTGTCGGTCAAGAGTGAGGAAAGTGACCTAATACAAATGCTATTGTATTCACCAAGCAGGAGTCCACAACCTGCTTTTTAAAAATGGGAAGCTGAAACCCAAAGAAGATCAGTGACTTGTTTAGGGTTGCATAGCCAGACAAGGGTAAAGTTGGAATATTATTATTTATTTATTATTTGTGCTCTCTGCTTCCATTAGAATGTAGAGGTAGTTTAGAAGATAAGGTATGTATGTGTATGATCCTATAATTTGAACAGAAGTAGAAGGCTTACAGTCAAGGAAATTGAAAGGAACGAGACTTGCCAAATGCAAAGTCTGCTGGTGTGTTTATTGTGACTAAGTAATGTATCTAATTCTGAGGTTCCTAGAAGTCAAGGTCCTTCTAAGTTATTGGTGCTTACATTTGGCTTTAGCTCTCTTCTGTAACTCACTTTATCATGTGCCTGAACAGAGAGATACAATTATGGGTTTGACCTAGTTTTACCAGAAAGGACTGTAAAACCAGTGGCATCAAAAAAGCAAGGGAGCCTAAGACTCAGGAATGAGTTAGCTGGAAGTTACTAGGTCATTCTAAAGCTGGTTAGCATACCTGTTCCTGAGGAAATATAATTCAAAACCTGATTGAATTTGTGGGTTATTTAACAATATTTGTTGAGGTTTGAAAGGAGCACAGTTACCATTTTAGCAACTGGAGAATGGTTCAGTTAGTAGCTCCACAATTCTGCTGCTGTGCTAGATTCAGGAGGATGCTCAGAACCTGCCAATTAAATGAAAATCTCTTCTCCTTACCATTCTGATGGCCTGTCTCAGGGAATTCAACTTCAGCAAAGCTGCAAACAAGCCTCAAAATTTGTGGAAAAAAAGTGTTAGAATTGGAAATAAGCCCAATCATCACCTCAGTGAAACAACTGACTCAATTTATCATTAACCAACTTTAGTGTACATTTTTAAAAGTGAAGAATTCTTCAAAAACACTTAACAAAATACCATTATAAAACTTAAAGAAATCAATAATAATTTCTTACTATTAAGAAATAGTAAGGGGGGAGGAGAAAAGGGGAATTGTACAGTCTATTTCAATCTATAGATTTCTCTCCATGTATTTTTTCCTTGCAACTTACCTTTGATGACCCCGCTATTTTTTTCCTATAAAATTTTCCACATTGAGAACTTTGCTAATTTTATCTTTGTTCTCTCATGTCTGTATTTCCTGTTCATAGGTTGTTGGATCAGTGGATGATCAGATTCAGGTTCAATTATTTAGCAAAAAATATTTCATAGATACTACCATGCATTACTATCAGGAAACACATAATATCTAGATGTGTGTGTGTGTGTGTGTGTGTGTGTGTGTGTGTGTGTGTGATGTTTGCATTTACCTATTTATTTTAAAAATTCCCTGTCACCTCTCACCTAGGGGTAAAGTTACCCCTCTGGAGAGTAAGAGCCTCTAAGATCTCATAGCTGATAACCAGGTAGACTTTTCCAACCACATAAGTGCTTGTGCCAAGTTGAGTGATTTCTTATAAATGAATCATGAAATTTCCCAGTAATAGGAAAATATAATCACACTAATGTACAAACCATGTTGATTCACTCACTACAAGCACTCTTTTGCTATTGATTAAGGACTATAGGTAAAAAAATAAATTAAATAATGCCAAAAGTTATCATTTATTGAGCACTCATTATATTCCAGAGATTGTTCTAAGCTCTTTATGTGAATTTACATTTCCTTCTTTTTTAATTCTGATAAAGTTTTCCAGCCAGGATTTCTTCATCTACTTACTAAGGATTATTGAGTAACTACTATCAACCAGGCACAGTTCTGTGAACTGGGTTCATAAAGGTTCAATCACTCACCCAAGGTTACAGACAGGATTTAAATTGTAGGGGATTGATTAAATAGGCTGAAGTATATCCACACAGTGGGATGCTATACAACTATAACAAGAAAGGAGACATTATTTTCACATCCTTGTGTGGCTGATCTTGTGTAGTTCATCATTGTGAGGTTAAGGAAAGAAAGAAAATTGGGACAAAGTGTTTATAGCATTTATATCTTAGACATTGTAGTACCTAAGGAAGATGAAGGGTAAATTAAAACCAAAAAGAGGAAAAAATATGCTTAGAGCTAGAGGAGGGATAGAGCAAGGTGAGGGGATAGGAAAGGTCGTTAGTCTTCTTTAATCATATTTATTTTGCAGCCTTGTAAAAGGATGGAATCACCTCTAGGGACAATATCATGGAACAGAAGGGAAAGGGAGAAACTAGGAGAAGGTAGAGCTAATTAAATAAACAGGATTTTAATATAATTAATTATTATAATTTAGAATACTATAAACATTAATTATAATTATTATATTAAGTGTATAAATATGCATTATATATTATTTTATATTAAATCAATATTCTTGGAGAGACATGGGAATGATACACCCATAAAAACACAACCATCCAAAAGTCTGAGAAATTTCACATTTTCTTATTACTTAAAACATTAAGTAAATAAATAGGTAAATGGCAAAAGGGCACAAATGAAGAGAAATGAATGAGCTCAAAGTTCATTCTGAGGTGTTTCTAGTAGAACACAGTGCAAAAGAATAAAGCAATGCAAAAAATATTGAAGAAAGTTTAAGAAATCCTTAGAAATCTTCACTTCCTTTAACAAAGAGTTCAAAAGGAGCAGGTAGAAACTATTAGACGGAGGGAGGAAGTACTTGAAGCAACAGTGAGGGAATATTCCCCATGGTTAAGAAAAGACAGAGCCGCCCACTTTAGGGGCTCACCCAATTCCAGAAATTATATATATATATATATACATACTCTTAACACACAACAGATAATACACAAAAGAAAAGGAATCCACTAGTTTTACCTGGCCTTTCCTACAAGACCAGATAAGCACAAGTCTTAGTTGGTGCTTCACCATGGCACTCAGTATAAAACCTGCCATCTAGCAGGGGATAAGTCACTGCTTATTACAGGAAGAGTACAAAAACCAGAAGAAGGCTGAAGCTCTGAAGACAGCCTCCATTGATTCATAGCTTGCTGTGGGACTGGTGGCCTCCTTCCAGCGAGGGACCATCACAGTGCAGGGGAAGATACATTACAGGGGGTCAGGAAGCATGGCTGTTGGGTTTGGTCTTCCCATCAAATAGGTGTGTGACTTTGGGCAAATTTCTATCCCCTGCTAAGCTCCCATTTCCTTGCCTATAAATGTAGGAGTTGAATTTGACAATCTCTGAAGTCCATTCTAGCTTTATCCATTCATGTCCAGTGAAGCTCAGCCGCTCCTCCAGCTGTTATTTTTCATAAAGTTTTACCCACCTGTGAAGCTGCTTTGATATGGCTGCCATTATGCTTTCTTCCAATTTTAGGGCATTTTCTGCTTTCTTACTTTACTAGGCAATCCATGTTGTTCAAGGCTGACTCTTCTTAGATAAGTGTCAAGCATTTTCCTTAAGATTCTGTGCTGATGAAAAGTTTTACCTCATGTAACTTGAGAATTTCTCCAATGGAAGATGTCTGTTTAAAAAAACACAGCTAACAGTGCGTGATGCTTTTCCAATGCTCAGAAACTAAACTCTATTGCTTCTCATATGCTAAACTATGCATTAGGGCCCCTCTTGCCCTTTGGCTATCTTTCCATCTATTTATGATTCTAGGTGTAGAGGTGTAATGGCATGCTACCTTTTAAGATCATATTTCATGTTGATATGATTCTACAGGAATAGAGAAAATGATTGAGTGATTGCTTACTGAGTACCTTCTACGTGTCAGACACTTTCATAATGAAAGTCCTTGGCAGCTTGGGGAGGTAGGTGTTATTTCTTCTTTAGAGGTACTGAAATTAAAGGTCAGAATGCTAGGCATTTGGCCCACCAAACTTTCTGCTCCATCCTCCCTCTTCAGAGCTATAAAGTTGCAGTTGCTCTCAAAACGATAATTCCCAGTAGCGGAGCCCTTGTTCTTAACACTTAGGAGAGAGCAAGGCTCTAGCTTTAAATAAACAACTTTCTCTTGTATGGTTTCTTACCATGGACTGTAGCACATTTTGAATATCACTTAAAACATTTCTTTGACCAATATAAAGATGGCATTTAACATAACAAGATAAGCATTGTTTTTCTCAATGAAATCTGCCCAACAATTTCTTTCTAACCTGTAGACATAGAGCCAAGACCAGAAAGCGTCCCTGTAAGAAAAACTTTTACACAATCCATGCTCTTGTCTGTAGTGTTCTATTTTCTGAGTGATGGACTGATTTGGGGAGCCCATCCCCATTCTCTTATTTTAGGAGCTATTGACATGATATGCTCAGTTTTTGCTTTAAATTTCTTAAGTGTGGACCATGTTTCTTTAACATTATGCATTCTTAATGCTTTTTGTTTTAAAATTGGATGATGCCTCTTGACACTTTGATGAGTAATGCCATTTTGTGGCTGATCAATGTGTTGCAGCTATTTAATAAAGGCCAGAAACAGGTGAGACATGGTGCTCAACATCCTCCAAGAAGATTATCTTAAATTTTTGTCGATGTTGGTGAAACAGAAGTAGAGACAGGTCAGGTTAAATTTCTTCACTGCAGAAATACATTAAAAGAAGTTTTCTAAGTTACCTCACCTTTAATAAAATGAAGTCATCTTATATATTAATATATTAATATTACAGTTGGATTTAAACTCATGTAGACCAAGTTTTACTTAATAGCTAAATCAAATTGAATCTCAGATTTTATTAGTGATAAAATGACAATAAAACAGGTCTGGTCAGTAAAGATAATAACTTGATTCAGTACTTTGGATGTAAGTGTTTAAGGTTTCCATGATAAAACTGTAATTTTATACCCCAAAGTGTGTTAATAACATTAAGTGAGGTAATAGGCAAAGTGCACTGACAATGCAATACCCTCAGGACCACAGTAATAGAAATAATTTATAATGTATCAGCAATAAAATCTTTAATGTTATCTCAATTCAGGCCAGGCACATAACTGAAGTTTCAGATTACACATGTCCCTTCCCTCCCCCTGCTTTGGACACAAGTGTTAACCTAAAATAATTAAGAAAATGGTTTTCAGAGTGCAGAACCCTATCACAATTATGGGCATAATGACCAGCCTATTAACTATTTCCACCCCGATCCATTTATGTTTGATTGATAGAACTTGATTCCAAAGTTAGTAAGTAAGCATTTCTAAAAATAATCCTCTGAAGTCTTGTAATTCACTCTTGGCCTCCTTTATTTCAAACAGAACCCATTTCTATTTTGACTTATACAAAGGAATATTTTTGAAGACAGAAGAACTGGTTATTTGTATGACCATAAAATTATTTTATTTTGTAAAATCCTAGCTCAATGGTTTTATGGTTCAGAAACTAGTCCCACAAATTTTATCTTTCTGGAATCAACCAAAAGAGAATGTTTTTCTAATGATCAAAAATTAAACAATTTTATTGGGTGATTTTACTCACTGTAACTTATATGGGAGTGTATCAGCTGATAACGACTTGCTCCACAGCGTGTGCACAAGGCCATGATTAAAGAGATAATCCATAAAGCACAGACCTCATAGGACACTAGTTTCCTGCATGGTTTAAAAGTACATTTATAAATAGATGGGAAATCTTGAGATTCAGTTCCTATAGCTTCATTCTGTGTTTTTTGAGTCCATTCCAAACATTCATCTCATTGACTCTAAAATCTATGGAGGAAGCCTCAGAAATTTCATGCTTGGGTATTCAAACTAACTATAATAATGGTAGCGATCATCATAATAACTTATGTTTACTAAGTTTACTATGAACTGACTTTAAATGACTAATTTGATTTCGTAAAAATGCTGTCATTATCCCAATTGTGTATGAGAGGAAACTGTTAAGGAGAATCTTAAATTACTCCACCAAGTCCTTGGGCAGTAGGTGGCCGAGTCACTAGTGAGGTAAGACTGTTTCAATTTAGAGGTGATGTTTTTGGACCACACATCACACTGCCTGGCTGTCTGTTACAGAAGCTGTTTTACAATTCTTTGGGTAAATGGCTTTAAAGATAAGGTTATCATACCTAAAGGCAACAGAAATACCTTTCATAGGTGACACTCTTAGCAGGAAATCCATAACACCTTCAAATACTAGTTTGCCTATTGATTATTTATAAAAGGTGGAATGCATAGAAAGCATATGGAAGGCTAGGGGAAGATCTCCAGAAACACTTTCTATCAGCCTTCCTGACACCTTGTGTCTATAAACTTCCTTTTACTTTCAAAGGGCCTTTGCCTCCAGGTACAACCCAAATGCTGGGGCTGATGGTCCATGGGAGGGACAGCAGAAACACAAAGTCAATTGTGCAGGAGGTTCAGCAATAAATCCACTTCCTGGCAATCTTACTCAGACCTTCTTTGTCTCCCCCACTTTCACCCCGCTATGAACCACAGTCCCAGGAAAGAAGGATCCTACTCATATATCCCAAATGCTGAGTTTCTATCCAGAGGGCTTTCCAAGAACTTTGTTTATACAAGACTGCAACTCTGCACTCTCATACCATGCTTTCTCTTCCAGAGAAATGGAACTGTGCTCTTGGGTCTAAGGCCTAGAACTTGCCTGTTGCCAAATGTCTCTAATTGCTGCTTCTGGACTGCTTGCATAAATGTTTGCATGTTATCTGAAGAGGTGATGTTGATAATATAATAACTTCTCTTTGTAATCTGGCTATATTCCTGGTCCTATATTCTGCTGCTTTGGATGGATTTTTCTCTTTAGTTTTATAGCTGGAAGATGGAGGGATGGGTGAGAGTGAGCTGATTGACTCCAGTTCTTATAATGAGGTTATGCTGAGAGGAATCCAAGGAACATGGCTTTGGTCAGATGCATGAGCTCAAACCTGGATCTGCCACTTATTTTCTGAGGGACCTTGGCAAACTCTGAATCTGAGTTACTTCATCCTTAAAACGGAGATAATAATTCTTACCTCTGAGGGCTGCTTTGAGGTTGACATGTTTGGTGATTAGCACATGGTGGATATCCCCATCTTGGTGCTTCTCATCTTTTTCCTCCAGTTTTCTGGATCTCATGGTCTGAAGCCACCCACTGGTAACTGAACTCTCAGACACTGTTACAGATTAAAACCCCTCCACTAAGGAGATAAGCGATTCTGAGCTAACTGCAGCCTAGCCCTGGGATTTGGAATCTAGAAGCACAGGCTGTAAAAGTTCATGCCGTACGCTTGCTCATAAGACTCATCTGAATGCAACTATCAATGTGGAAAGCCAAAATGAAAGAAGCAAATCATTCATAGATTTCTTCTTCTTTTCAGAATTCTGTGGCCTGAACTGTAGCTCCAAGTGTTGGTTGGTAAAAACTCTGTGCTGACTATGCAGTGTCCACTTCCCATCGATTCAGGCTTCGAGGAAACACGTGAGCAAGTTTAGAGAGGTTGCTGTGTGGTTACAAAACAGAACATCTCCCACCGCATGTCAACTGGATCTGATTGTTGTTAGTCTTGGTCTCATTTATCTTGCCTGCAGGTGTACTAACTGAGAAAACCACACCCATCAGCCTAGGAGTACTTTCTCCAATTTCTGAACCATCAGAATTGGAGCAGGAAGTTTATCAGCAAACTCAGCATCACCATTTTTGGATTTCATATACAAACTTATGATTGCCATGCCAAGGTTGACCTGAAATCTCCATGCTGCAATTTAACCCTGCTATATCCTGGAGGTCACTTGTCAACTGGGCTTTAGATTCAATTCTCTGAACTTGTAGGCTATGTGAATTATTTTTTACATTTTAAAAAGTATTTAAAATTTATTTTATTGAAGTATAGCTGATTTACAATGTTGTATTAGTTTCTGGTATACAGAAAAGTGATTCAGTTATACATACATATATATTATTTTTCATACTCTTTTCCACAAAGGTTTATTACAGGATAGTGATTGGAATTCTCTATGCTATACAGTAGGACCTTGTTGTTTATCCATTTTATGTATAATAATTTGCATTGCTATATGAATTCTTAAAAATATTCCTGGAGAACACAGAGTGCAAAAGCACAGCTTTTTTCTTTTGTATCCACATCCAGAGTCACTGAGAACAGTTGTTCAGATAGATGGTCAATATACAAGTGTATGATGTTCACATAGACTCTTTTGTGAATGAGGCTCCCTGGAATTGGGCAGTGCACAACTTGCCCAATGGTACATGGTGGGCTACTGGGCTCTAACCCAATGTCTGGTACCCAACAGAAGTGGTGGTTTTCAAGGATTTTTTGAATGACCCTCCACTTCCTGATCAGGACTCACATATTTACTCCCTGATACCAATACTTTCTTAAACTCTACCTGAATTTTTCAAACTCTCTGTCCATTTTTCATGTGCCAGCTCTATTTTCTCACACTCATATCTGTTCCATCCAGGTGGTTTCCTGCTTTTCTCAGATCTGCCTTACTGTAATGCCAGCCTGCCTAATTCTTGAGTCTGCTCCTCTCATGAGACCCACACTCTTGAATTTATCTAGTGGATCTGACACTGTGGATTACAAATAAAGTTGTGTTTTCATTAACATAAAGACAATAAATGTATCATTCAATCGTGCATCCTTTCAAAGAAGAGGTCTGAGATTTCTCAGATCTGAAAAATGCTTTGTGCACACGAAACTGCAACAAGCTGAGCAACATCATTTCAGAAGAAGCACTTTGCAGACTATACCCTTGGCATATATCAGGAGGAAACCATAATTTGAAAAGACACATGCAGCCCAGTATTCACTGCAGCACTATTTACAATAGCCAAGAAATGGAAGCAACCTAAATGTCCATCGACAGAGGAGTGGATAAAGATGTGGTACATATATAAAATGGAATATTACTCAGCCATTAAAAAGAATGAAATAATGCCATTTGCAACAACATGGATAAACCTGGAGATTATCATACTAAGTGAAGTGAGTCAGACAGAGAAAGACAAATGTCATATGATATTGCTTATATATAGAATCTAAAAGAAAAATGATACAAATGAACTTATTTACAAAACAGAAACAGACTCACAGATTTAGAGAATGAATTTATGGCTACCAGGGGAGAATGGTGCGTGGGGGGAGGAATAGATTGGAAATTTGGGATGGACATGTACACACTGCTATATTTAAAATAGATAACCAACAAGGACCTACTGTATAGCACAAGGAACTCTGCTCAATATTCTGTAATAACCTATATAGGAGAAAAATCTGAAAAAGAATGAAAATATGTATACATACAACTGAATCACTATGCTGTACAGCAGAAATTAACACAACATTGTAAATCAACCATACTCCAATAAAATTTTTAAAAATACTATAAAACAAAACCAGAAAAACAAAAAACAAATGGAGCTTCTCAGATCAGAAATAAAAAAGGAGAACTTTGCAGATTATAACCTTCTATTCAGCTCTGACACCAGCAAAGTTACCTTCAGGGACAGAATAATTCCCAATCGAGGGTCTCTTTCCCTCTTTATTGTTTTTCTTCTTTGTCCAAACTTTTTAATCCAAAATTCTGATATATTACATTTATTGCCTACATATTTAGAAACACAATCTCTCCCAGGTCTTATAAATGCCATCTGCATTCCAATTCTGAAGGTGCATGCTGGCTGTCTATACTGACAGACAACATGATTCTTGATCTGTTCCTTCAGGTGGCTCAGACTAGCTAAGAAAAAAATCATAATCTTATCTCCTCAGAGCCTCGAAATGTAAAAATAGCCTGGCCGTTTATTGCACCAGGCTTTTAGACCCAGGTATATCAGAGGAGTGGGGAAAGTGGATTGTCACTTTCCCGGCTGGACAGGATGGCTTCAAAGGAAACAGAGGCATAGATTAAAGGCCACACTCAGCCTTCTCCAAGAAGGCTTAAAGCACCCTTACGTAGGATCTTATCAGGCTGGAAGGGGGGGCGGTGCAGAAGATAAACTTTAAAAATAAATGCCAAAAAAATCCCAATTATCGTCTCTGCCTCTTCTACTGTGTCTGGTCAGCAATGTGTTAAGTGAATTGAAACTAGATCGTGGAGAGACAGTCACAACCTGGTTATCAGTGGCAGTAAATGGAAGATAATAGCCCCACTAGAGAGTTATGAAATGGCTTGTCTTTGAGCTGCCAAAGTGTTTAGTCTCTCTTTTATTATATTCACAGCAGTAATCCGATATGTCCTGACTTCTGTCATCTGTATGTAATGCTTATCAACTCTCTGTCAGTGATTCACCCTCTTGTCAGGGACAATTATTCCTCAAAGTGCCGAGGTTATGACTGAAGCAATATTATGACTGGAAAGGAAATATGAAAGGTGTAACACATCACAGCAAGCAATCTAGGAGCTGACGTCAAAGTAAAGGAAAACATTGTCGATAAAAGGAGAACATAAGGCGAAGTTTTGTTCTCTGTGCCAGGGGCACGGCTGGCATGGCTGAGGTCAGATGGGCAGAGAACGCCCTCCCCAAAATGCTTTACTAATTCATGATGGTGGAACGCCAGTGCCTCTGCCCTCACAGCTGTGTCACCATTTCCATTTTACATCTCCATGTACCAGGGCTTGAAATTAGTTTGTTAAAGTGTCCGATTGGTGAAGAGAGTTGAAGGGAAATAGGCTGGCATGGAAACTCTGTTTTATAACAGAGATGAAAGCCGGCTGCTCTGTGTACCACCCATTCTGCCTTAAGATCTTCACTTATACCTAGGACTTGTTTTAAATGATGCATGTCCCCACATCATACATGAGAAGGGAGCAGGGGTGTGGTGGTGGCAGCTGGGGCTTGAAAAGGAGCCAGACCAAGATTAAACCATAGAGCAGTCAGGTGACAGAGTGATCAAGAGAATTGGAGGGCTTCCCTGGTGGCGCAGTGGTTGAGAGTCCGTCTGCCGATGCAGGAGATACGGGTTCGTGCCCCAGTCCGGGAGGATCCCACATGCCCCAGAGTGGCTGGGCCCGTGAGCCATGGCTGCTGAGCCTGCGCGTCCGGAGCCTGTGCTCCACAACGGGAGAGGCCACAGCAGTAAGAGGCCCGCGTACCGCAAAAAAAAAAAAAAAAAAAAAATTGGAGTTTAAAA
>NW_020175700.1:187580-245083 GCF_003031525.2 Neophocaena asiaeorientalis asiaeorientalis | reverse complement strand
TCTGGAGCCTGTGCTCCGCAAAGGGAGAGGCCACGACAGTGAAGGGCCCCGGAACCCCAAAAAAAAAAAAAAAAAAAAGAGAATTGGAGTTTAAAATATTAAAGAATTAAAAGTTTGACAGACAGAATTCATTATGAATGTTGCTTTTGACCTTTGGTAGTTGCCTGACCTTGATCAAGCTACCTATTGTCTGTGGCTTAAGTTCTTCTATAAAAGGATAAAATAGTTTCTGATACCTGTCTTGTAGTATGGTTGGAGAATCCAGAGATGATGTATATAAAGAGCTTGAGTAAAGGCTCAGTAAATATGATATGATAAATAGTAGCATGTAACCAGAAATAAGATACTGTTTATTTTCTTAGAGTCTCATTTCCTCATGTGTAAATATTTCAGCCCTGACATAGGCAGGGCACCAAGATGGGGGTACAATAATAAAGCCTTGACTTTGGTGCTTTGAAAAAGCAGTCCCCTGATAATTCCTGTGACTGTAGAGCAAGAATTCTGTCAGGGTCCTTGATGATTATATGACTAGAGCACTCTGTGTTAGGAGCTTTAGCTGGGACCAAGGCAGCAATGATGAGTTTTCTTTTTCTTTCATATCAGTAATACTGTTTCTGCCCAGCCATTGGCTTGTATTTTATTTAAATTTCCTGTGCATTGTCTAACTTCTCATGCCATGCAATGCATGACTGCTGCAGAATTCATAGCCCACTATGTGGTAGGTGCATGGACAAGAGTGATATTCAAAATATTTAACAACCAGTCATGCATGGGCCTATGGTCCATTTAGAGTGAATGCTGGCTTTGTGGGTGGAACCCTGTCTTCTAGGCCTTCTGCTATACTGGGCAAGAATCCTAAATTTCTGGTGAAAGTTGGTGGTCTAGAAATGGGGCTCAGCAGCTTGAGCACTGGTCAGGAACACTTGGGAGATTGAGAAGCAGCCATCTCCCCTAATACAGAGGTATTTCACATTTTTACAACCTGTCTGGCTGTACCGGTTCATACCCGATGATGATCAGCCCTGTCTATATGACCAATTCAAACTTTATAATAGGCACATTTATATAAGCTCCCATTGACCATATTTTATTTTATTTTTTAAAAAAATATTTGTACTTTATTATTAAAGGTTACTTATTAGATCATTGTAAGGCTGAAAAACGGTCATTGTGACATATTTAGAGAATAGAGATAATCAAGAAAAAAGAAATCGTCTATAAACCTCAGCATTCAAAAATCACCATCATCCACTTCTTGGTACATTTCTCTGATCCTCTCTTGGTGTGTATATCTTTAACATGTTCTTGGTTTTAATGGGAATGCACTTCATATTTTACCATTAGACATGAATTTCATGGTTGGTTTCAGAAAGAAATTCTGTAAGCTATTTTGGAATATCAGTATTTAGTGTCAGTAATTAAGTTAATAGTTTTTCTTTTTCTAATTAAAAAAGTGTGGAGTTTTCGAAAATAACTTTTTGGTATTTGTCAAGATTCCTACATGGAATTTCTTCTCTGACATAATGAATTATTTAACTTGGATCTGTAATTTTGAACCATCTTCACATTTATCTAGTAAACCCTATTTACTAGGGTACTAGTATTTACTAGGGTGTACTGATTAGAAGAACTAAATTGTTTTAGAATTTTTTGTGGGGGGCTTGTGTTATCTTTGAGATCAGCGTTGTGTTTGCTTTGGAAAAAGAAGTGGGGAGTTTTAATTTTTTCTGTGCTCTGGACAAGTTCATAGGGGCATGACCATGACCATGATCTGAAGTCTAAGAATTTAAACTTTTGAAGCGTGAAAAAAAATCTGAGTCTGAGCTTTAGATTTGGAGCCTTGATATTTTCAGTTTTTTTATAGTTATTGGCTTATTCACGTTTCTTTTTTTCTTTTTAGTCAGATCTTAACATTTATTTTTCTCCACAAAACATTTTGTTACGTTCACATTTCTTTATTTTTTAGGACAGAATTGCACACAGTTGTCTCTTACTGTAAAATGATCTCAGTAACTGCTGTGATTTTCCATTTCTTATTAATATTATAAGTTATCTCTTTTTACTTAATTTTCCTTGGGCAAACTATGTCCTTTGGTATTTTAAAAGGAGAAGACAAAGTATCTCTTGAATTTGTCATTTGAATTTTTTTTTTCTAATTCTTATTTTAACCTTATATATTTCCTCTTGCTTTCCTTGGACATCTAGTTGCTCTCAGTAAAATGTTATAACCAGATGCTCTGCTTGATTGTTTATTTTTGCTTAATAATGAAAACATTTAGGATATGGCACTGCATCTGCCTTTAAACATCTGTTTATTACTCTGCATGTTATTATTATTTTCTAACTACTATTTTGATTTCCACTGTGATCCATAAATTATATTTTTAAAGACTACCTACTAACTTCTAGTGGATGGGGCTTTTACTTAAAATTTTGATATTAGTTTCTAGTTTGTATTGTATTTGTATTGTATTCTGTGAATGTGAATACTGCACATTCTACTTTGGACAATTTGTTAAGATTTTATTTTTGGACTGTAACAATTTTTGTAAATATCTACGGGTTCTATGAAAGCAACAACTGAGTTAACTACAACAGCAATAGAAATTCAAACCATCCTTCCTACCACCCTTCTTATTTTTGTTATCTTGCTATATGTTATGAAGTCCTGTAAGTAAGGAAGCCAGTTAATTTATCATCCTAATGGGTACATTCTGAGAATGAAAGGGGAGCTGTTAATAATTATCTCTAGACAGCAAGTTAAACTGGGGTATGCTGGGCAAACTGGAACTTAAGGTCACACAGTCCATAACCCACATTAAATTCTTTCTGAGATAATGTGAAACAGTAATTAGATAAAGAAACCTTGCAGGTATTATTTGTTATAGGCTTAAAAAATATTGAGGGCTTCCCTGGTGGCGCAGTGGTTGAGAGTCCGCCTGCCGATGCAGAGGACACGGGTGGGGACACGGGTTCATGCCCCAGTACGGGAAGATCCCACATGCCGCGGAGCGGCTGGGCCCGTGAGCCATGGCCGCTGAGCCTGCGCGTCCGGAGCCTGTGCTCCGCAACGGGAGAGGCCACTAAAAAAAAAAAAAAAAAAAAAAAAAAAAATATATATATATTGAGATAGTATTTGTGATTTAACATATGATCGCTTATAAATAATCACTCAGTGCTGAAAACAAAAGTCCCAACATCTTAATTGGCTATTTAAATGCATTTTTATATATCACTGAAAGCAACTTTGAGTACTTCCAATGGAAAAGGTCTAATATTAATTAAATAATTAGGGACTTCCATATCTACTGTAAGGTTTAGCTGATCAATGTGCAAAATATCTGATTCTGCATCTGGTGCATAATAGATGCATGAGACTTTTGCTTTTATATATATACATATATAATATATATTATATTTTTATTTCCTTAAGTGAAAAGTTATATGCATGATATACAGCATAATTAAAATATATCTAGATATGGTCATTTTTATCTTGATATGGCTTAGAATTTTAGAAATGGTTGAATCATGTTTATAAGACTATGGTATCTAATTTCACTTCTTACATGGTTTTCAATGCCAGTAAACATGCTTTTGAAACTTGAAAGAAGATTTATGTTTTAGTTGTAGAAAGCTATGTTCATTTTCCAGAAAGTAAAACATTTAAGTGAGGTTTTAAAAGTATAATTCTCAAATAGTATTAATCTATTAAATGTAAAACATTGGTCTTTAAAAATATAAAATTAAAAGGAGTTGAACAAACATAGTTGATGAAATACATAGGAATAAAAATGGTTTCAATGCTTAATACATCTTGAGATTCAGGCCTACACCAAGACAAATTTTAGGAATAAATGAAGTTTCTTTTCTCAATCCTGTGCCTCTCTACCAACTGTTTATTAAATTTGTAAATGAATACCTAATTTCACTTAGCATAAATATGTATTAAAAACTACCTAAATGTCAAACAATTAAGCATGAATATAATATATATATGTACATACATTATATTGATATATACACTTTATACATAGTGAGCCACACATTTGTAGTTGTGAAATTATTGTACAATACTTTCTCTATACAAAGTCAGAGACAGAAATTTATTTTTCTTTTGGAGGTGGGGATCAATTTGGATAATTCATTTCCTTGTGAAAAGTAAGGAATGGACGAAAGGACTATGTCCAATCATTAATAAAACATCTCAGGTCATATTTCTTAGAGTGGATTTCAATCTGATTAGAAATTTGAAATGTTGCTGTGTATATATACAGGCATGATAACAAATACTCTTGAAGAGATATAAACACTCTGGAGGACATCAGAAGCACAGCTAGCTGACGGCAGGCAATGCTAGTGGGTACCTAGTCACTATTTAATTCTGTCCTTTGATCCTTTCTTAGGAGCCACCAGAAAACAACAACATTAAACAAAGTTGCTAAAAAAATGGTGTCCTAAATTCCTTAGTTCCTGACCACCTTCCTCTATTTATCTCCACTTTTCAGTTTCCTCAGCACTGAAACTCCACATCAGCAGTAACACTAACAATGCAGGCTCCCTTCTCCCTGTCTGTTGCAATAAAGTCAGGGTTTGGGACCTGCAGCTGCAGGTTGTGGGAGACCTACAGCAGGTTTCTGTGGCAACTGACTAATCCACAAGTGAAATGTGATGGGGCGCCTCAGACTCCAGAACTTTCTTTTGAAAGTTCTTATCACTCTTGTATTCTGTGGTGTGAATTAATTGTGGAAGATCACAGTGGGTGAAAAGTCTTTACAAACTGGTTACAGGCATGTAACCTTGGTGAGAAAGTGTGATGCTTATAGATACCAACTGTATCAGCCAGGGTTCTACCAGAGAAACAGAACCTATATATCTATAGATAGATAGATAGATAGATAGATAGATAGATAGATAGATAGATAGATAGATAGATAAGGAGAGAGACAGAGGCAGAGATTTTAGTGCAAGAAGTTGGTGTACTTGATTGTGGGGACTGATGAGGCAAATCTGTCATCTGTAGGATGGGACAGAAGGTTGGACTTTCTCCAGCAGGAGCTGATGTTATAGCTCACAGGCTGCATTTCTTCTTTCTTAGGGAAACCCCAGTTTTTTTCTTAAGACATTTCAATTGACTGGATGAGACCTACTCTGATTATTGAGGATAATCTCCTTTGCTTAAAATTAGTTGATTGTAGATATTCATCACTTTCACAAAGTACCCTAGTTTAGTGTTTAATTGCTTAACTGTGTACTGTAGCCTAGCCAAGATGACCCATAAAACTAACCATCACACCAACCAAAGGTATTCTGTGGTCCACTCATTAGAGAGTTTGGGAACTGTCATCAAAATACGTGGCAATCATAAGCTCAGGTTGATTATGAATCAGGGGCAAGGAGAATAAGTAATTTTTATTTTTTCTTTCTGAGTCAAGTTACTTGTGAAGGTGGAGTCAAGGGCATTTTAGCAAGCTTCTCTGATGAAACCGTAGGAGTCCATGCAGGCTAGTCAGCTGTCTTGGGTTTTGGACAACAGTGGCTGTGCAAGCTTCCAGCAGGAGGTATGACAAGCAAAAGTACTTTCTAAGCTCTGTTACTTCCAATAGTCCTGAGCTCCAAGCATCAACCAGAACAGTGATAATTTGGGGTCATGGGGGACCTGAGTCCCTTGAACCAGCATCGTACACCAAAGGGACTGAAACCACTTACTTGTGAGGCCAAAACTCCCCGTTAGCTGCCGGGATAAAGTTGTTTATGAGAGGAATGGATGAGGGAGGAGTAGGGGGACTCATGCTGCATTTTATTTTTTGCTTTTACCATAACTGATTAAAGCTACTCTTCATAGAGCTATATGGTTAATCCAAGGACTCTGGAGTCAGACAGTTTGATTTAGCGCCCTGACATCACCACGTACCCTGAGAGTGATCTCAGCACAGCAATCTGGAACATGGGGAGCAGGAATGCACTAACTTAAAGGTAGTTGTGAGGAAGACATGAGTAAGTACATGTAAAGCCTGTCACCCATGTAGAATAGTGTTGCATGTGTGGCAGGTAAGTACTCAGTCAATCGTGTGGTGCCTAGTATTGATTCCGGTGGTGGAACGGCTGGAAGAAGGACCTCAGTCCTTGTCTTCTATAAAGAAAGAATTCAGCAAAGAGACCAAGACTGTGAAATAGAGACAGCATTTATTGGAAGCAGAGTATGTGTAGAAGAGCACATGGGTGAACGCAGAGTGAGTTGGACACAATAGGGGTGGCTTAGGTTGCTTATATGAGTGCAGTTTTCCAGGTTGTCTCCAGGCAATCATCTCAAAGTGTCAGCAGGAAACCAGTTGCAACTGCTCAACCTGGGGCCTATCTCCTACCTCAGGATTGCAGATGCAATTGTTGATGCTTCCCTATGCAGGCACTGCAGAAGCGTCATCCTGTTAAAGCCTCACAATATGCTTATGGGATCTTCAGCAGCAAAGCAACTGAGGATCAGAGAGGTTATGAGCTTCCCCACGACCACAGAGGTAGTAAGTAGAAGCATTTGAATGGCAAAAAATTTCAAAGCTGATCATCTGAATTGCTATGCTGGTTTTCTGACAGAGAATTGAAATATCAGGAAGGAACTGTACATTTCTGATTAACAGAAAAATTCTCTAATATGCTACTTTCAATCCCTTGTTTCTGTTTAGTATCATTTATATTCAGTCTTTGTCCATCTTATAATTTTTAACAGTAGGCGCTCAGAGACCAGGAGGGTCACTCACTGAGGACAGAGCCCGTGGCATTTATTATTGCATCTCCAGTGCCATCAAGGTATCAATGTATCTGAATATGGATAAGTTATCTTTTTCATAGTAAACAAGAATTTTAATAAAGATATCATAAATATGATCTTTATCTGGTAGTACATAACTTGTTTTTATCCTATTGACAGGGAGAAGCTGAGAAGTCCACTATCTTGTGAGGGAAGAAAGATGGGAGCACAGACCTAATAGAAGAGTGACAGAAAAATCAATCTGAAAAATGCAGGTTTTCAAGCAGACTTCAAAAAAAGAAAAAAAGAAAATGCAGTAGTGGAATAAGCAAAAAATGAGGGTGACAGAAATCTGACAGGCTAATGCCTGGATAGCTGAAACTCCAAAGGAGCTCAGGGACAAGAGTACATGATAAAGATAATCAAAACAGTCTGTCCCCCAGCTCCCTGATTTGGTTCCATTCAGAGATGGAAAATGGGGCCGCTGTTTACACTGTGATGTCCTCAGTGGGTGCAAAGAAAATGTAGACACTGTCAACTCCTGTTTCACACCTGTACTCTCTATGAAGAGCTCTGGATTCAACTTGTGCACAGTGAGTGACAATGAAGGGGAAAAATTTCCTTACTGAAGGGGAAATGACTTGAATGTTTCCAGGAGGATAAAATGAAATAGCTGAAGGTGTGAACGTCTTTGAGACAAGTTTGAAATGATACTGTGATGAGTATCTTATTCCCTTGTCTTTGGGGGACCAGGAAACAGGTTGGAAGGCAAACACACACTAGTTGTTCCTCCCTTTAAAAGGGTGGAGGAGAACTCCACAAAGGAGAGAATGGGAAAACTGATACTGATTCTGACTAAGGTTCTGGAACTAATTGTTGAAGAGAGTCAATATAAAACCCTAAGTACAGTCACATAAGGACTCTGTCTGTTTTTGTTTTCTTTTTTCCCCACACAAATGTAATATAGCAGCCATAATACAGATGGGTTTCAATAAGGTATATACACATCTTCTCTGGAAAAACCTATAAACAAAAAGGGAGACATATATGGGTATTGTTGCAGTTAGGAGACTGAATTATTGCATCATGAGTTGTTGAATGGTGAATTTGAGGTCAAACTGAAATGTGATTTCCAGTCGTGTGTTACAGGGATCTGTCCTCAGCTGCACCTGTGCTATTCAACATTAAATGGAAGCATTGAAAAAAATCTGCATTGAAAACATTGAAAAAAAATTTCTTTGAAAAGAAATCAAAACTGCAGAGTTCACAAATTGGGGCAAAATAGAAAACATTTCATAACAGACTCAGGGCCTTGAAAGATCATAACCAGCTAATCGTTAGGCTGAGTAAAATTAGACAAAATTTAATGCAGAACAGGGTAGTGACCAAAACTTGGACCCCCAAAATTCATAGCACAAGCCCAGGAGGGGTATGGAGTGATTGTGTAGAACCCTACTTAGGTGACCCTAGCTTCATGCATGAGAAGGCAAGACAGTGATCTGCTTGCCAGACTTCTGATTTGGACTTCAGCTGTTTCAAAGAAGTATAGAATCTATCTTAAGTAATGAGAGAGCTGCTTAGACCTATCAAATGTTTCTATCATATCTGGAATTTGGAATCTATTTTATACATTTTATAAACTCTAGAGTCTGTTAGACCAGGACTTGAGTCCTGATTCTTTAGTTCTATGTTTTCTTGGGCAAACCACTCAATTCCTCTTTGTTTCTTTGTCTGAAAAATGAGGGTAAGAAGACATCACCCATAATGTTCTTGTGAGTATTGTAAGTATGTTAAAGAACTTTACACGTAATAAATACCCAATGAATGTTAGTGAAAGTATGATTCAGAATAGTATTGTTTCCTCAAGTACTTCCATGTTGGCATGGAGTGGGAGCTCAGAGCAGGGACCCAAAGAAAATCCTAATCTGCCTTGAAGTTGACACTAACTCTTTCGTTATGGTCACTCTCCACCCTATGCCCTCCCTCTCTCTCACACCCATCCTCTTTCCTGAGCCTGTGAGAACCGAGAGGAACAGAAACCAGGCAGTTGATCTAGATTTGGAGGCAAGACAAGCATTCAATAGTATGTTACCAGAAATATGTCACTGGAACCAGAATTTCATGGCCAGAATCAGAGTCATTTTGCTGAACCTGAAAGTGACTAACCTCCATGTGTTGGGGACTAAGTCCCTGGGATGGCATCCTTATTTGGGCTCACCATTGCCCACCTTACTCCTTTCTTGAGACTTTCTCCTCTCTCTCAAGGTATATGATACTTGCATCTCTAGAGAGAGAAAAGGTTAACCTAAAACTTTCATGGAAACGTTCTTTGGGCTACTAAAAGGAAGATACTATCCAACAGAATTGTTCAAGGGTGGAATAAGCCACCTCATAATGTAGTGAATTCCCTGTTGCTAGATGTGTGCAAACAGAGGTTGTATAATTACTTGACTCAGGCATCAGAAGGGAGCATGGGCACTAATGCTTAAAGATCTTTCCAGGATAGAATACCATGATTCTAGTTACATGCGCGAAACTTGCACTATCTGTGTTGATTCATGCCTTAGCTTTTTAAAATTTGAATTGACAGAATATTCTCTTTTTTTTTTAATTTTTATTGGAGTATAGTTGCTTTACAATGTTTTGTTAGTTTGAATTGACAGCTCTTTAACAATTTATTCAATATTCATACATAATCTTTTAATATTTTGCAAATAGCCATAATATTTTCACTAGTTGACGTATTGTATATTCTGAAACAAATTCGTATATACTACTCACAAGTAGGTAGATCACTGATTGTCACAACTCTTACATAAAACCATCGTTAAATTTTTGGTCCACCATAATGTTTTTTCGTCAAATCACAGATATCATGTCATTTCATCCCTGCTTATATCAATAAGCATCTGTGTTTTTTAAAAAAAGGACTTTTCTTAGGTAACAATTATGCCATGGTTCTAATCTTACAGAATTCATTACTGCATTTGTTGTATTATTATTGTACAATGTGTTGTATTATTATTATAGTAAATAATTGACATCATCTAGGACCCAGATTATATTTAAATACTATAGATTTTCTCCAAAATATCACTTTAGTTGATATTATATTAATGTACCATAGTTTATTCAATCAGTGCTTTATTGAAGGTTATTTGGAGCGTTCTGTATATCTTGCTTTTAAAAATAGTTTCACAAAGAATAATCTTATAAGTAATATCTTACTTTTGCCAGGTAAAATTGGGATAGATTTCTAAAACTGAGGTTATTCAGTCAAAAAGAAATTGTGTATGTGATTTTGCTAGATATGATCAATATTTTTCCATATGTGTATGTACCATTTTGCATTCCCACCATCAATGCAAGAAGGTGTCAGTTGGCTCACTATTCTTCCAATTGAGATGGTGTCAAAGCTTTGGTGAGATGCAATCTACTTTAAATTTGCATTTCTCCTATTATAAATGAGAATGAACATTTATTATATGTTTCCTGGCCATTTATATTTCTTCTACTTTGAAATAACTTTTCATATTACCTTTCCAATTTTCTATCAGCTTGTTGACCTTATTTGGGGATATTTCTGGTCTCTTCTCTCTGACTCTCTCTTTGATATAAACTGCAAATATTTTTTTCCTGTGTCATTTGTCTTTGACTTTGTTTGTTTTCCATGCAAATACTTTTTGGAAAAAAATTAGTTGAACTTAACAGTCCTTTCAATATAATAGCTTCTTGATTTTGAGTAATTGTTAGGAAGACATTTTCTCCTCCACTCACAAAATAGAAATGTACTCACCTATACTTTCTTTTACTCGTCTGATTTCACATTTTCACATTTAGATCTCTGATTTATTTGGATTTTATCCTGGCTTACTATATGACCTAGACTATTATATCTTTACATATATAGCTATTATATGGCTATGCAGTTGTCCCAGCATGATTTGTTAAAAATGTATCTGATTTGAGGTGCCATATTTATCACATACTAAATTCTCATGACACTTGAATATATTTCTGGGTTTTCTATTCTGTTTCATTGGACTGGCTATACATGTGCTAATACTCTTTGATGTGATTAAAGTGGCTTTATGCCCGTACACTCCCCTTTTTAAGTGTTAATCTGGTTATTCTTGCTTATTTACTGCTTTCAATTGAAATTTATTAGCAATGTTTTAACTCCAAGAAGAAGATATCTTTTGATATTATTATTGAGATTGTGTTAAATAAACACATTTTCCTGGAGGATATTATGTTCATGACATCTTTCTATTCCAAAACATGATATCTTTCTCAATTTGTTCTTGTCAACTTTTGTGTGTCTTCCCATAGTGTTATAAAACTCTTTGTACAGGTTTTGCATATCCTTTGTATAAATGTATCCCTAAAGAAATTTATCATGTTTGTTTGTCTGTTTTTAAATGTGGTATTTTATTCCATTATTGTATATAATAATATTTGTATTGATTTTCTTGAATTTTTACAGATATACAATCATCCTAAATAAAGATTATTTACCTCTCTATTTCCAATTATTATGTCTCTGAGTGCTTTCTCTTATCTAGTTGCATTTGTTATTTCCTCTAATGTCATTTTTATAAAGTCATGGCAGTATAAATACAGATGGACAAAGTCGATTGAAAGCATTACTTATAAATATATACATTATAATTTAATTACTTATAAAATTGAAACATTTTTTCCCTAAATTCTACCAATTCATTCTTTGTTATTTAGAAAATTTTGTTGAGTGCTTTACCTTAACATGCCCTCTAAACATTTACAGAATAAAATCTAGTAAACATTCTAGATTATATGTTGTTTACCATTGTAGAAAGAGCCTGGGCTTGAATCTTGGTTCTGCCACTCACTAGCTCTTCCACTGTGGACATAGAACTTGTTGGAGTCAGTTTTCACAGTCATAAAATGATAAATTTTGTAAAGAATAAATTGATTTGGAAAATTGTACATAAAATGCCCAATAAAATATCCAGCACTCACACACATCATTTAATATTACTTTCCTGCATCCTTCCATGAGGGCAGGTATAGTGTCTAGCTAATCACAGCATCCTAGTAGAAAAGAACACCTTGACTGTGCAGGTGTTCCAAATATGTTTTCTGAATTAAATTTTGCAGATGGAAAATGTCTGCTGAGCATGATCACTTTTCTAGTTTTTCTAAGATATACTAGAGAAATAAGGAAAAACTGAAGGAAAATTATTTTGCATGAGAAATTTGTGTCCTCACTTTTTATCCAACCACAAACCTGGCATGCAGCCATCATACTTCTTTTACAAATGGCATAACTCTGGCTCAGACAAATTAAGTCAAACTGGCAAGAGTTAGGTCTAGGAATTGAACCCATTATATTGATTCACTTTTTAAAACATGTCCAAGGATTCCTTTTAGGATGAATTTAAAGAAACCTGACCACCTACCTCCTGCTGCTCTTGCCTGCCACCAGCTCACTCTGTTGTGTTCTTTGCCCATAGGAACCACTGTCAGTTCTGGACTAGCCTACACACTCTTGTATCTCTTGGCCCTCTCATCTGATATTCTCTTTGCTTGAAACACCACAAGCTCTTCTCTTCCATCTCTGTCCATTTGAAAGATTTCTATTCGTCCTATAAATTTCCATATAAATGTTATTTCTTCCCAAAAGACTTCCTGACCCCCATTTCTCAATAGATGCTCCTATTTCCACAAATGCTATAAGAGTAGTGATTGTATCTATATAACTCATTCCAGTGTCCAGTATATCACTCCACACATGACAACTGTTCCACCAACATGGACCAAATGAAAGTTTTCCATTACAGTGTTATTTGCAATAGTAAAACATTGAAGATAGTGTAAATTTTCAAAGATATGAACATAGTTACCTGTATTTTAGCACATCCAGATTATGAAATCTTATGCAATGATTTAAAAGTGCCATATTTTGAAACACTTTTAATGACAAGATTTTACAGAAAAATATAGGTTAGAAAACAATTTGTAATATATTCCCGATTTTATCATGAAAATAGCTAATATTTTGGAGACTGCATCTTCAAACATTGTGCTGAATCTTTTAAATCAATTATCTTGTTTAATTATTATAAATACAAAATAAAATGGTTACTATTATTATCTTCATTATAGAATTGGGGGTCACCCAGGTAGACGGTGATTGAGTAAAAGTAACTTTCATTACTCATGGATTCAAAATCAGGTTTTGTCTGATAGATGGATAGGTAGAGCTTTGTGTATACCCACATACACACACGCAGGTGCACGTCAAATATAATATTTTCCTATTGTTCAGCTTAGTTGTGGGGAACATAGTAACCTGTTAACAGTTCTTATCTCTGGATGTGACTCTAATATTTTTTATAATTTCCTCCTCCTCCCACTTTTCCCACATGAATATTCATTATCTAATAAAGGAATTAAAGTAATATAGATTAAAAAGAAATCTCTTTGTTATTAATCCTCTAACTCAAAGCTTTTCTATCTCATTTGTAGACCTGCAAAGGAGCTCTTTGGGTTTCAAAGGTGAGACTCCCATTTCCTCTTGCATATCGTATTTTATGAACACATCTATTATCCAGTCTTGGGCATGTGAGTTACGGTTATCCAAATCATCTGATTGATAGAGACCTTGTCATGAACAGATGGAATATGGTCATGATATAATCCTGGGTGTGCTGTTCTCTATGGATTGTATTTAGGTCTCATTCAAATGAACAGAGCCAAATATTTGATTCAAAGAGTGAGAAGTGGGATTTTTTCATTCATTCACTGTCACTTGACCAATATCTTTTGAACACTTTATATGCCAGAATTGATGCAAGGATGTAGGGATATGGAGAAAAGAGTCAGATTTCTGCCCTGGAGAGAAGTCCATAATAGTGTTGGGAAGAAATTAATATGAGCAGAGATAAAGAGAGCATAATGATTGGTATGAAGGAGATGTGAGGAGGAGGTTGGAGAGCAGAGAAGCGGGGTACTCAGTTCAAACTTTGGAGTAAGCTTTGGTGGGCCCGGTAAGAACTGAAATCTCCCTACTGTATGTAATACCAGTCCTTTTACAGTGCCTTCAATGAGGTTTATATTTTATTTCAGGTGATACTCTCAGCTTATGGCTCAGTTAACATTGGTGTGAATAGTATAGCCACCTCCTCCTCTTCTGGAAATATGCAAATTTATAACACATTCTTTGCCCTCACTGGTTTGTGTCAGAGTTGGTGTAGAGGTCAGTTTTTACCTGTTCCTCTTTCTTGCCCCTGACCCTCTGGACCTTTTGAAGACTTAATTGTGTCCAGCTGGGTGTACTTTGCCCTTTCCCTGAATAGGACAAAGGAATACTTACCCTCACCCATTTTCAAAGGCTTTCCCTTTCCCTTTGGATTTGTGGTTCAACAAACCACATCTTCCTTGACTCAGCTCCCAAATTACCTTAATAGCCTATGGCATCCAAAGGGTGACCTCCACCCTGTCCTGGCTTCTCTGGTGCCTTTAAGTCACACCTGCAGTCATTTAAAACAGTGTCACCAAGCTGTGGTCAATTCCTGGCACCAGCTGCTAAGCAGCATTCAAACCTTTCCTTCCTTACTGGACAGAACCATGATTTACAATTAAGAGAGTTCTTTGTCCTCCACTCTCAAATATTAAAAATAAATTACTCCTAAACTCTCTACTCTCTTGTTTCTTTCCTTTGTTTCTCCTTCTCTCTCTTCCTTACCCACAACCTCATAGTCCAATGAAAAGAGCCTCTGTTGACTTCAAAACCTTGGGTTTCAGCCTCAGACTTCATAGTCTCCATTGTCACTGCAAAGCCTCAGTTTCCTGACCTGTAAAATAAATAACAGTTTAGGTTTGAGGGAATACATAGGGAAATAACATAATGTTCAGAGTAATAGTCATTATAAATAAAAATAAAAGTAAGGGAACAGAGGGTATTGGTGGTTAGTGTTAGACTTAGGAGTCAGGAAAGAACTCTGTGAGGATGTGACATTTGGAGGAGAGGTCAAAAAGAGTGATGGAATGAGCCATGAAATTATCTGGGAAAAGAGCATTCTAGACACAGAGGATAACAAATGTGTGTGACTTCCCTAAGGAGAACTTGCTTGGTATGATCAAGGGACAGTAAACCAACAGGTATGGCTCAAAAGCAGTGAGTGAGAGGGTCATGTCATACATGGGCTTAGAGCCAAGAGAAAAGTTTTGGATTGGGGTCTTAAAAGCCATTTGAGAATTTTTAGCAGAAGGAGGGGGTGACATGATAACATTTTTATATTAAGAGGAACACTGTGTTGCATGGAACATAGATTGACGATTGACGGGAGACAGAAATAGAAGCTGGGAGACAAGGTTGACACTCTTGCAGCCTACCAGAAGAGTGATGACAGGGGCTTGGATTGGGTGTTTATTGTGGCATCCTGGATCATGTGATTCAGGATAGGGGTGTGAGAGAGAGGAATCGTCAGAACTATGAGGCTTTTGTCCTGAGCAATTGGGTTAATGGAGTTGAGCCATTTACTGAGGTAGGTGAATCTAAGGGAGATTGGTTTATTGGGCTGGAAATCAAAAGGCTGACTTTAAAATATATTATGTTCGATATTATTAACAGATGCTCAAGTGGAGATTCAGAGGAGGAAGCTGTATATATGCAAGTTCAGTTCAGAGATGGGGCTAGAGAATAAAATCTGGAGTCATTACATCAAATGCTGTGAAGCCATCTGGTAAGACTGAGGCCCAGAACTTGAGTTGTTGGTGACTGAGACATGTTTGAACTGAAGCAGAGGGTACCAGCCCAACAGGATTTTGTACTAGTAAAAATGTGAAGTTTCTGCAACTTGTATGGTTGGCTAAATTGATGAGTTTTGAGATTCAAGGGATGATGCCCACTAATAAAATAGAAAATTTCTATGGTAAAAGTAGGTGGTATGGAAATACAACTTAATATTATAATGATAAACAGAAAAGTCTGGCAACATTTTTTCAGTCATTCTGATCACAGTTAGATGAAACTATACAAAGACCCTGGAAGAAAATACATCCCAAGTATCAGGGGTGTTTTTTTAAATTTTATGGATGTGTTACCGAACTCAGGTTCAGCAGCTTGTCACTCAAGAATCCAACACTGAAAGACAAGTGTTGGATGAATGGAAAGGTAGCTTTATTGAGAAATCCAGTCATCCTGGGAAGAAGGTAGACTCATGCCCCAAAGAACCAACTCCTCACTGCCTATCAGGGGCAAGAGCTTTCAATGGGGAATTTCAGGGGTGTATAGGCAAAGGGAGAGGGCTACGTGCAGAACAGCACAGTCAGCTCTGACAATCATCTTGAAATTAGTCATGGGTTTCCTGATTAGCATCTTCTTGATTGTTTTAAGTACAGTTAATCTTTAGTTTCAGGGTTGGTTTGTTCTCATTTTCTTGAGGCCAGTTCTTAGAATTGTTCATGCAGAAGCAGCTTATGTCATGGTTACTGTCTGGTTATCACGTAGTTAACTTCTTCCACCTGGAGGAAGTTTCAGTATCTGTAAACAGTTCAAAAGACATGGCTCAGAATATTATCTATAGCCCTTGAGGAGGAAATAAAGGTCCTTGACTTTGTTTCATGGCTAAACTATTATAATTTTGTCTGAATTATTTTCTTTTGTTTCTGGAGTTTCTCATTTCTCTGATTAAATTTATTCTTTGGCTAAAGATTTTCTACAGATAAGAGGAAGGTGGAGGGCATGGCGGTGGTGGTGGGGGGGGGGGTCAGGCCTGGGAAGGCCTCATAGGGTCCTGCTTGGTTACAAAGGGATTATGGATGATGCAGTTTTTTTTTCTTCTTCTTTCTTATCATGCATATACCCTGCTTTCAATTTTTATTAATTTTTATTAAAATGCATGAATCCATCTCCCTTTTAATAACTAAAGCAATGTAGTTAAATTTAATTTGATCAATATTCCCGATTCTCTATCAAAATATATTCCAGTGTCCTCCCTCAGATATAACACTATTGTGGATTTGGACAATATTCTTCCTAACCTTTTCTTTATATTGTCTAACTACTTAAGTACCTCTAGTGTCTTAAATATAATTTTTAGTCTTGAATTTATCAGTATTTATATCTTACATCTGAGTAAACTTGTCCTCTCTTTGCTCACCCCACACCTTTCATATGTATTTAGATTAACATTGTGGAATAAATTTTGCAATTGAGAAAAACATGATATTGTTTTATATTTTTATTTAAAATAATTCATAAATATCCCTTCTTCCGTTTTTATCATGGAGTAAATTTTCTTATAGTTCTTTCAGAGTAGGTCCATAAATTGTAAAGTTTCTATGTCTGAAAAATGTCTTTATTATTCCCTTCCTTCTTAAATTGTGGTTTGGCTGGTTTGGCTGAATATAGCATGCTGGGTTCAAAATATTTTTCTCAGAACTTGGAAGATGTTACTTTGTTGTGTTCTTGTATTCAGCACTGCTGATGAGAAATCTGGTGTCAAAATGATTTCCATTCCCTTGTAAATAACCATTCTTTTTCTTCCAGCATCTTTTAAGAATGTTTTTCCTTCAGTATTAATATTATGAAGTTTCATTTCATTGTGTTTCAGTGTGAGTTTTTGGTTTGTTTTTGGTTAAATTTATCCTGCTCAGTAGTCTGTGTACTCAGTCTGTTTGAGACTATAGGTCATTTATGTATGTATATATATTATTATTTGTGTAACAGTTCTGGGATATTTCAAATAGTCTTCTTCATCATTCTCTCTTTACTCAACATACAAACATTTTTAGAAGGATGTTAGAAATTTTATATCTATCTTTAAAACATTTAGATTTTAGTTCACACTTCTGTTTCTATTTTGTCTGTTTGTTCTGTAATCCACAAACGTTTCCCAGTTTGGCTTTAGATCTTTTTGATTTGCTGTTCAATACTATACTTGCTATTCAGTTCATATAAATAATTATTTAGACATGATTATTTATACAATTATAGATAGTAATCATTATAGAACATATTTTTTATTTGCAAAATCTCTATTTTATTCTTTTTAACATCATTTGCTTCATCACATACTTTTTTCTTTTAATGACAGTCATCCCACACTTTACAGCTCCTAATTTAAGGATTTTTTGGGGGTGTATTTGCTCCATTACCTTTGTTATCCTGGGAATAAATTTTTCTTATCTTTGGATTTGCTCTTTCTCTTTCATGTAAACAGCCTTTCTCAAATGTTTCACGAACTCTGATTCTGTATTCAGCTTCTGTGACAGACTTCTCCTGCATATTTCCTGGTCAACGGCAATTTCCCCTGATGTGGAAAGCTTAGCTTCCCACTATGGCTTGTTGCCTACTTTCTTCTTTATGTGATGCCTCATAGCTTTGTGTTCACTGTGATTTCTCCATTGTTTTTCAAATTTTTGTATTATCATTTTTTCATACCTAGTTTATTAGTTAATTTCATATATCTTGTTTATATCTTCTTTATTGATTTTTATGAATCAACTCCGCATCTTAAAAACATGAAGAGATGGACATACCCTTGGCGGTAGGCAATCCCACCATTGATGCAACCTCCAGTGACTTTATGTGCTTCTGCTCTTTTCTTGGCCTCTTTTTCCTGATGCCAATGTGGCTGCCACAATCTAGGTATTCCATCTTGTCACCAGTACCTTAATCAGGGAAAGATGGAATTGGAACAGAAAGGTTTCTCCTTCCCAGAAACATCTTCTTCTCTTATACTTCACAGGCCAGAAATGGTGGCATGTGCACTCTCACTTCAAGGGAAACTGAGAAATAAACATTGTTTGCCAAAAAAGAATGATATTGTAATTACTGGCTCTGGTCAACCATGCCTTATCTGTTGGGTATGGGCAATTGCAATTCCAAAGTAATATACTTTGTGTTTTTATTAAAAAGAGGATGTGTGTGGGTTCTGGATAAATAAAATATTGCCATATTAGACATTCTCACCTAGTTTCTTAAAATCCTAGATTTAAAAAAAATATTTTATATTCTTAAAATTCTAGATTTAGAAAATCCAGTGGCTTCACTTTTATGATTATTATCTCTGCAACATGCTTCAGAAATAATAAAATAAAAATCTATTTGTAAGACTCATTTTGAATCTATCAGTTTGACTTTAAGTTTCTCATCTAATTGTAATCGTTATTTTACATAGTGAAAGAAAATCTTTGCTTGGAGAGTGCTGGACATAATGAGGACTTTATAAATGAAGAAATCCAACTCTAGCCTTAAATCTGCCTTCCTTTCCAACCAGAAGGTAACATTTGCTTCAAAATACATTATTTGTGTTTAGGTCAGCCAGGATTTAACTTATTTGCCTGGCCTATATGGGTCTTTCAATGACTATCTGTTGACTGAATGAAGTTTGGGCAGAATTGTGTGTGTGGATAGTGTAAGCTTTATTTCAGTTCCAAAGAGTAATAACATTGCTTTCCAATGGGAGAGCTCATAAAGGAAAAGTGCTATCATTTTGACAAAATGAAGAGAAAATTTTTCTCTATAGTGAAAAATAGCACAAAGCTAATTAAAAGACCTTATAAAACTGGAAGAAATTATTCTGTGCAAGTAAAATATCTAAAATGTTAATGGTCTTAATATTTTAATAAGCTATACAAATCTTTAGAAATGAATGAATAAATAAATGGGAAATGGAATGAAGAGACTAGTCAAAGGAGAAGAATAGAAATAACTAAAATACAACCAAATTCATAAGTTACTGAATAATTGCAAAGGAAAAAAATGAGAACATTAATTTTTAAACATCTAAATATGCAATGTTAACAAAGAATGCTGAAACAGATCCACTCACACATTGATGATGGGGTTATAAATTAGTGCAGATTTTAAGAAATTAGCTTGGAATTATGAATCAAAAGCTTTGATGGTTTTTATATATTTTGATCCAATAATGACATTCTTACATATCACTGATTAAAATTTTTGAAATCCAGACAAAGTTTTATGCATAAAGCTAAAAATTATAAATGAGGCATCTATAAATTGAAATAACATGCAGTCTTTATATTTATGGAAACTATTTAACAACATAGCAAAATTATTTTGAAAACTAGAATCTCCAGATATAAAATTATGTGTAATTCATCACCTCATTATATAAAAGGTAATTCAGAGAGATTTAACCTAAAATTTTACATGAATTCTCTCTAGGAATTTCTTTTTGCTTACCTGTATTTTTCTACTGGTTCCAACATTTCCACCTTAAGGAGAGTTTCCTTTGACAAACTGTAAATCCAAACAATAACAATAGCAACAGAATGTCTGTGGTTCACCTTTGTCAACATATTTCAGGCTTTAAGATCCATCTGCTTTGATTTTGTTCTTCTAATCCTGTGAGTATGAAAAAGAAAGCATTACTTTCTTTATCTTGAGTTAAGGAGCATGAGTTTTAAGTGTGTCATTCACACCGAGTGACTTCCTTGGGTCATCTAGCTAGTATGTGGCAGGACCTCAATGCTTGCTTCTTGGTTTCTAGTTCGAAGCTTACTCCCCTCATCCAAGATGTTTCTTTCCTTTGTATGAAGTGTGTAACTTATTGTTTGGAGACTTCATTGTAGATTATTTGTGTTTGGCAGATTAACTGAATCTCCCTTCTGGGTTCCAAGTAAACACTCCTAAATTATTCCAGGAGTCTTCTCAGTAACATAGCTAGGATGGAGTTTTCTGTGACACAATAAGAGAATATGGAGTCTGTCTACAGGACCAGGTCTGCATATAAATAGAGAGGAATGCTCTGGATTGGTGCCACCCTGGAATCCTTTGAGAAGCCATTTTGACAATCTGGAGAAAAGTAACCTAGAGCAGGCCAGGAATACTTTCTTTCTGTCACCATAACCTAAACATCTGTGTGCTCCATTCTCTTTAAAATTGGGGAAAACTTCTCTTCATCTGGCATCCTGGGATGGCATGAAAATTAATCACATTTTTACCTAAAGTTTCCTCTTCAAAACAAGAAAGCCTGTGGATGCAATAAAATATAAACTTATGAAAAAAATTGTTTCCACTTGGTCTTTATGGTCTAATGAGTACTGCATTAGTACATGTCCTCTGGAACTATTAGCCTTTGTGTAATGTATTATTTTAAGAAAATCTAACTATAGTAAGTATCATTACATGTTCATAAAATTATAGAAAAATGCCCTGAAGTATCAATGATTTGAAAAAATTTTGCTATATTTTATAAAATAAAGAAAATATATTAATATAAATAGCCAGAAATAATTCCGAATTTGGTCAGTCTTCATTACTTTCACTGGAAAATCTTTAAAAAAAATTAAATTCATGTGTCTCATGCCCACTTCTTTTGAGCCACTGGAAAGATAAGCCCTTCTTTCACAGTAGGGCTAGTGGTAAAACACCGTAGTGATATAGCCCTACCAGACTGTGTCCTAAGCCCCCAAACAATGTAAATTTCACTTGTCTAGGAACTTGCTCTTGTTCATAAGCTCAGCTGCTTGCCCACATGGG
The DNA here is from genome assembly GCF_003031525.2 of Neophocaena asiaeorientalis asiaeorientalis. Classification (NCBI taxonomy): domain Eukaryota; kingdom Metazoa; phylum Chordata; class Mammalia; order Artiodactyla; family Phocoenidae; genus Neophocaena; species Neophocaena asiaeorientalis. The sequence goes on along the minus strand of NW_020175700.1, from coordinate 223,838 downwards.
ATCCTTCTGAGTACCCTCCATGCTCTAGCACAAGGTTGATTCCTCTCTAGAGACTTTGTCATTACACTTTGATCATACCTCATAGCACTTGAATAGTGCAATTATCTCAAGTAGTATAGTTATTGTACACACACTGGTTTTCCCACTGATTGTGACGCACTATTCAGGCATCTTATTACTAGGAATGTAACAGGAACTCAAAAACTATTTACTTGATAAAAGTGAATAAGAACACCCAGTATCTTATATTCTGATGGGCTCCTCAAAGAGTTTTCTCTCATTTAGTATGAGAATATATTGAATGAAAATATTTCAAAATATGAATATGATCAGTTTTTTTCTGTATTCAAAGGAAATTTGAAATGGAAATTGATTCAGATTATATACTTCAAGTTAAAAATAATCTCTTTAGTCTTTAATAGCAAGTGGAGCAATATAAATTTTGTTTTCAAAAAGTCTAAAGACGATGATGATAAAGAACATCAATAATGCATAAAGTGTACGAAATATAAGTCTGTATAACGATTATGACCTAACAATGGTGCTCAGCACCAGCTGACATTGGAATCACCTGAGGGCCAGATAAAATACTGATGCCTTGGCCCCACCCAGCTGGTTGGAGGAGTGGTGAGCTTTTCAAAGCTCTCCAGGTGAATTTAATGTGCAGGTTACTAAGTTCTACCTTACAACAAAATAGCTTCCAAATGTTATATATACTGCGCTTGAAAACAAAATGAACTTTGCTGATAAATGAGTCCTTAGCTTCTTGTGAATACCTAATTTTTTTCCTGAGTCATGGAATTGAAGCTGAGAAGTATGTCATCTGCTTCTGAATAAAACCCCACCAAATAAAACTACCCCTTTTCTTACTCCCTGCGTGTTGGGTAATTGGTACACCAGTGGACCCATGGATGGACTGTAAATAATTATCTACAGACTCAAATATTAATAATTTCCTATGTAGAGCTTGGAAAAAAGTCCATTTGAGAAACAGTTTCCTCTTTGCCTGGAGCCAAATATCCAACAGATACTTAATGAAAAGAAAGCAAAGACATATCCAGTGATTATTTTAAACAGCAGTGAGTGACCTGTATTTTATTATGGTACTCAGCTGTTTTATCACACACACATAAATAAATCACAATTAAACAACTTTGGGAACAAAGAACTTGAATGAGGACACAATGAACTTTTCTCATAAAATCCAGATATGTGTTTTGCTTATACTTGCAACAAGCTGTGATTCCCACGTGAAAGGTATCAATCTATTTCCTCTTTCTGTCAATCACTTGTATCACGGCAGGGTCCTGGTATGTTGGGTCATGACCTTTATCCTGGATAGGAGCCAAAAGCCACCAGTAATTTGACTGCTGTAATTATTTAGACTGTTTCTAATAAGCCTAAAAATGTCATGTTAACATTTTTCACATGTTTGTAGTCTTCTGGCCTTCAAATTAACCTCAACATACCATTGTACACTTTTCTTTAGTTATATTGGAAGAAAATATAATTTTCAATAACTAAACTTTGATGGTTGCTTTATCTTGGAAACTATCTTGGCCTATAGGACCATAAGATACTATTTCTTTAGAATTTTTTCCCATAATACTATTTCTTTAGAATTTTTTCCCATGATAGGCCAAACTTTTGACAGTAATCAAAATCTATTCAACATAAATTTACTGAGCATTTACTATGTGCCAGGTTCTGAGACTTAAAAGAAAAATAAGATCAAGTCCAGGTCTTCAAGTAGATGAACTGACAAAAAAATTGACACTTAATGTAATTAGTAAAGACACATGGTTTAAATCTCAGCTCTATGGATTAGTGAGTATGTGACTTTTGGATATATTATCTGTGTGCAGACTGGGAAACTGAGGTGCACAATTCACACAGCTAGTATATGGCAGAACTGATATCTAGACCTAGGAAATTTGAATCTAGGGACTATTACTAACCACTATGCCATTCTGGTTCTAGAGCCTGAGTTAATTGCTTGGTTTATACATGGAAGAACGTTAAATGCCATTTTGAAGAAGTGAGACCATTTGGCGATATATGTTTTATGTATCTTTCTATATATAGACGTATGTTTTATATATGTATGTATATAACACATACATAGAATTCAACAGTATATGGGAAATATGGAAAGAGTCCTATAGCCTTAATCTGAACAAATGGGTCTTTATCATCTCTTTCGAGAAGCTTACCTTCAAGATCAGTTTTTTCCATAACAGAGATCCAGGAAGAATAAAAGAACTGGGTGCTTCTGAATTGATTCTGTAGAGGCAGGTCCCCATCATAAACGTTCCTCAGGATAAGTCTTCCTGACTGACCCAGAGCCATGTGCTTGGTATCCACATGGGTAAATATCTTCAGCCAATCACAAGCAGCATAAAACAAAGTCAAACATTATTAGAATCCATCCTTTGCAGCTGAAGGATTTGGACTCAGTTTCAGAAATATTTATTGAGTAGGAACTGAAAAAAAGTTACCAATCTGGGTGTGATGGTTAATTTTATGTGTCAACTTGAATGGCCCACAGGATGCCCAGATTAAATATTACTTCTGGGGGTGATTGTGAGGGTGTTTCCTGATGAGATGAGCATTTGAATTGGTGGACTCAGTAAAATAAATCACCCTCCCTAATGTGGACACATAAAATCTGTTGAGGGCCTGAGTAGAACAGAAGGTAGCAGAAGGAGGACTTTGCTCCCATTTTCCTGCCTCACTGGTTGAATGGGACAACTCACCTCACCTTCTCTTGCCCTTAGATTGAGATTTACAGCATTTGCTCCCTGGTTCTCAGGCCTTCAGACTCAGACTGGATTACACCACCAATCTCCTGGGTCTTTAGCTTGTAGACAGCAGACTGTGAGACTTCCCAACCTCCATGATCACATGATCTAATTTCTCATACTAAATATCCTTTAATATCCTATTGGTTCTGTCTCTCTGGAGAAACCTGATTAATACACTAAGTATAAAAGGGCAAATGAAAAAGGACCCCTTCCCTTTCTCTGCCTCCTTTAGCAGAAGGAGCAAATGCATAGACAGGTAACATGGTTCAGGTGGGATGTTCTCTGCAAAAGAAAGTGAAAGTGCTTGGCAGGGAGATGTTGCCAAAAGTTGATTTTTCTCATTCTGTTCAATTAACAAAATAGGGACATCCTATAAATATAAAAATAGAAAAAGGCAGATAAAGTTACCAACCTTTTTATCTCCTTTTATAAAATCTTTTATAAGAGTGAAATGACCAATTAAGAAATATATATGTATATAGTTTCAGGATAAGTGTTTTTCTTGGTTTGTAGCCTGGCTCATCCACTTTCTAGCCATGTTATTTGGAGAATGTGAATTACTTATCTGTGACTCAGTTTTCCCTTCTCTAAAGTGGTATCTATCTCATAGATATATTATGGAGATAAAATAGGAAGAAAATTAAGTGTTTAAGTATAATGCCTGACAAACAGTGAAAGCTCTATAAGTTGCATTTATTATTTTATTATTATTGTGGTCAAATTGAAATGCCTTTTGAGGACATAAACACAAAAACAGAAAATATGCCAGCTGCTGGTCTTCTTTCTGACAAGCTGAGAGAGGAAATTTCTACAACCTGGTTCCAAAACTAAAAAAAATTCATGCAGAAAACTGTAGGTCTCAAAATGTAGCCTTCCTAGTCATCTAAACGATCCCCTGCTCCCCGGCCCCATATTTATTTCCCCTTCAGAAATCTCTCAGATATGCTTTTGTAGGTTGACAGTCTAATTTCAGAAAAAAACCTTTGGGCCTGAAACAAAAATGCAAAATAGCAGAAGGCTGAGACTGTTGTTCCCAGCAACTAGTGCAGGAACAGAAAACACAGTTGGCTTCATATTTCAGGTTCAACTTAAAGCAGGTACCCGAGGCAATTAAGTTTCCTTGCCCCCTGAGTTTGAGTATTTCAAATTTATTGCAGAAGTGAGCAAGGTGACCTAATTGTACCTCTGCTTTTCACATGAATTTATCTTCTTGCTTTATTAGGAGGGGGGCCTTCCGTTTAATATTTCAGTAATTAAATTCACCACTGTCAGCTGTGAAATCCGTAACAGCTTTTCAATGACAACGTATTGGATGCTTCTGTGGTCCTCCAAGGTTTCTCTCATATGTCTTTAACAGGAAGGACAGAGGTAGGTGAGAGCCTCAGTCAGGTGTGTGCAAACCCAGGTGTGGAGGCAGCTGTGGGTTTATGGCCAATGCCTTCATTTCCTCTCTTTCAGATCACATTAGCTGGAAAAGCCTAGGCATGGCCTGAGAAAGTGGGAAAGAGTAAAAATAAAATGCCTTATCATCCGTGCACTCTGATTCTGCCTGAGACTTTCGCCTAGGGGTCATTCAATGAACATTACCTTGCTGGTGATGCACAGAGGTATCTCAGCACATCATAGTGTAAATTCTGCCTGCACAAAGGTATGTGCTTTGTTTTGAGCCTCAAAAAATGTTTTTGCAAGTAATGCATAATTTTTTCTTTGTAACAGAAACCACCAAAAGAAACAAAGAAATGGAAGGTTGCTAACAGCAGCATGCTAATTAGCAAATACACCCCAGCACTTTGCATTAGCCAACTTAGGCACATTACGTTTTATGTCTTTGTTCATTGGCCAGGACTTCCAGCAGCCTAATAATTCACTCTTAAACCAGCTTTATCAAGAAGACACTGTATTTTAGAAACTCTAAAAGATCATTTAGAGCAGTAACAAATTACTGCTTTTAATAAAATGCTTTTTTTTTTCACTCAGTAGGATACCGTAAAAAAATAGTCTATAGAGAAGTAGTCTATAGAAAAGGAACATTTTTATCTTTGAGAAGATAATACTGGGGAAATGATAATGTAGTGGGGACTCGTGGTACAAAAGGAGAATAAAAAGCTTCACTCTCTGACATCTCTCTCTGTTGCTTCCACATCAACCTGTCTGATCGTTCTTTTATAGTCTCCTTCACAGGCTCCTCTGTCTGGAAGCTCTTTCTCTCTCTCCAGTGCTGGGTTCCACCAAGATCAGTGCTTAGCCATTTGTTTTTCTCACTCTCCACACCTGCCAATGTGATCCAATCCATTGTTTTTCAAAACTAGGCACACATCAGAATAATTCCTCACAGTGCTTTCTAACCATGCAGATTCCTGGTCATCACACTGCTCTGCTGAGAGAGAATCACTAGAGGTTGGGCCCAGTAATCTGTATTTTCACAACTTTTCCAGGTGATGCTAGATCTGGGACTCTAGGTTGTAACCCACTAGCACCATATAGGCTGCCAGAGATTGTAAAAGTCATCTGTGTTTTCAGCTCTAAGCTGTCCCTTCAGCCTCAGGCATGGCTGTCTAACTGCTTAAGTGTTTATGTCTGGATGTCACTCAGACTCTTCACATGCAACACAAGCCAAGGTGGTTTTTCCCCTTGTATTCACTGAGTGATTGTTGTATCCAACCCGGCATGCAATACCTTAGACTCCTGTCTCTCCCTCATCCTCTACATTTAGCTATCAAAGGCATTTTCCTCTCCCAATCCTAGTTTAGGGTCTCCTTACCCTTTGCGTGGACTAGAGGAACAGAGACAAACTCCTGAGCTCCAAAGGAGAAGTGAGTTACCTGCCACTTCTGGTTTTAGTTGCCTCATCGTCGTATCTGGAATTTCTATTTTCTTGCTTCTGCAGACTCTGGACCTAACGCCTGGAACGTAGGATCCTGTTCCTGAAAGGACTCAAATAATATACAAGCCTTAGATTTGTGCTCCCTTAATTACTCCAAGTTCCTCAGGCCTGGGAGCCTCTCTCTTTCTGTTTATCGGGGACTTCCTTTAGGTTTTGATGGCTTATAGTGAACCTCTGTGATCAAACCCCCAAGCTCTGCTAGGGATATGTAGAAGGAAGTTTTTGGAATTTAGAAATCTTTTATTTGCTCGACAAAGCTAGTCTTTTAAGACCATGGACTTAAAAAAAAAAAGTTAGTGTGAAATTCAAGCTGACCAATGACTTCTTTGTCCTAGATGGCATTTGCTGTCCCCATGAAACAATTAATGCCATTGATCCAATGGGTGAGAAACCTCAGGGCAAAGTGATTGACAGGAAAGGAAAAATACATTGTTTTCAATATCACCCACCCCTGCGCCCCCATTTTCTCCCCCTGCCAGACCTTTGCACCTTTGAAAAGCACAATTGTTCTCAGGAAAGTGTTCCCTACCCCTCCTCCCAGGAAGGAAGGTGTCAGTTTTCTGTGTGGAGCTGTCCCAGTGTGGGAAATCTCACCCACCCTCTGAGACTGTGTTGAGTCCCATCTAGGTCAAGCAGACTCCATCTTTAATGGTGCAGGACAGAAATAAACTCCCTGAAATGAACAGTAGTTCCTTTTCACCCAGAGGAGGCAGAAATGGTGTGACAGGGGAAATTCCTATTGCCTGTATTCAAGGGATATTGGACACCCATCACGTGTGGGTTTGTATTTGTATACCTCACTTTTACCCATAAGAATATCACTCCTTATATCCATTCCTGTTGGCTAGCTATAAAAAGGAAAATGAAAATTGGTAATAGAAAATGGGAGAAGCAGAGAAATAGACAGCTGAGGTGAAGCCAGATGTTTTTTGTTTGTGTTTTATTTTGTTTTTTTCAAGTAAGCCTTAGGAAAAATAATGCCAAGGGGAGAAAACTTGGATCTTAATACTACTGTCTGTTGAGAAGGGAGCTGACACATGCATACCTATCATGGGCTGATGCAAAGTACTTTGTCATAAAGCTATCATGAGTAGAATTGAATCCATATAATCTTGTATTCTGAGTTGGTTAAATACTCAAGCTATTTCTTGATTCTGAGACCATAATCCCAAACACACATACACACACACACACAAAGTTGGGAGGAATAAATCTCAAAAATACCTTTGTCCATATCAGGTTCAACAGGGCAAACAAAATTTATAAGCATTTTGTTAAAAATAAGTAAAGTTAGACCCTACAAATATTTCAAGCAATTAGTGATGATAAGTGATATTATTTGCTGTTGCTATATTTGTTCAAAAAGACTTTTAAAGTATAATAGATAGCATATGTCATAGACCATCCAGATACTTTTACTTTAGTTATATCTTCTATAGACCTATAAAATCATGTACAAGAGGCAAAGTTTAAAAGTTCAAATTAATGAAAAAGAAACACCTTATTTCATTCACAAGGGATCCACATATGAAGTACTTGAAAACACTTTTAAAAATCCCCTTTCCTCAACTATTGATGTGCTTTAGACTCCAGAGTTAACTCTAGCACCTCTTTGCTCCAAAATTTTCTTCCTTATTTTTTTTCACGTTCTCCATCAAACATAATTCCTTTTTCTCTGTATTTCTCCTCTGGCAAACTATCATAACTTTACGTCTTACTGTCCTAAGTGATTTCCTCACCTCTCCACAGTGTTTTTGGTTCTTTGCTTTCTTAGGTCTTGAGATTCTGCATCATAAAAATTCAAAGCGCAGAACCCTGACAATAACGTTCTGTATGTCATCAGTCTTTGTGTAGATCCTTAGTGCACACTACAGTGCCTGGGACACAGTAGACCTTTGACAATGGGGCCAAGAGGGAAGACGAGAAAAAGGAAGGCTAGAGCAAGTGAAAAGGAAAGCTGGGTTAGTTTATTAATTTTTTCAATGTCTTTACATGGAAATTTTCCAAAAGAAAGTTTAACATGACAAGCATCTACTTTTTGGGTGAATCTACAATGACATGACTTTAACATGGACATAAGTATTTTTAAGTCCTTCAGGTGGCTAAATGGATGGTTAAACATGGTTGATTACAAAATAACTGGGAATATGGTAGAAGGTCAATTCAATGCCAGGAAGTTTTATTTTATCTGAGCTCTTGAAACTTAGTTGAACTGGAGTCCCACATGCTGGAGCTATGTAGGGGCTTATTGCCAGCCCCACACAAGGAGCAGAAATGATGGTGATGGAGATATTTGTCTTAGTTTTATCTTCTATACATTCATAGATCTGTGGAGTCAGTCTCAGAGCTGTGTCATGTGCGAGAGGCAACGTTTAACAGCACAGATTAATTAAGAATAAACTCTTTATTTTATTCATAGGAGATTCACATATAAAATACTTGGAAAAACTGTTTAAAATCCCCTTACCACATGGTGGACATTTTGGCTTTGGCATGGATAGGGAGTTAGAACTGACTTAGGTAGGTGAAGGATGGTGATGAGTCATCGTGAAAACTGGATTCAAGTACAATAGAACTCAAGGCTCAATTAACATAGAAAATTCATGGTCATAAGAAAACAAAGAGCAAACCCCCAGAACACATCTGAGTTAACCAAAATGTTGATTCCCAGGGGCCCAGCCCTACCTCCCTAGTACCATTTCATTTTTGTTTCAGGTATATATTTTTTTTATATATATATATATATATATATATATATATATATATATATATGACACAGATAGCTTTGCTTCCATCAGGCACTGTAACTAATGCAACCAATAAAAGCATTTCTTGTTTCTTTAAATTTTCACATAGTTTTTACATTGTCTGTTTGCTCTTCATTTTCAGAATTTCTTAATGTAAGAGTGCTGATGGGTATTATAATCTTACAAATCAAGTTTAGGATTATGTGTACGGTAGAGTTCGCAGTTTGAGTTTCTTAATGCACTTAGGTGGCAGTGAAACACACAGGTGTCACATGGACTTGAAAGTCCTGCAGCAGATTATATTTGCTTTGTCATAAGCTCTATTAGATATCTGTATACATTTGTGTGTGTGTGTGTATCTTTTTATTGCCACCTCAGTGACTTTCTCTCATACTTGTTATTTTCTGTCATCACTGCCTTTGCATAGTATGGACATGTGACAAGAATATACACACCGTAGCCACGGTCAAGGTGACAGAAACCCCCAAAGGTCTGTATGTAAATGCAATCTCAAGCCTTTTCCTGTATGGCCTTATTTTCAACAACATGAGACTCCAGGGCCTGTCCTCTTGAAACACTAATTGAGAAGTTCTCATGTGGCAGAAAGAAAGGGAATGGAATGCAACACAGGAGTCTAAGCAGTACCAAGGATAAAATCTACATGTTCACAGGCTTAATTCTGGAGAAACTTGCTACTAGAGAAACAATATTTCAGATCTGTGTAATCATTCAGTGCTCAGTCAAGTAATCATACTCACTGTCTTCACTTTGCTTCATTCTTTTGCATATAATTTTCCCTTTGTTAGAAATATTCTTCCATGCCTTCTTTATCTCAGAAGCTCCTGCTTATTCTTAGACTTATTTCACATGTAATCCTTCTGCATGTTCTTCCTGTGTTCAACAGCTGCCTTTTGAATACTTGACTCTTCCTGTGTGGAGTAGGCAGAATAATGCCCTCCTAAGTTCTCCAAAGATGTCCACACCCTACTCTCCAGAACCTGTGAATATGTTTTATAACATTGCAAAAGGGAATTAAGGTAGCAGATGGAATTATGGTTGCTAATCAGCTGACCTAAAAATAAGATTATCCTGAAAAAAAAAGAAAAGATTATCCTGATTTTTCTGCCTGGGCCCAATGTAATCAGAAGTGGCCTTAGATAGGGAAAAGTGAGGCAGAAGAGGCAGAACCAAAGAGATGGCATCACAAGAAAAATTTGATCAGCATTGATGGATGGAAGATAAGCATTACAATTTTTTAAAAAAATAAATATTACCTAAATCAAGTCCTGGAACCATGATTCTTGACAGAACCAGTGAGTTCTGTCAAGCTTCCATGGAATCTATAATTTCCATACCATGTAAGTTATTCCATACTATGGGAATGTAAATTGGTGCAGCCACTATGGAAAACAGTATGGAGGTTCCTCAAAAAAACTAAAAATAGAGTTGCCATATGATCCAGCAATCCCACTCCTGGGCATATATTTGGAAAAAACTATAATTCAAAAAGATACAAGCACCCCAATGTTCATTGCAGCACTATTTACAATAACCAAGATATGGAAACAACCTAACTGTCCATCGAAAGATGAATGGATAAAGAAAATGTGGTACATATATACAATGAAGTATTACTCAGCCGTTAAAAAAAGAATGAAATAATGCCATTTGCAGCAACATGGAAGGAGATAGAGATTATCATACTAAATGAAGTAAGTCAGAGAGAGAAAGACAAATACCATATGATATCACTTATATCTGGAATCTAAAATATGACACAAATAAATTATCTACAAAACAGAAACTGACTCATAGACATAGAGAACAGATTTGTGATTGTTGGGGAGGGGTGTGGTAGGGAAGGGATGGACTGGGAGTTTGGAGTTTGGGATTAGTAGATGAAAACTATTATATATATATGTAATGGATAAACAACAAGATCCTACTTATATATATATATATATATATATATGTAAACTGAATCACTTTGCTGTACAGCAGAAATTAACACAGCGTTGTAAATCAACTATACTTCAATAATATAAATTTAAAAATAAGTTATTCCATACTAGATATGGAAAAATTCAAAATGCTGCAAATCCTTTTTCTGAAACTAGCTCAATCCTGCTATCAAAACCTGAGGGAGATGACACACACATACACACACAAAAAACCACGCATTCTTGTATCTTAGCCACAAAAGTTCTAAGAAAAATGCTAATTCCACAACTATTACCACTATCATTATTACATTATTTATTGTGCAATTGTTATACGTTAGGCACTGGGCTAAGAAGCATCAACTCAGGTAATCCTTGCAGCTTTAAAAGTCCCACTTTATCAATGGAAGAACTAAGGCTTAGAAAAGTTAAATAAATTATTCAGAGTTACAAAGCTAACAAGTGGCAGGGTGAGATGTTCCCACAGACTTGTCAAACTCTAAATTTATTAAATAATAATATCTTAAAATAATCATCCTTGACTCCCAAATAGTGTGTACCCCAGGAATATATAGGAGGTTTCATATTAGGAAACACAAATACACCTAAAGAACAAACAAAAGCTACCAGTATCTCAGAATCCAAACCCATCCATTTATTTTAATTGTTTGAATATTTATTCATCTTTCTATTGTATTTTGTTTTCTTTTAATTACATTTACTTTTTTAGACATCTTTATTAGAGTATAATTGCTCTACGATGGTGTGTTAGTTTCTGCTTTATAACAAAGTGAATCAGCCTTACATATACATATATCCCCATATCTCCTCCCTCTTGCAATCTCCCTCCCACCCTCCCTATCCCACCCCTCTAGGTGGTCACAAAGCACCGAGCTGATCTCCCTGTGCTATGTGGCTGTTTCCCACTAGCTATGGATTTTACATTTGGTAGTGTATATATGTCCATGTCACTCTCTCACTTCATCCCGGCTTACCCTTCCCCCTCCCCGTGTCCTCAAATCTATTCTCTACATCTGTGTCTTTATTCCCGTCCTGCCCCTAGGTTCTTCAAAACCATTTTTTTTTTTTTTTAGATTCCATATATATATATATATGTTAGCATATGGTATTTGTTTGTTTCTGACTTACTTCACTTTGTGTGACAGATTCTAGGTCCATCCACCTCACTACAAATAATTCAATTTTGTCCCTTTTTATGGCTGAGTAATTAAACAAAAATCAATATCCAAACAAGCAAAATCAGTATTCAGGACCCAGTAAACTAAGAAAAATATTGCTCTCTTAACAAAAAATGATAAAAATTCCAGTTATAGTTAAATAATAAATGGAGAAAAAATTTTAACAATTCCTATTAGAGACAGAAACATGACTACAATACCTACCATTTGTTAATTGTTCAATATTTTTGTAACTTCTAGTCAATGTATTAATCCATTAAATGGAGATAATATTTATCAGGTAGAATGAGACAAAAAAACTCTGTCATTTGAAAATAATGTGATAATATACCTAGTAATTCCATGGAAATCACTGACATATTGAGAACTAATGGCATTTTACAAAATGACAGAATAGCTGATAAGTACAGAAAAATTAATAGCTTTCCTATAAGTTATCAATAAGAATCCAGAACCTATTAAACCTATTAATAAAGAAAAGAATATGATTCCACAGCAGTCCAAAACACATTAAATTCTTAGAACCAGCATAAGTAGAAATATATGTAAACTTATGATTAAACCACAGAAACTTACAGAGGAAGGTAAAAGAAGCACTCAATAAATTTTGTATAAAATATATAAATACATATGCATATATTAATATTCCTGTGTCCCTTTGTTCCTGGAAGGTGTATAATAACTGGAAGAGATAGCAATTCCTTCAAATTAGTTTATGTGGTTAGTACAAATTCCAATGAAATGCTCTAAAACTTGTAAAATTTTTCTAAGATTAATCTAGAAGAATAAATAGATGAGAATAGTAAGACATACTTGAAAATATGCATTAGTCGAGGCGTACTTACTTTATAATTATATTAAAACATAAAGCTACAATAATTAAAAATGGAAGTTACTTGGGGATATACTTATGGAATTATTAAAGAAAAAACATTTATGATTCTAAAGTAAATGTTTTTCAGTGTGTTTGTGTTTCAACCAACAATATGATAATGAAAGCATTTCAAAGACATGGAAAGTGATCAATGGTTCAATAAATCATCATGTGAAAATCAACTACCTTTTTTAAAAAGTAAGTTAAATATTTGTATTACAGTCATGCATAAAATAATTTTTCCATTAAACTCAGGACAATTATGCAATTATGTTACTTAATCCCAGGATGGAGAAGGAATTGCTAAGGTATAAAAGTAATGGGAAAAGTACAGTTAGATATCAATATATAAGATTTTTATACTTCATGTAACCCTAAGGAAAAGCTAAAAATAGAAAAAAATTGGAGGGCTTCCCTGGTGGCACAGTGGTTGAGAGTCCGCCTGACGATGCAGGGGACACGGGTTCGTGCCCAGTCTGGGAAGATCCCACATGCCGCAGAGTGGCTGGGCCCATGAGCCATGGCCGCTGAGCCTGCGCGTCCGGAGCCTGTGCTCCGCAGTGGGAGAGGCCACAGCAGTGAGAGGCCCGTGTACCTCAAGAAAAAAAAAAAATTGGAAATATATTTACAACAAATTAAAAAGACAAAGAGGGGATCGAGTCTCTGTCCATGAGGGGGGAAGGGGGTGGCGTGCGCGCCATTTCTAGTCGTTTTCAAAGCGCCTCGCGCTGATTCTCACAGGCCCAGCCACTGGCCCCAACTCTGCCCTGCAGCATAATAAAATGGCTAATCAGGTGAATGGTAATGCGGTACAGTTAAAAGAAAAGGAAGAACCAATGGATACTTCCAGTGTAACTCACACAGAGCACTACAAGACACTGATAGATGCAGGACTCCCACAGAAGGTGGCAGAAAGACTTGATGAAATATTTCAGACAGGATTGGTAGCTTATGTCGATCTTGATGAAAGAGCCATTGATGCTCTCAGGAAATTTAATGAAGAAGGACCTCTGTCTGTACTACAGCAGTTCAAGGAAAGTGATTTATCACATGTTCAGAACAAAAGTTCATTTTTATGTGGAGTTATGAAGACCTACAGGCAAAGGGAGAAACAGGGGAGCAAGGTTCAAGAGTCTACAAAGGGACCCAATGAAGCAAAGATCAAGGCCTTGCTTCAGAGGACTGGTTATACCCTGGATGCAACCACAGGACAGAGGAAGTACCGTGGTCCTCCACCAGACAGTGTGTACTCTGGCATGCAACCTGGAATTGGAACAGAAGTCTTTGTAGGTAAAATACCAAGAGATTTATATGAGGATGAGTTGGTGCCACTTTTTGAAAAGGCTGGTCCCATTTGGGATCTACATCTTACGATGATGGATCCACTGTCTGGTCAGAACAGAGGGTATGCATTTATTACCTTCTGTGGAAGGGAAGCTGCACAGGAACCTGTTAAACTGTGTGACAGCTATGAAATTCGCCCTGGTAAACACCTTGGAGCGTGCATTTCTGTGGCAAACAACAGGCTTTTTGTTGGATCAATTCCGAAGAATAAGACTAAAGAAAACATTCTGGAAGAATTCAGTAAAGTTACAGAGGGTTTGGTGGACGTTATTCTCTATCATCAACCTGATGACAAAAAGAATTGGGGGTTCTGCTTCCTTGAGTATGAGGATCACAAGTCAGCAGCAGAAGCCAGATGCCGGCTGATGAGTGGAAAAGTAAAAGTATGGGGAAATATAGTTACAGTTGAATGGGCTGACCCTGTGGAAGAACCAGATCCAGAAGTCATGGCTAAGGTGAAAGTTTTATTTGTGAGAAACTTGGCTACTACAGTGACAGAAGAAATATTGGAAAAGTCATTTTCTGAATTCGGAAAACTTGAAAGAGTAAAGAAGTTGAAAGATTATGCATTTTTTCATTTCAAAGACAGAGGAGCAGCTGTTAAGGCCATGGATGAAATGAATAGCAAAGAAATAGAAGGGGAAGAAATTGAGTCTTAGCCAAGCCACCAGACAAGAAAAGGAAAGAGCGCCAAGCTGCTAGACAAGCCTCCAGAAGCACTGCGTTATGAAGCTTATTAATATCACCCTCCTCCTTGTATGCCACCTCCAATTAGAGGTCGGGGTCATGGTGGGGGGACAGGTGGATATGGCTACCCTCCAGATTACTATGACTATGAAGATTACTATGATGATTACTATGGCTATAATCATCACGACTATAGTGGAGGCTATGAAGATCCCTACGATGGCTGTGATGATGGCTGTACAGTAAGAGGAAGAGGAGGAGGAAGGGGAGGACGAGGTGCTCCAGCACCACCAAGGGGGCGGAGAGCACCACCTCCAAGAGGTAGAGCTGGCTATTCACAAAGGGGACCACCTTTGGGACCACCAAGAGGCTCTAGGGGTGGCAGAGGGAGTCCTGCACAATAGCGGAGATGCCGTGTTTCCCGTGGATCTCGGGGCAACCATGGGGGCAAGAGAAAGGCAGATGGGTACAACCAACCTGATTCCAAGCGCCGTCAGACCAACAACCAACAGAACTGGGGTTCCCAGCCCATCGCTCAACAGCCGCTTCAGCAAGGTGGTGACTATTCTGGTAACTATGGTTACAATAATGACAACCAGGAATTTTATCAGGATACTTATGGGCAACAGTGGAAATAGACAAGTGAGGGCTTGAAAATGATACTGGCAAGATATGATTGACTCTAGATCTACATCCTTCAAAAAAAAAATTGGCTTATCTGTTTCATCTTTAAGTAGCAATTTGCTGCCATTTGTATTCGGCTGAAGAAATCACTATTGTGTATGTATGCAAGTCTTTTTATTTTTTCCTCTTTTCATAAATGCTTTTGGATATTATTGGGCTTGCAGAGTTCCCTTATTCTGGGAGTTACAATGCTTTTATCCTTTCAGGCTTCATTTTAGCTTGAAAACAAGCTGAGCACACTGTTAAATCATGATTTTGCAGAACCTTTGGTTTTGGACAGCTTTATTTTTTGGATTTGGGATAGATTACCTAGCAGTATGGAGTATGCTGTAAATAAAAATACAAGCTAGTGCTTTGTCTTAGTAGTTTTAAGAAATTAAAGCAAACAAATTTAAGTTTTCTTGTATTGAAAAATAAAAGACAAAGAATTATTATCATTTATGCTTAAAGACTTAAAAACCAATAAGTAAGACATTCACCATTCCATTTAAATATACAAAAAAATTTAACAAAAATTTATATAGGCAAGACCATAACTCTTCAATACGCAAACATTGAATGAAGATACTTTCACCCTAACAATAAAGAGAAAATTTAAGGGGACTTCCCTGATGGTCCAGGGCTAAAGAATCTGCCTTACAATGCAGTGGACGGATGTGGGTTGGATCCCCGGTCAGGGAACTAAGATCCCACATGCCACAGGGCAACTAAGCCCACGCACCACAACTACTGAGCTTGCGCACCTTAACTAGAGAGCCTGAGTGACAAAAATACAGGGCTCACATGCCCTGGAACCTGCGTGCCACAACTAGAGAAGAGAAAACCTGCATGCCACAACTAGAGCGAAGCCTGCGCGCTGCAATGAACGATAGCATACACCTCAACAAAGATCCCGTATGCTTGAACTAAGACCCAAAGCAACCAAAAATAAATAAATTAAATAAATAAAATCTTTAAAACAAAAAAGAATAGTGCAATATTGGGGTTTGTTTTTTGGCCTAACAATTAATAAAACTATTCAATTAAATTTGGCCAGATTTGGTTCTGATGAATTGTGTCATTCTCTATAGGTGAAAGTGTAAATATCAGAAATATCTTGAAAGCAATTTGTTAAACTATTGTCAAGAGTCAAGAATATATATGCATTTTCATTTATTAATTTCATTTCTATAAATCTACCTTCTAGAGATAAGCAGTATGTTTACAAACTTTGTACATAGAATGTTTATTATGGTGTCAATCTTATAAGAGCAAAATATTGTTAGCAATTTACATGTAGAAAAGTATGATTAGTTTCATGTAACAAAGAAAGACAGATCTTTTTAAGGAATATTTTTCTGATATAAAAAATTATCCTAATATAGTTTTAAATAAAGAGCCATCATGATCTTGATTTTTCATATGTATATAATGCAAAATTGAGATCATGATACCGTTTTATTTATATACGCTTTGAAACGTTAGATGGAGGCATGTTAACCTATTAACAGCAGTTACCTCTGGTTGATGAGAGAAGAAAAATTTATTCTTTATCTTTTCTCTATTTTCCAAATTTAATGTAGTGTCTTTTCCATTAGCTTTATAAGTTAAACACAGATGCGGACACAGACAGACAGACACAGATTTCTAAATGAAAGCACTGAAAAAATTGTTTTACTATTAATATTGCCCTTTGAGATAATGAATCAAAAATTTAGAAATTTTACTTTGACACACACTTCAATTAAACAAATGAAGCATTTATCTTCTGTCTTTTGATGCCAAACATAGAATTAAATAGGATAGTTAGTAAAGGGATTTACATACTAAACCTTATACTATCTATTTATGAGTTCTAGTAAAGTTTACTCTGCTTATAGTTCCTCACAATTGATTCAGACTTTAAGACTATAGGAAGACTTTAAAAGTGGAGGAAAATTCAAGGTTTCATAAAGAAACCTTGGATCTCACCTTACCTTACCTAAGAAGCACCTTGAAGTCCTTGGGTCAAACTGCAGAGTTGGGAATTATTCCACTAGTGGATGTCAGTCCAGAAAACTCTTCCTAGAGGAAGTCATGGAGGGAAAAATATAGGAGAAAGGGGAGAGTGTAGAGTGAAACCTTGACAAACTTTGAATATAACACCAGAAAGGGAAAAATAATAAAACAAATAGAAAAGAATTTCTTGATAGCTGGGATTATTTGTTTAAAAGATTATTTTATAAGAAGCAACAAATCATTTTGAGCTTTGACCAATTTGACAAGTTCTTGTTTAGTTAGCACTCAATTAACTCAGCTGAGTTCTCAGAAACTGGATTTACTATTCATTGATATTGCTTTAAAAAAAGAAAAACAAAGTCTTTGAAGTTACAAAGAATGAAGAAAAAATTCAAATGAAAACAAAATTACACCCTGAGTATTAGAAAATATGGCACATGTTTCCCTCAACTAGTGTAGTAGAATTTTTTTCACTGTATTTTAATCTTCCAATGGGTGTTAGACTCAAAATTATAGTATGCATAGAGGGAAAAAAGTAGAAAATCAGAACTTAGAGAGGAAACAAATTTTAGGTTTGTGTTTGCTAGCTTTTTTCTCATTAATCAAGTAAGTTATTAATGTTTAAAGAAGAGAGTATTCTGACTGGCATTCAGAAGTCACAGAGAAATTCTACTGAAGGAAAAATGTTGGAAACTTTTTATTTGTCACTCCATCAAAGTGTTTCAAAGGTTAGGGGACTGTGTACTTTGCTTTTCTCCAAGTTAGCAGGATAATAAAGATTATTTTGTTTTTGCAGGTGTTTAAAGACATGATGCCAAAGACAAAATTTTCAACTAGAACCCTCAAGAAATGTCACTTCTCTGTCTTGCCAAGAGAGATCAAGCATTTCCTCTACATAAACATCTGCTGGGAATATTTTAAAGGCAAGTATTTAAAATAATGACATTTGTAGCTTCTTGTCTTTAATAAGTTTGAAAAAGAAGGGAAATTAATTTGTGATACCTTCCCTCCCAAAGCAACTTTTCTTTTTTTGTGTGTGGTATACGGGCCTCTCACTGCTGTGGCCTCTCCTGCTGCGGAGCACAGGCTCCGGATGCACAGGCTCAGCGGCCATGGCTCACAGGCCCAGCTGCTCCGTGGCATGTGGGATCTTCCCGGACCGGGGCATGAACCCGCATCCCTTGCATCGGCAGGCAGACTCTCAACCACTGCGGCACCAGGGAAGCCCCCAAAGCAACTTTTATTCATTGACATGCACCAAATTAGATGATTAGAAAGTGAAAACATTAACATTATGTTAGGTGGAAATGGTTAAAACAGTCTGTATCAATCATACCTGAGAGATACTCATAAATCATGGGTTCCTTTTACTCCAGAAGCTTCACCAGTTCATTGTTATGCTCACTAGTTTGTGGTAATTATACTATGTTTATATTTACATAAAAATTGGATTTCCTATTAAACAGAAAACCCCACAAAAGTGAGAGTCAGGGAAACATAAGTTAGCTATACAATCTGAACAAAACAAATTCATTTGTGGTTAGAATGGAAACTTCATTATGTGTAAACAAATGTAGTTGTTTGGGGATAATTCTCTGTAGAAACTGCAAGATATATAGCCTGGCTCTTCAAGGTTCTAAGAAAGACACACACAGATTGCCTTTGTTAATAGGTATTTATTGCAATGATACATTAGGATGTAATTTCAGAAGTAGTGCTGTCTTGTACTCTGGATTACACTATAAAGAACTAGGGGTACTGCAGGCATCACAAAGTGGGAAAATGACTCAGTAAAAAAGTAGTTTAGTATCTTTCAGATTAGAAACTAAGTTCAAATGATCTGTCTTTTCTTCCTTTCCCCAACACTATTACTTCTTCAAATGACTAATTTGATTGATAGCTTTGTCACTATGACAAAAGGAGTACCCTTGTCATCAATAATTCAGACCACATCACCTTAGGGTACTTATGTACCAGTCTCTAGGTGGAAGGTTTGGTTTCTCCTGATACATGGAGTTTAAGAAATTAATGACTGACTCAATGAAGTACTCATTTGGGCTCTTCTTATAAGTTAGCAATGGCCATGGTTGATACAGTTCTCCTGGAGTTTTCTTGTAGCATGTTCAATAAATTAGCAATGCAAAAAAGTGTGCAAGGACTCAGTGCATATGTCTTCAAATGGAGCTCATGGATGTCCCCTGAAGCTAAATTCAGAGACCGATTCTATACTAAAAATTGATTAGTGATTAGGACTTCCAGAATGGTGGAGTGGAAGCTTGTAGGACCCTCTCCCCAGTAAAACAGCAATTTAACTGGTGAAAATGATAAGAAAACAATTTTTTGTAGTTTATGAAAAGTATCCTAAGGGCATACACAGACTGAGAAATATTTGTTCAAGAAATCTGCTAAAACTCAGTAATAACAGTGACAGTCTGTGTTGTTGAAGCCTCTACCTGCTCCCTTAACCCCTCTTCCCTCCCCAAGCTCAATATTGGAGAAGGGTTACTGCAAGTGCTCTACTTTGGACCAGTGTGACCAAGAAGATGAACTATTCTTTGAAAGCATTGCCCAAACCTCCTACAGAATCATCAGCATGGAGCTTCACTGGAACAACAGTCTGAAATACAACTTTTGACCCAACAATGACTCTATAATAACCTATTCTTACCTAAGTGTAGCTCCCAGGAATCCAAACATAAAAATTATATCACAGTCATCTCTGGTAATCTGGAAAACTGTGTGCATGTTCAACGTTGTGCCCTTTCAGGATAAATCAAAGATGATATTTCTAAGTGACTAGTCAAAGGCTGAACATATGTTAAGTAAATAAATAGATAAACAAACAGACAAATAAATAAACTCCCTAAACTGTGGTAGCCACCTTCAAACCACATGTACATCCAATGGTAAAAGTTAAAATTGATCTGGCCAAGTGGGTTTAAATATAGCCTTTGATGAATAAGTTGTTTATGCTGATACAGGGCCAATGCCTAACTAGCCAGGCAACAAAATAAAAAACAAGGGTTATAATCTGAGCGGGGACATCAAAGTTTCAAATTATAGGGGAAATAGATTTGGCAAAATTAGTTCAGCAAGGTCATTAAACAAGTAAGCAAACAACCAGGCAAAAAGTAATAATAACCTCTGTCATGTGTGGGTGAGGGGAAACATTATATGGAGTTGCTAAAACACACAAAGTAAAATTTCAGTTTTCAAACAACAACAACAAATTGAGACCTACAAAGAAAAAAGGAAAGTGTGAATCAAGGAACAAAAAAGCACACAATGGAAACAGTTTTCGAAGAGGTCCAATTGTTGAACTTAGCAGACAAACACTTCAAAGCAATAATTATAAATCTGTTCAAATACTATAGTGAAATATGTTTCAATAATTAAAGGGAAGTATAATGATAATATCTTATTAAATAATGTATATCAATATAAGATATACAAATGATTGGAAATAATAATCAAATGGAAATTCTGACATTAAAAGTGCAATAACCAGGGCTTCCTTGGTGGCACAGTGGTTGAGAGTCCGCCTGCCGATGCAGGGGACACGGGTTCGTGCCCCAGTCTGGGAAGATCCCACGTGCTGTGGAGCGGCTGGGCCCGTGAGCCATGGTCGCTGAGCCTGCGCATCCGGAGCCTGTGCTCTGCAACGGGAGAGGCCACAACAGTGAGAGGCCCACGTACCGCAAAAAACAAACAAACAAACAAACAAACAAAAAGTGCAATAACCAAATAAAAAATTTACTAGCAGGGCCCTACAAAGCAGAAATAAAGAATGAGGAAACCTGAATATTAATTCAATAGAGATCTTACAATCTGAAGAATAGAGAAAAAGGGATGAAAAAAAAAACCAAAAACAAAAGCAGAGCCTCAGAGAAATGTGGGACATCAATAAATGCACTAAAATTCACATAATGGGAATATGAGAAGTAAAGGACTGAAAGAGGCAGGGGAAATATTCAAAGAAATATGAATGAAAACTGCCAAAATTAGATGAAAGCTTTAAACATCACAAAAGATCAATGAACTCTAAGTAAGATAAAAGCAAGGATATATATTAACACTGAGACACATCATAGTCAAAATGTTAAAAGCCAAAAATATTAATAAAAATAAAATTTTGAAAACAGTAAGACAAATGACACATATACAAGGAAATTATACAAAGATTAATGACTAACTTTCTATCAGAAACAGTGGAGGTCAGAAACAGTGCAGTGATATATTCAAAGAGCTGAAAGTGAAAATAATTGTCAACCAGTGTCATATAGCCAACAAAATTACCTCTAAAGAAAAGGTGAAATAAATACCTCTAAGCTAAACAAAACCCAAGAAATTTGTTTCTAGAACCCCTGCTTTACAAGAAATACTGAAGGAAATTCTTCAGACTGAAAGCAAGTTTCAGCAGTCAGAAATTCAAATCCACAGGAAGAAAACAAAGAGCACTAAAAAGTATTACAAAAGACAGGATAATTGCCTATTTTCTCCTTTCTTCTCTTAACTCATTTAAAAATAAATTAGTAAAACAATATGTAAACAATTATATTGTTGAGACAATAACATGTAGAAATGTAATATATTTGACAATAAAGGGAAAAGTCATTGTCATTTTTAAAATTTATCTCTGTTGATACTTGCTTTATATATTTAGGTGCTCCTGGATTGGGTGCATATATAATAAAGAGTGTAATACCCTCTTCTTGTATTGATCCCTTTGTCATTATATAATGCCATTCTTTGTCTTTTGTTATAGACATTGCTTAAAGTCCATCTTGCCTGACATGAATATTTACCTCTGCTTTCTTATCATTTCCATTTTCATGAAATATCTTTCTCCATCCCCTTACTTTCAGTCTGTGTGTATCTTTAGCTCTGAAGTGAGTCTCCTGTAAGCAGCATATAGACAGGTCTTGTTTTTTTATCCAATCAGCCACCCTATGTCTTTTGACTGGAGCATTTAGTCCATTGACATTTAAAGTAGTTATTGATAGGTATGTACTTATTGCTATTTTATTACTTGTTTTATGGTTGTTTTTATAGTTCTCTGTTCATTTCTTCTTTTTGTTTCTTCCCTTGTGGTTTGATGATTTTCTTTAGCAGTATGGTTGTGTTCCTTTCTTTCTACTTTTTGTGTACCTATTGTAAGTTTTTGATTTATGGTTACAATGGGATTTATATATGTTTACCTATAACTCTATCAACTTGTTTTAAAATGGTAGTTATTTAAGTTCTAACACATTCTAAAAGATCTACATTTTTTATTTTCCTCCCTCACATTTTGTGTTTTTGAAGTCATATTTTACATCTTTATGTTTATCTCTTCACTGTTAATTGCAGTCATAGTTGTGTCTACCTTTTTTTTTCCTTTTAATCTTTGTTGCATTTCTATCCACTAGTAACAAAGTATCAGAAATTGAAAGGAAAAAATTCATTTAAAATTGCATAAGAAGAATAAAATATGTAGGAATAAGCTTAACCAAGGAGGTGAAAAACCTATACTCTGAAAAATATAAAACATTAAAGAAAGAAATTGTAGTTCCTAGAGCAACCACTAAGCAAATAACACAATATAATTAAAACTCATTAAGATATTTAAAATATTACATTAGAAAATAGTCGATTATAAGAGAAGGCAAAAAAGAGGAATAGAGGGAAAAACACATGAGTTAAATAGAAAACAAAACACAAAATGGTAGAATACATACAACCATGCTAAAACATTAAAGGTGAATAGGTTAACACTCTAATCAAAAGGCAAATATTGTCATATTTGAACTATAGGAGACACACTTTAGATTCAAAGATGCAAACAATCTGAAACAACCTGCAAACTATGACCACAAAAGAGCTGAATACCAGAAAACAAAAAAGCAAAAAATGTTTCTAGAGATAGAGAAGGACTTTTATAATAATAAAAGAATAAATCCATCAGAAAGATATAACAAGTATAAACATGTGTGCACCTAAAAACAGAGCCCTCACATACTTGGAGCAATACTGACAGAATTGAAGAAAAATATAGACCACTCAATTACAATGTTTGGAGACTTCAGTATCTCATTTTCAAAATGGGTAGAGCAGCTAAATCAGAATCTCAGCAAGGAAACAGAATGTTTGAACAACAATATAAACCAACCAGATCTCACAGAAACTCTGTAACCTCCACAGAGCAAGAGTGATATATACATTCTTCTCAAATGCACATTGGACATTTTCCAGGATATGCCAAATGTTTGGCCATAAAAGAAGCCTCAATAACTTTTATTAAAAAACTGAAATTAACACCAGAAGTATGTCTTCAGTCCACAATAGAATAAAAGTAGAAATCAACAACAGAAAGATATTTGGGAAATAAACAAATATATGGAAATTAGAGAATTCACAGCTAATTAAAGATTTTGAGAAAAAATATCATAAAATAATTTAGCAAATGTTTGATAGAATGCAACTGAAAACAACACATACCAAAAGGTATGTGATGCAGCTAAAACAGTGTTAGGAAGAAAATTTACAGTTATAAATGCCTATAATAAAAAAAAGAGGAAAGATCTCAAATGAATAACTTAGTCTTCTACCTAAAGAAAATAGAAAAATAAGAACAAAACTAAGCACATAGCAAATATGAAGAAAGAAAATAATGATAAAAGAATAAATAAAGCAGAGAATAGAAAAAACAATCAAGAAAGTCAGTGTAATCAAATCTTAACTCTTTCAGAAAATCAACATAACTGATAAAACTTTAGCTATACTGGCCAAAAGAAAAACAAAGACTTAAATTACTAAAACTGGGAGTGATAGAGGGGACCTTACTACCAATCTTGAAGAAATAAAAATGAATAAAAGAGAATGTTATGTGTAATAACACAAATTAGATGAGCTAGACAAAAATGGGCAAATTCCTAGAGAAATACTAATCACTTAAACTGACTCAAAAATAGAGAATATAAATAAATTTATAATGTAAAAATATTGAATTAGTAGTAAAAAAATTCCTCCAACACCCCCCACCCCTGCAAAACTCAGGCCCAAATGACTTCACTGGTGAATTCCACCAAATGTTTAAATAAGCATTAAAACCAGTACTTCATAAACTTTCTCTAAAAATAGAAGAAGGAACACTTCCCAACTAATTCTATGAGGCCCTTATTACTCTGATACAAAAGCAAAACAATGATATCACAAGAAAATAATTTATAGACAATATTTCTTATAAATATAGATGCAAAATGTTCAACAAAGCAGTAGCAAACTGAATCTGGAAACATATACAAACAATTATAATTCAAACAATGTAGTATACCACATTAACAGAATAAAGGACAAAAGCTATATGATCATTTAATAGATGCAGAAAAAGCATTTGGCAAGATCCAACAGCCTTTTATGATAAAAATGCACAACAAATGGGAATAGAATGGAACTTCCTCACACTGATAAAGGACATCTATGACCAACCTAAGTAAATTGATAATTAATGGTGAAAGACCAAACACATTTCCTTTGAGATCAGAAACAAAAAAAGGATATCCACTCTCACCTTTTCCATTCAATACTGTGCTGGAGGTTCTAGCCAGGGCATCAGGTAAGAAAAAAATAATAAAAGTCATGCAAATCGGAAAGAAAGAAGTAAAACTATTAAAAGATCAACACTATTAGAACAAATAAGGTCAGCAAGGTTGCAATACAAATGATTAATAAACAAAAATTAATTGTATTTCCATACAATTGCAGTGAGTACTCTGAAAATGAAACTAAGAATTGGCGATTTGTACAAAGTGTGCTTATTAGGAAAGAAATATCATGGTCCTCATGAAAGTCATCGGTAAATGTTATATACATATAATATATATATTATATATATAACATTTACAAAAATATTATAACACATTCAAATATACACACACATACACACACCTGTTTCTTCATTATGTTAAATGAGAAAATGAGAAACTCATGCTGAGGTCGAGTATAGCTATTCTAATATATCTGGAAAATTTGCATATGATTTTGGAAATTTAGTACCCAGATCAGTCTGTATATCCTTTGGGTTAGGATCTAATTTGGGTTAAGAATTTGAAAAATACATTATATTCCATTCCACACATATTTGACAGAACAATGTGTTAAAACACAGCTTGTACCTGTTTAGAAGTCTTAGTGTTTGTAAAAGTTCCAGATTTAATGCCCAAGTGGAAACAGAGTGACCGAGAATTCATTCTATACTCATACAGGAGAACTCTCCATCAGAGTGATCGGTATACTGTGGCAGAGAGAACTTTTTTTTTTTTTTTTTTTGCGGTGCACGGGCCTCTCACCATTGCGGCCTCTCCCGCCGCGGAGCACGGGCTCCGGACGCGCAGGCTCAGCAGCCATGGCTCACGGGCCCAGCTGCTCCACGGCATGTGGGATCTTTCCAGAAGCGGGCACGAACCCATGTCCCCTGCATAGGCAGGTGGACCCTCAATCATTGCGCCACCAGGGAAGCCCAGAGAGAACTTTTTAAAAAAAGGATCAGGTCAGGTCTCGCTACTCCTCTGCTTCCAAACATCCAATGGCTTTTCATCCCACTGCAAATAAAAGTGAAACTCCTACTCTAAAGCCATGTACGACCTGACCCTGCTTCCACTGTGGATTCCCTTCTTTTCTAAAAAGGTTCTGTATGTTCAGCCACACTGGCCTTCTCCCAGTTGCTAGCACTCACCAAGCTTATTCTTTCCTTGGGTATGTTTTTTCCCACCCCTGGAGTGGTCCTTGTAAAGACCCTCTCATGGTTCTCTGACGTCATCGAGGTCTTTGCTTAGACATACCTGTCTGTCCTCCATGCTCTACCAGAAATAACTCCCACTTCCGCTCACTTATTGTCTCTTTGACCTTCTTTCCTTCCCTTCAAAGCACTTACTACTACCTAAAATTATATTATATACGTGTTTATATACTTAGTTATTTGCTTATTTATTTTCTCTCTTCTTCACTAGAATGTTGTCTCTTTGAGGGCATGGATAATTTCTATTTTGTCTAGTCCTCACACCTAGAGGAGAGCCTGGTACATAATAGATACTCAATAAATATTTGATGAATGGATTAAATCCTGATTTTAATCTGTGATTCTGTCTATCGCCTATGAACAAAGAATCAAGAGGTTAACTATTCTTTTTTCTTTGATTTGACAAGCTATATTTTCAGTGAATCACATGAAAACCTAAGATCAGTGAGACACAAAATTAGAAAATATCTCTTGGAAATGGATCTAGTATTGATTTTTGGGTTAAGAAAGTCCCAAAGAAAAGGTTCTGGTAGAGAAATGAGAAATTTCATAAAATGAGTAGTGTTCTCCTTACTATGAAGTCAAATCCATTTCGTTATTGCTTTTATGCCAGAGAAATACAGAAACCAAAAAAACTAAAATAATAAATTCTACAAAAAGACCCACAAAACGTGTTTTATTAGATTACGTATGTGTGTATAAATGTATATTCATTTACCTATGTACACAAGTACATACACACACATATATTATATATTATGTATATATTCTGAACACAGTTGAAGACATGGTATTATTGTTCTTAGTTCTGACAGTGAGTCAGATACATCTGGTCCAAAATTATTTAACTTCAGTGAGACTGAATAGGTTTTTCTTTAAAATAGGGATCAAGCCTAATTCACAGGAACTGTGTAGGGGCTAAATGCAACAGTAAATGTTCAGTGCCTGGCAGAGTGCCTTGGACAGTGGAGGCCTTTTTGATAAGTAATAATTCTTCATTTTCCCTGCAGAACCTTCTGAGCTTAGGTTCCTATCTATGTAAATCCTCCTAAGCTTTATAAAACACACAGTGATTGAATCTGAATATTCCAGAGTCATGTTATTTTCATATATTTCTCATATGTACTATAAATTTACCTGAGATGTGATAGATACATAAATTTGGTAAGTTACTCCCTCTGAACAATAAATAAATAGATTAATAAATAAATAAATAAAAGGAAATGGAATAAAGTATAGAAATTCTTACACATCTTTTTTCAATGGAAATGTTTTATTAGATTTTATAACAAAATTTAAAAACAATATCAGGAGTTTGTGTGTTTCTCAGGTAACCAGATAAATATATGTTACAGGGCTTCCCTGGTGGCGCAGTGGTTGAGAGTCCGCCTGCTGATGCAGGGGACGCGGGTTCATGCTCCGGTCTGGGAAGATCCCACATGCCGCGGAGCGGCTGGGCCCGTGAGCCATGGCTGCTGAGCCTGCTTGTCCGGAGCCTGTGCTCCGCAACGGGAGAGGCCACAACAGTGAGAGGCCCACGTACCGCAAAAAACAAAAACAAAAACAAAAAAAACCATATGTTACAATATGTTAAGTTTTGTCCATACAGAAATGCCTTTAGGATGCTGTAGTAATGTAAAACCTGAAGGTAGACAGAGAAGGGCAGAAAGGCTCTGATAGATAGAGCATGAATTGTGGCCTGCTAACCAGGATCCAGATGCTAGCCAGGAGAGAACTTTAGTCCATAATCTACAGAGAAAAAAAAATCAGGAAATTCCTTAAATTTACTATTTAGTCTATCATACTGTTTCATTCTGATTCACTTTCTAAAAGTCTCAAATGTGTTTAGCCTAATACTCTCAATAGTAAAGACCAAATTTAAATGATCTGTTATTTCCACCTTCCTGAAACAGGTAGGATAGAAGAATTTTCAAGCTTTTCCTGGGTAGAAAGCACTTCCACAAAGGAAAGACAAGACAGTATTTCAGCCAGGGCTTCAATATGCTGATACAACTAGAATACAAATCCTAAGGGTCTCCTGCAACACCATTAAAACAATGTCATGAACTGAAACATTGCCCAAGCTTGATCTTCAACAACAATCTTCTTCAAAAGACCTACTGGGCTGAGAAAATGACTTTCTATGAAGAGGCTGACACTTCACAGCTCCATAAAATATATTTCTTGTAATTCCAAGCAGTTTTTATAAATCATGTGTTTCTCTGATTCATTTATGAATCTTTGCATCTTTGTGTCTCTTCTCAATTTTTTCTGTCACTGCCTCAGCCAAAAAAAAAAAAAACCAAAAAACTGGGGAGGAAGCATTTAGCAAGTTGCTAAAATGCACTTTAGAAGATTACTAACAGAACAAATAATCCACCCCTGTTCTTTGACTGATTTTCTTTTTTTTTTTAACATCTTTATTGGAGGATAATTGCTTTACAATGGTGTATCAGTTTCTGCCCCACAAAAAAGTGAATCAGCCATACATATACATATGTTCCCATATCTCTTCCCTCTTGCGTCTCCCTCCCTCCCCCCCTCCCTATCCCACCCCTCTAGGTCATCACAAACCACCTAGCTGATCTCCCTGTGCTATACGGCTGCTTCCCACAAGCTATCTATTTTACATTTAGTAGTGTATATATGTCCGTGCCTCTCTCTCACTTTGTCCCAGCTTACCTTTCCCCCTCCCCATATCCTCAAGTCCATGTTCTAGTAGGTCTGTGTCTTTATTCCCGTCTTACCCCTAGGTTCTTCATGACCTTTCTTTTTTTTCTCTTAGATTCCATGTATATGTGTTAGCATACGGTATTTGTTTTTCTCTTTCTGACTTATTTCACTCTGTATGACAGACTCTAGGTCCATCCACCTCACTACAAATAACTCAATTTCATTTCTTTTTATGGCTGAGTAATATTCCACTGTATTTTCAAGTAACTGTCTCCCTAACCCTAAAGGTGAATCTTCTCCAGGAAGGGAACTGGTCAATTTCTAGAGGAATTCTTGCTTAAGAGATCAAAATGCTGAATTCACTGAAGTGTCTGTGAAGTGTGCCTGCTCCCCTTTCCTTAGGATACTACCGAGTACCCTGGGTGTGATTTTATTATAGCCTAAAGAGCAGTATTTCCCTCTGTATCAGCCGCTGACATGTGTCCCTATTCTTTGTCCCTCCTTATGTGTCTATGTTCAGATATGTTTATTTATTTTGATAATTCTCTGTGGTTTCAGGTTCCCTATCTTGGAAGAAAATTTTTATATATTTAATATGTATCTTTTAGGCCCTTCATAAATAACCCAAGACATTAGAAAACAAGGTACTTAAAAAAGTTGTGTTCCACACGTTTTACAATCTATATGAAGCCAAACACCCAGAAATAACATCAACATTATTATTTCAGTATTGAAATATGATAAGAACTACTTTAAATTCCTGCTTACCTGAAAACATGTCAATAAATACACATTTAAAAAATGAGTTAGCATTTTGTAAATACAGTGTTAATACTAGCCCACATTCTCTGAAACTGCTTTTCTTGTCACTCTTGTAGGATGCTTATACCAAATACATTTTCATTTATTTACTGAACTACTGAAATTTTCTAGTTTACAATAAATTATATATAATCAATGCTATGTGTTAAAATAAAACAAACAATTCTACTATATTGTATTAGAAAGTTATCTTAGAAACTCTATAATGTATATCTTGCATAGGTTATTTCTAAATTGGACAATATATTTAAGTTATTCATTTGGTGGGAGAGAGAGAGGAGAAACAAATAAAAGTATGTCCTTTGCTTTTGCTCTTCTTTAAAATTGAGAAGCAAAACTGTTGAGAAGAAAAATAGTTTCTTTTAAAAGTTTTAGTATAGAGATCTATAAACAATTTGATTATCTTTTCAAGTTGACAGTCCCTTGATGGTGGGTCCTGGACTCAATAAAGAAGGCACAACAGCTTACACATTAATATTTTTGAAAAATCAGTGTAAAGAAGAAATCAAGGTAGTAACTACAACATGAAATCTACAAAAAAAAATCATGCCCAAATCTCTCCAAATGTATTGATATTCTTCGGAACGATAATAATAAAAAAAAGCATTACATGCTTAGTTCCAGAAATTCTCCATTTCCATTATTGCTGGAAAAGCCATCTAAAAAGCACTTGAAGTTGATGATGTATGTTGTTTACTCTCTTGAAAAAACATCCTCTCCAAATAGGGGGAAAGGTTAGAAATGATTTGTACTGCACTGATCAATTTATCTGAGTTGTCTTTCAGCAGATTGTATTAATGGAACTTCATTTTCTTTTATTCAGTTGACGGCCAATTTTTTGTTGTCTCCTAAAAAGATCAATGAACATGTCTTGCCATCTTTTCACAAAACAAGATGATTTTCCCCTTAAACTTTAAAAAATACTTTATTATTTTGTTGTAATAGATTTTTGTCCCCCTCTTTCTTGCTTTCAACCCCCTGCAGTGAGTTTTTTAATGCCTGCCTATTTTTTTATATCTCTTTGTAGTTTCAACTTCAATACCTTGAATTTCACTTTTTTTTTCATCATTCTGGGTGCCACAGATATCTTCAGGGGCAGCAGTTTCTCCCTTCTTTGAGCTGCAACAGGAAGACAGGCCGATGGTATTCACAATTGCAGTTTAAAAAGCACAACCAAAACAAGCATCCACAAGAACAAGAATGTATTTTGATTGGGACATTATGCACCACGTTCTTCATATTCCTTAAAACTAAAAGTTTTCAAAAAAAAAAAACAAAAAAAAAACTAAAAGTTTTCTGCTTTTCCCAAGGCCAGGTGGGAATAGCTGATTCTCTATGTAAGGAGGGTAGGGGTACTAGCAGCCCTCATTTGCCACTTCTTCACATTTAGAGTATGTTTTTATGAATGTGGATGCATCTCTCTGGCTGACGGAAGCATTCTATTTTTTTTGTTTTGTTTTGTCTTGATTGCAGTGGAAAATATTTCCATGAAATATGGAAAATATGACCATAAAACTCAATTTATCTACCTGTCTCTTCCTAGTAGATGCTGATCCCTGTTTCCTTCTTCCTCTTCTCTGCTCCCTTATAATTAGCCCCACAATCCCATCTTGGTTTTTCACACACCCAGACTATTGGCATTTGTAAGGGGTAGCCATGCCTGGAGAGCATAGGTACATTCAGTAAGAGATTTTTCCAGATATTGAATATATGGTGGAAGCAATGTGATGTATACTAATTTCTCCCAACCCCCTTCCAAAAACAAAAAAAAGTAACAAACACATGCTAAGAGACTACGGCACTTTGTCAATACATATATTAAGCACAGGTGGTATGGGTGTCTACATCTTAAACACAATATTTCATTCCTTCATTCTTATAGACTCAAAAAAAAAATCTTTGAAACACAATCCAGGGGGAGAAAAAAAGAAACAGTATTGGTTCATCCATGCATGCATTTCTTTGCACTGTCATTATAGCAAAACAAAGTAAAATCTTGATTTCCTGAGTTAAGGGGCCATTCCTAAATCATTGCTTGCTGGAGAGTGAGTCAATCATGATTGGCTTAGGATCTATCATAAATCACCCCTCACCTTCAGGACCCCGTAGCATACAAAGGAAGACAAGTGGATATCTGGACCTGTGGGGTTCTGTTAGGGAGGTGGAAGGGCAGAGACTCACTCTTTTTATTGGTGATTTTCATCATTATCACTCAAGTGATATCTGCTTTATGATTCTACATTTCTCTCTCTTATTTAACTCACAAATATAATCAGTCCCTACATCTAACAAGTTCTCTTTCCTAAACATCTCATATCCATCACCTTTTCTATTATTTTTGCCATTATCTTGGTCCAGGCTTGCATCATTTCTCATCAGGATGACTGGGTTAGCCTTGCAACTTGTCTCATTTCCTCCAGCATGGCCTTTGATCATTCAGCTAAAGAAAGCTTTCTCAACTGCAAATCTGATCATCTCACTGTATTCCTCAAACTCCTGGAAAACCAGCCTTAGTTTTGGGTCATTTGCTCACAGCACTGCCATTTCTCCTCTGGACCCCTCTAGCATTTCTCCAGCCCCCGTCCCACATGCACATGTTCCTGTGGAAATAGTAACTCTTTTCACTTCCTTTATTCATTCTGATATTTTACTCTTCTCAACTTTCACATGTACTCTGCCTCTTCCTCTTTTTCATTGAGGAATTTCCTATTATTCTCTATAGTAAAGCAATAACAAAACCAAAAATGATAAATCTATCAAGCACAAAACACAATCTCTAACAAAATATTGCTTTCTTAGAAGTCCTACCTAGACTCTTGAGTGCAATGAAATGCTCCTTTTCTGTGCTTTCCTAGCAGCCTTTGCTAGGTTTTCATAGAAATGACCACAGTTCTCTGATTATTGATTTAGTTGATACTGGAAGCTCCCAGTGTTCTGTTAGTTCTGAATTCCTAGTGCAAAGTGTTTGCCACATAGTAGACACTCAAGAAATATTTTTGAAGGTTACATGAGGGATTTGGGCTAAACATGTATTTCTGATAGGCTTTTCTGCTTTCCAACCAGAAATCGTGGAATAATAAAAGGGTATTTACTTATGAGAAAACTTAGGCATCATAGAAGCCAAGAAAATGAATTGGCTGGTCCAATGAAGGCTAATGCCCCCTGGGGGAATTGAGCCTCTTCCCTCCATCTCTTTAAGGTTACATGCGTTCACATCTCTGTTTCTCTGCCTATCTGTTTCACTCTTTTCTACCTCTACAGACCAGTTTTCCAACCTGCTCTGGTTTATATCTGCTTAAGTCCAGCCTAGCCCTAGCTTTGTATTACATTCTAATTTGGGTTTTTACTAGACACGACTGAGTTAAGCATTTAATCTTCACTCTAAAATCCCAGTTAAGAGGAACTGATTACTCCAACTTGGAATTGTCCAGCTTGGCTCAGAAAGGGCTTTATCTGTCAGTAAAAATGGATTCAATGTCTATTCCTATGGGCAGGGGCAGGAGAAACAGGTCAGTTCTTACAGGAGGATTGTTGTGTGTCTATAAGTGTCAAAACAATGGATGACCAATTCTCATGCCTGTTTCCCACCTCATATAAGCAACTTCACAGTGTCCTAGACTAGAAAGTTATCTGATATTTCTGCTTAAAAATGTGCTTTCCTCAAGGCCACTTAGTACTTTATGAAGTGATGATCCATGAATTCCTTTGCCAGTTTTGACATTTGGTGATGCTGTGATTCTCCAGAACCATAGAACACAAATTTCTGGAGGCAAAACTGATTGTCAGAAGGAAGAGAAACATATTACATCAGATTCACTGTTGATAATTCAATAAAAATAGTGACAAGAATGCAGACCTAAACAAATCTGTGTTATTTATGTTGTTAATTAGTAAGACTGCTAAGGACCTAGTTTAGGGTGTTTCTCGCTTAAGTATTGTGTTTTCACTTAAAAAAAAAAAAGAACAAAAAAACACTTTTTTTCTAAAGCTTAATATTATGAGCTGAATTCTGCCCCCCTAAATTTGTATGCTTAAATCCTGACCCCCATTATCCCCGACTGTGACTTTACTTTGAAATAGAATCATTGCAGATGTAATCAATTAAGACGAGGTCATGTTGGAATAGGATGGGCTAATCCAATATGACTGATGCCCTAATAAAAAGGGAAAATTTGAACACAGACATGCACACAGGGAGAAAGCCATGTGAAGAAGAAGACAGAAATCAGGGTGATACTCGTACATGCTATGGAATGCCAAAGATTGCCAGAAAACCACCAGAAGCTAGACAAGAGGCCTGGAACAAGCTATTCTTCACAGTCTTTAGAGAAAACCAGTCCTGCCAACACCTTGATTTTGCATTTCTGACCTCCAGAGCTGTGAGAAAATAAATTTCTGTTAAGTCACTCAGTTTGTGGTACCTTTGTAAGGCAGCCCTAACAAACTAATACACACAATAATGATAAAATTAGAGTTTGTAAGCTTAAAAATCATACAAATATTAGATACAATAAGAAATCCCAAGATGACCACTAACTCTTCCAGATAAAGAGGTATATTTTTAAGATTAGCATAAATAAAGAGTTCAGTTTACAAACAGAAGTCCAATGATTAGAAATTTGTTGCTTCTGTAAACCTTTCTTGAATTGTTTTGCTTCCTTCTTCCCTCCTATTAAATTTAACCCAAATTAGTTTTCACAAAATTAACACTTATGAAAGTCATCTAAATTTATGCCAATGCATGCTTTCGAACCTCAGTTTCCTTATCTAATCGAAGATGTAAAAGGAAATATCTCTTAGAGTTTATGAGAGGACTAGATAGAAAAAGCATGTGAAATGCTTGTAGCCCAGTGCCTGGCACAGAGTGAGTGCACAGTAAAATTTATCTATTTTTCTCAAAGTCAGAAAATATTTTAACAGTCCAATTTGCATTTTGATACCCATAGCCTGGCATGGTTACCTAGGTTTCTGTGTTGGTTAAGCTCCACCTTTCCAAATAAATTGTATTTCAAGTACCTTTGTTCTTCAAACTGATCACTTTTGGCAGAAGAGTATCATGGGCTTACATTCTATGTTTCTTCTGCGTTCCCCTCAAAGTCTAGCATAATTCTGAGCACAAAGCATATTTTAAAATGCTGTACAAATGTATGATGGATAAAGAGACTGATGGATAGGGTAGACTTGAGTAAATAAGAAAAAAAAAACTAACCATCTGGATGGTTTCAGAATTCCTTTGGAAACTGGCTTTATAGCAATATTTTTAATTCTGAAGTTTCCAGGTGCATAGAAAAAATTAAAAAAAAACTTTGTAGTAAGTGAGATTCATATCACATTCTGCCACTGATTTGCTCTGAGGACTGGAAAGTAATTTAGTTTTCCTGAACTTCATCAAGCTTGTCTGTAAAATACTAGATCCTTTGTGAAGATGGGAAACATAAGGTGGGAAATGTAAGAAATGTAGAATATCTGACATTTAGTAGGTGCTCAGTAAGGTAATTGCCAATTACCCAGTTTATGCTTGAACTC
Source organism: Neophocaena asiaeorientalis asiaeorientalis (assembly GCF_003031525.2). Classification (NCBI taxonomy): domain Eukaryota; kingdom Metazoa; phylum Chordata; class Mammalia; order Artiodactyla; family Phocoenidae; genus Neophocaena; species Neophocaena asiaeorientalis. Next base: position 188,901 of record NW_020175700.1, on the reverse strand, counting down.
CAAGGAAATTAGATGAATAGGGAGAGAGAGACAGAGAAAGAAAGACAGACAGAAAGAAAAAGAAACAAGGAAAGAAAGAAAAGAAGAAAGAAAGAAAGAAAGAAAGAAAGAAAGAAAGAAAGAAAGAAAGAAAGAAAGAAAGAAAAGGAAAGGAAAGAAAGAGAAAGAAAGAGAGAGGGGGAGGGAGGGAGGAAGGAAGGAGAGAAGACAGATGTCATGAAATTAGCTCATGTGATTGTGGGGGCTGGATAAGCATGTCTGAAATTCATAAGACAGGAAGTCAGTAAAATAAGGTAATGAACAGGCCAAAAACATGGACATGGGACAAACCTGATACCTTCCCTTCCATACTTGTAGTTTCATTTAATCAAGTTGACATATTAAAAACAGTCCTGTGTAGAAAAAGAAAGTTTTGAAGAGAAGAAACTGCTTCTCCTCCTTACCTTCTTTCATGGTAGTCATCAGCTAAGAATGGTGAAGGAAGTAGTTGCTTCATGCCAGTTCTATACTTGCTTCCAAAAGTCTCATCCTATATGCATATCCTCTGTTTGCTCTGTCTATATATCTGAACTTTTCTTTTTAATCAAGATAGTGCATGCATAGTTAAAAAATAACATTGTATGAAAAAAATTACCATGCAAAGCAGCCAAAGAAGGAGTGGGGGAAAGAGAAAAAAAGACAAAGCAGAGATATAGAGAGCATCTCTGTATAAAGGTATACAGAATGCTACCACTCACTTATCCATCAGGGGTTACTCAGTGGTAACACTTAGAGACTTTTTTTCTACTTTAAAAAGATCAATGAGTCTCAGTCTAAATATTTGCTGCTATTTCTCCTTATGGGTCAATGCAAAATTGTGACTTGGTTATAAATTTCCAGGAAAAATATAAATTTTGATATTAAATCTAGAAATATGAAGGTTTTTCAAGGAATAAAAGACACTATAAGTGCAGATAGCAAAGTTTAAGGCTTAAAAGAGCAAAGAAAAAGAAAGAGGGTTAGTGAAAGAAGGTAAAGGTAAATGTGAATTCCAGTTCAATATGGTGATCTCCTCCATCCTGGGTTGTACAAATGGAAGTCGACCAACAATGAAAAGAATGAGCAGAGAGGGCTTCCTTGGTGGCACAGTGGTTGAGAGTCCGCCTGCCAATGCAGGGGACACGGGTTCGTGCCCTGGTCTGGGAAGATCCCACATGCCACAGAGCGGCTGGACCCGTGAGCCATGGCACGTCGGGAGCCTGTGCTCCGCAATGGGAGAGGCCACAACAGTGAGAGGCCCGCGTACCACAAAAAAAAAAAAAAAAAAAGAAGGAACAGGAGG
>NW_020175700.1:117730-187460 GCF_003031525.2 Neophocaena asiaeorientalis asiaeorientalis | reverse complement strand
GGGCCCAAAACAGGGAGGGGCCCGCGTACAAAAAAAAAAAAAAAAAAAAAGGAATGAGCAGAGGAAGGATTTATTGCAGGTGAGATATTTCAACAGATTTCTGGAAGATGGAAAGCAGATGACATAAGCAGACGGATAAAGTCTGCAGAGAAATCCGAGACTCAGAAATTGTGCAGAAAGCCTGTGGTTGAGCAAGGAACCTATCTTTTCCAGCTGAACCCAGAGGATCTCTAGGATGGACCTAGAGATTGTCATACTGAGTAAAGTAATTCAGAGAGAAGAACAAATGCCATATGATATCACTTATATGTGGAATCTAAAAAATGGTACAAATGAACTTATTTACAAAGCAGAAATAGAGTTACAAATGTAGAAACAATCTTATAGTTACTGTGGGGAAAGGGGGGAAGGTATATATTGGGACATTGGGATTGACACATACACACACTATTATATATAAAAAGGTAATTAATAAGGACCTACTGTATAGCACAGGGAACTCTACTCAACACTCTGTAATGACCTATACGGGAAAATAATCTAAAAAAGAGTGGATATATGTATACATATAACTGATTCACTTTGCTGTAACACAACATTGTAAATCAACTATACTCTAATTAAAAAAAGAAAGCAAGAATTTAAATGAACCACTGCATGAGAACTTGGACTCCCAGTGAGAGCCTTGTTGGCCCAGAGTTAACCCAAGTGCTTTCTCCCCCGGCACTGCTAGATCCCCAGGGTAAAGTTTGGTTCTCTATTCATCAACCTGGAGAAAGGTAGGTTTTGGCCTATCCCTGTTCATCCAACTGCCAACCTGCCTTCCATCCAGGGAACAAGAGGATAAAATAGGGAACTCACAGCGATTTTCTTAAATCATCAACCCAGTCCTTGATTTACAGACATGCGTCACCCATCAGTTACTGTGTCAAATGAGCATCTCCAGGTTTGGGGCCGTCTCCCTCCCATCTGTTTATCCCCAGTAACACACATAGGGCTAGGTGAAGACAGAAACAGGAATCTTCACCTATTCCTGTGAAGGCTGAATACCTCTCAGGGAATGTCCATTCCACCATCAAATCTTTCTATTGTCTTTAAAAAATACATTCATTAATTTATTCATTTAAAAAGTATTTATTGATCACTGCCAAGCATCTTTCTACAGGCAGAGATCAAAAGTTATATTTTAATATAATTCTATGACTAAAATGTTTTTGGATGACAAAAGAAAGTCTCAGGGTTTGAAGTAAAATATGTCCTTAATTTCACTTGAAGTCATTTGTTTCTAATGAGAAAGAAAAAGATGATGATAATTCTCACTATTTTATGTGAACCAAGCATCTATTTCTTTATTCTGGCTTTTAACTTCTTGCACTTCATATGAAGATGATTCTTTGAGTATAAGAGAGAATAAATGGAAAAATAAAGCATAGGTTTTTTTTATCTGTTTTCTTTTTTTATTTAACACCTTTATTGGAGTATAATTGCTTTACATTGTTGTGTTAGTTTCTGCTGTATAACAAAGTGAATCAGCTATACTACATGTATACATATGTTCCCATATACCCTCCCTCTTGCGTCTCCCTCCCACTCACCCTATTCCACCCCTCTAGGTGCTCACAAAGCAACCAGCTGGTCTCCCTGTGCTATGCGGTTGCTTCCCACTAGCTATCTATTTTACATTTGGTAGGGTATATATGTCCATGCCACTCTCTCACTTTGTGCCAGCTTACCCTTCCCCCTCCCCATATCTCCAAGTCCATTCTCTACATCTGTGTCTTTATTGCTCTCCTGCCCCTAGGTTCTTCAGAACCATTTTTTTTTCTCTTTCTGACTTACTTCACTCTGTATGACAGACTCTAGGTCCATCCACCTCGCTACAAATAACTAATTTTGTTTCTTTTTATGGCTGAGTAATATTCCATTGTATATATGTGCCACATCTTCTTTATCCATTCATCTGTCGATGGACACTTAGGTTGCTTCCATGTCCTGGCTGCCGTAAATAGTGCTGCAATGAACATTGTGGTACATGACTCCTTCTGAATATGGTTTTCTCAGGGTACATGCCCAATAGTGGGATTTAAAGTATACTTTTGACTTAAAACATATTAACAGGTAGGAATAATTAGGAAGTAATGAGTGCTCTGACATTAAATATGCAATAATATTTACAAAGAGCATTTTAAAAGATAGACAAAAAATTCCTATATGAACCATGGATTCCTACCTTCCTAACTCCCTACTTAGTGTTTTTACAAAGTTGTGCCACTTTTTCTTCCTACATTTGTGGTCTAGGCCTCAAAGTCAATTGTTAATCAAAAAGTGGGAACATATGGTCAGATCTTTCTGATCTCTCAGCTTCCAATTTACCAATGAAATGTAGAAGAAACCAACCAAAGAAACAACGAAACCTGCTGTGTTGAATAGAAAATTTCCACAGTCACTGAGATCCACTTCCAATTGTAATCTTCTCAATACACATAAGGCTTGGCTTGCAAAGCCAGTGACTCAGGAACAGGGGCCAGGGAGGGGGACAGGGGAAGAGGGGAAAGTTGTTTTAAACCTGGGACCTCAAAGTTGTGGCACTTACCTTCGTGTACACGGTGCCGAGGTGGAACAGCAATGTGAAAAATGTTTCCTCTGTTTGTAAACACAAATTTGCAAGCACGTGCCTTTAAGACAGAATTCAGTTTATATCTGTCATTCTATTCATCACCCCAAACTGGAGATTTGTTTTAAAGTAAATTATATCCAGACTGATAGTGTTCCCAAGTGCCTGAAGGAAACATGTAAATCCTCTCTATACTATATTTTTGCCCCTTTTAAAAAAAATTAAGGTCTAATTGACATATAATATATTGCATATACTTAATACATACAAATTAGGCAAGTTTTGCCATATGTATACACTTATGCAGTCATCCTTGCAAAGAACAGATGCATTATCACCCAAAGTTTCCCCAAGTCCTTTGTAATTCTGTCTTGTTCCTTCCTGGCCACTCATTCTGGTCCCAGGTAACAAATAACCTGATTTCTATCACTGTACGTAAGTTTTCATTTTCTTATTTTCTAGTATTTTATATAAATGGAATCACACAGTACATTCTCTTTTTTGGCGTCTGTCTTCTTTTACCTCTATATAATTATTTGAGATTCATCCATATTGTTGTATGAAATTGTAGTCCATTTCTTCCCAGACTGGAAAGGGAAGAGTAAAGCTGTCTTTATTCACAAGGACATTATCATTCATGTGTAAGATTGGTGGAATCTAGTAGCATAAAAAATGAATTTGGCAGGATTGTAGAATGTGCAGGAACCAATTGTATTTCTATATACTAGCAAGGAAAATTGGAATTTGAAATAAAAAACAGTACCTTTAGAAGAGCATAAATTATAAGAAACTTAGGTATAAATCTAACAAAAATGTGTAAAACCTATAAATAAAAACTAAAAAAAAAAGCATGGCTAAGATAAATTAATGAAGACATACATAAGTGGGAAGATATACTGAGATTATCTTGAAAACCTCAATATTTTTTAAGGTGCCAATGTTCCCCAAATTTATCCATAGATTCAACACTATGCCATTCCACATTACAAAGGATTTTTGTAAACCTTGACAAGATATCCTAAAATTCACATAAAAATTCTAAGGACTTAGAAGAACGCAAACAATTTGAAGAAAATAAAAGTTGAATAACTAATACTACTTGATTTCAAATGTATAAAGTGACAATTATCAAAGCCCTGTGCTATTGTTATAAAGATAGCTAAGTAAATCAATGGAACGTAATAGAGTCCATAAATAATCTGCCCAATATATGGACAACTGATTTTCGATAGAGGTGGAAAGACAATTCAGTGTAGAAAGGATAGTCTTTTTAATAAATGGTACTAGTACATTCTATATCCATAAGCAAAATATGAAATCTTACTGATACCTCACACTGTATAAAAAGTTAACTCAAGATGTATCATAGACCTAAATGTATCACCTAAAACTATGACATTTCCAGAATATAGGAGAAATCTCTGTGGCCTTGAGTTAGGCAAAGATTTCTTAGCAATGACATCAAAAACATGATGTATAAAAACTAAATTGATAATTGGGATTTCAGCAAAATTCAAAGCTTCTGCTGTTTAAAAGACACTGTTAAGAGATTGAAAAGACATGCCACAGACTGGAAGAAAATGATCACCAATTATATATTTCAAAGAGGACTTGTATTCAGAATACATAGAAAACTTTCAAAATCCAACAACAGGAAAAAATGCAATAAAATATGGGCATACAATTTGAGCAGACACCTCGCCAAATTAGATATGGCCAGTAGAGAGAGGAAAAGCTGCAGCCTATCATTAGTCATTTAGGAAATGAAAATTAAACTCATAATGAGGTACTAGTGCACATCAATTAGAATGACTGAATTAAAAGATTTGTCATAACTTAGTCTTGGAGAGCATGTGGAGAGAGGGAATTCTCATAAGCTACTGATAGGAATGTAAAATGGTGTAAATTGAAAAACACATTAGAAAATTTTTAAAAAGTAAAACACCATATGTTTTACCATGTAATCCAACCATTCTTCTCTTAGGGATTACCCAAGATTAATGAAAGCATCAGTCCATTCAAACTCTTCTACACAGATGTTCATAGCAGCATTTTTTGTAATAGTCAATAACTAGAAACAAGTCATATGTCCATTAACAGCTGAATGGATAAACAAATCATGGTATATCCTTGTAATGGAATACTACATGGCAATAAAATGGAATGGACTATGGATATTTGAAATGACAGGGATGAATCTCAAAATAATTTTGCTGAGTGAAAGTAATCAGACAGAATACCTGTTGTATCATTTAATTTTTATAAAACTCTAGAAAATGCAAAACAATTCACAGTGACAGAATGCAGATCAGAGGTTGCCCAGTGGGAGAGGGGGACAGGAGGGAGGGATGAGCAAGGGGCAGGAGGGAATTCTTGGCTGATGGATATGTTCATTGTCTTGGCTGTGGTGATCTTTTCACAGGTGTATACGTATGTCAAAACTTAAAGTGATACACTTTCAATACATGCAGTTTACTGTATGTCAGTGATGCTTCTCAGTAACACTGTTAAAATAGCAAAAATAGTAATGATAATAAGCAATAAAATAAACAAAATCTGAAAATGGAGCTAAGGTAGCCAGTTCCCCAACCAGGGATTGAACCCATGCCCTCAGCAGTGAAAGCTCAGAATCCTAACCAGTAGACTACCAGGGAATCCCCTAAATGGAGTTCGTGAGTTGGCAAAACTAATCCAAGGCAATGGCAGTCAAAATAGTGCCTCCTTTGGGACGGTTGGGGATTGGGGGGGAGGAATGACTGGGAATGAGCAGGTGGGAAACTTCTCAGGGTAGAATGTTCAATATCTTGATCTATATAATAGTTATAAAAATTGGCACAATGTTTTTAAGTGATAATTGAAAAATAAAGAACTTTTAGAAACATTAAGATGTGGTACAATGGAATGGAGAATAAAGAACTGGACTTTCTGTATTATTTTCTATGAAAAAAATCAATGCTTTCTGTCTGCTTTTCCCTCCCTTAGAGATTTTGATGCAATTAGCATTTTAGAGGCTCTAAGGATTTTGCAGTATAGCAACTGGCTTAACTTTGTTTTAAACCAGAGTTTCCAAGACTTACTGGATCACTGAAACTTTTTTTTTTTTTTAACATTTTTAAACATCTGATGGAACAAGTGTTCCAAAGGGATATAATTTAGGAAATGCTAAACAAGCCAATTAAAAATATACTGTTTAAAATCTCCGGAGGTTTAGAGAGGTTAATTGTTTTTGTCAGAGCTCAAGCAGCCAGAAAAGGGTAGAGGCAGGATTGAAAACACAGGGAATTCTGATTCAAAGGTCAATCCTCATCCCTCCAGTCCTCACTTATCTGCCCCAGGCCTCGGTTTTCTCATCTATAGAATGAGAAGGTGAGAGCATGTAGAATGGGAGATAGCAATCATCACCCCACTTTCTCCACATGTGTTTTGGGTGGCTTAATTAAACATTCTAAGTTTTAGATTCCTATGCTGCAAAATGAGAATAATAATACTCTAAATGAAATGAGAGTAAAAAATAACTTCTGTAAAATACCCAGTATTTTACAGAACACTTTATTTCTATTTTATTTCTATTTATTTTAACAGTCTTATTTCTATTTTATTTTCATCTAAAAAATTGCTCGATAAAATAAGAGATGCTTTAAAATGTTGTAAGGCTCAGGTCCAGGCTGGACTATTCTATGTGTGAAAGTTCAGCAATTATTCTTCTGCTTTGGGTCTTCGTCAATAAATACCTGGCCTGGCATACAGAGATACTCATTAAATATCCTACCTCACCCAACTGGCTTTTAAAAAAGCATAATTTAAATTTTAATATTTGATGTATTAGGAGAACAGACATCATAAGGAGAACAGACATCATTTATGACATGTGCTTAATGACCATGCTACTAATATGTTTCTATAAAAATATTATTTCATTTAATCATCATAAAACTCTAAGAGGAAAGTATTATGCTCATTTACACACTGGAAAATTAAATTCCAGAGTATTCAATCAAAGACCAGGACTTTGGAGGTACTAAGAAGTGGAACCCCAGTTTCAATCAGATCCCTCTGCCTTTCACGTTTCTGTTTCCCTCTACGGCACCACTGGTTTACTTCATTGTGGTTTAAAAGGTGCTCATGGATCAGCGCTCTGTTTGGGGTTTATTGCTCTTTTTTATTTTGTATCTCACAGGGAAGAACAAAACTCATCTATGGTGCCTCTGAAGCTCTGTAATTTGAGATTTGGAAAATACAGTGTTTTTCATTACTCTTGCCCTTAATCAAGTTCTCAGGCTGTCTCCAAATTTCTCTTTCAGAAAAATAACAGTCACGTTTGATATGGAAATGGATTAATAAAAGAGTATAGAAACATGCCCTCCCACCACAAAAGAACCCCCAAACCATATGGCCTTTTCTTTTAACATAGTGGAAAATAATGTTATTATAGCATGTTCTTCCAAATTATCAAGAAATAAAGGTGTACTTATAACATTCTAATTCATAATGCAAAACACATTAATAATGAGAAAGCAATATGTGACATGTATATCATCTTAACAAGAAGATAACTAGCTGTTATCAATTGGAAGATTTTCTAAACATTGCTCTGCCAACACCAACTTTTTATATAAGTTAGATAATAATATTAGCTAGTCATTTTTTCATAAACAAACTTATTTTTTTGAGTGTCTACTATGTATCTTGTCCTGTGGTAGATGGACCTAGAAAGATAAAGTCATTTGTGATTCTTTTCATATAAAATATTAATATTTTAAAGAAAATTAAAAGAAAATGGGAAAAACAAGATTATTAAATAAAGAAAATAAATCTAAAAAGAAAAAATAAACTTAAATAATAAAAAGTCAATAAATTCAAACTGCCATGATGCAAATCTCAGCACTATCTGGCCCCTGTGGACCCTTCTAATCTCTCCCAATGGTACTGTTCCCTGCTGTAGCTTGTTCTTTTCTTTTATTATGATTAGTGTAGTATATTGTTTTTTAAAAAGTAAGCATAAATTATAGGCCCTGACCTAAGCATTTGTTGATCTAAGCATTTATTCTCTAAATATTTACTGAGAACCTACTAAGTGAAGACACCAAATTAGGTGTTAGATTAAGGAGTTGCCTCTCTAGCTGACTACCTCTGAGGCTTCTTGTCAAAGATCAGCTATGCTCACCAGTTCCCTTCAAGAATACACCAGGTGAACCGATGAAATGCCCTTATTTTTAAATATCACCCACCATCCAATCTCCTGAGTCATGCCTAGTACTCTGGGAAACCATTGCATTTGGCATAGAATGAGGAATATTAATAGCTAGCATGTTGGGAGAGTGATTGGTACATTTAAGTTTATAAGTATCTCATTAGATTTATTCTAACTTTCTACAGCATACTGCCTCAAGAGTGTTTCTTTCTCACTTCCTTTTTCCTTTCTCCTTCTTATCTCCCTTCCTCCTTTCCTTCCTTCCTTCCTTATAAGCAAGTAGCTTATAATGTAGAGTGGCAAACAGACAATTACAACACTCATGTGATGAATGCTATTATTCCAGAATTATAAGAATTTATGAAAATATGAGATAAGGGTAAGGGATAGGAGAATGTCACTCTAAACAAAGTTGTGTTCTTAAGATTTGATAGGCTTGTTTTTTACAAGAGTACTGTAGGCAATACTTGGATGGCTACCATATTTTTATATTCAGTAAGCCATGGGTTCTGATAAGGAGCACAGTTTCCAAGAGATCAGTGGCCCTCAGTAACGGAACAGAGGGAATGATGATCGACATTAGATCTCTAGCTTTCCAAGCAGAACTGACTGGTTGCTGGGCTGGGTTATGCTAAGCAACTTATCGATCTAAAGTTCTGATTTCTCAAGCCCCTTACAAAGAACGTAACCAAGACACAGTAAAGTGCTAAAGCTGAAGGAAAACTTGCTGATGAGAAACAAATGATTCTGCCATTAGCATCAATTGTTAATTGATTAAAAAGGGAGAAAGTGCAAGTCTACACAATCACTTCAGATAAGAGATACATTGACTAGCAGCCGCAATATGTCTGCTTTAATCTTGTTCTACAAGGTGTTTCCCAAGAAGGGGTATTCTGATCAGGAGATGTGGACCTTTTAGTGTAAAGGGAGATTCTAGACATGAGAAGTACAGACAGTGAGAAGTACAGACAGTGTTTCTTATAGACAGAGGGAGAAGTGAGCATTCTTCATTGTGGAACTATATTAATTAGGTCCTTACCAAGCCATTTACCTAATTAGCCATTTTTGAAAACTTCACTATGGCCATTAATAAAATCCCTAATATATTTTTGAAACTGGAAATCTGCTTTGGCAATGCCATATAGAGCTGAAGAATGACCTCTTTGACTTCTTCAGGTGTAGTGGGCTCAGCAATGGATGAAGACTAGGAAGGCAGGACCTGACATGCTATATTAGCTTGCTCTGAGTGGAGGGAAAGAAACAAATAAACCAAACATTTGTGGTATGAGAGAAGAGTGCAAATTAACGTTCTCTTTGGTCTTCAGGAGAGTAAAAGGACATAGCTTCTTCCTCATTAAGCCCTAAAATCCGGTGAGCTTAGTTGTGAAAGACCAACTAAGAAAGAGATGCCATGAGCTTTTATGAGAGAATGTTATTTTTTAAAAGAGGGGTAGGGAAGTAACCTTAATTTCCATCAATAAAAGAATGATTAAATAGATTAAAGAGACAAAGTGAAATGCATATAAAGAATGAGATATTTCTGACACAAATGAACCTATCTATGAAACAGAAACAGATTCTCAGACATAGAGTACAAACTTGTGGTTGCCAAGGGGGAGGAGGATGGGGAAAGGATGGATTGGGAGTTTGGGGTTAGCAGATGCAAACCATTATGTATAGAATGGATAAACAAAAAAGTCCTACTGTATAGCACGGGTAACTATATTCAGTATCCTGTGATCAACCATAATGGAAAAGAATCTAAAGAAAGTATATATATATATATATATATGTATAACTGAATCATTTTGTTGTACAGCAGAAATTAACACAGTATTGCAAATCAGCTATACTTCAACTTAAAAAAAAAGAATAAGATATTTCTATTCTTACTGAGATGGAAAATATTCAGTACAATTGCAAATGAATGGGTACAACAATTCCCTTTTATAAAAGAAAAATATAGATACATATTTGTCTATAAGTATAGAACAATTGGTAAATCAGGAGCACCAAACCTATTAGGTTTGGCTGTGGAGGGTAGGAATAATTCTAGTGGACAGGGTATTGTACTTTATAGTTTTTCAGTGTGTATGTTTGTGTATGTCTGTGTGTGTGTGTGTGTGTGTGTGTGTGTGTGTCTGCTTCCAAAAAGCTACTAGAGTCTGTCATTTGTTGGTTAATTGTATAATTAAATGATTTTATATTTGGGTGTTCTGGTATAACATCATAAGTGAAAATGAACTGTTATGAATTCACAACTTATATTTGAGTTAAAGAAAACTATTTTCTGGTAATGAGTTACACCATCAGACCTACAAAGGTTTTGAATCAACTCTGATGACGGCATAGGATTTCTTCTGGCTATTACTCTCTTGTCAAATCATATTTAAGATCTCCTCTATATCAAGATATTTTCAAAATTTGAAACTTTAAATCAACTTGTACATACTGATGTGAAATCAGCTTCGAAATGGAGTCTAAATTCATTCTGTTTAAGATTGAAGGCAAAAGGAGTCCTAGATAATATGAGTTAGCCATATATAATTGAAATCATAGTATTTCATCCTTCTCATGTTTTGTACCTATGCAGTATATGGACAGGACTCCCCACAGTGTGGAGTTTCTAATAGTACTTGAATAAAATCAATATATGTTATTGATTTGTTTCCAATCCCTGAACAATGGTACATTTTCCAACAATCTTCACTCCAGCCCCTCTTATAATTTAATCACCCAAGTCCATCCCTGACTCTAGTTCTTCTTGTCCACTTCCTCCATCCTCTAGCTCATGTGTCTGGTATTAGCCCTGACACAGAGAACTAGAGTAAATTACATAACAACAGATTCTGAAGGCAGAGTGGAACTGGGTATCCATCTGTGGTGTTTTTTTATGGATCAACCCAGCAGATCTGGAAAGATGATTCACAGAATTGCCTTCCTGTATGGTTTGAGTTAGGGTTGGTCATACAGAAATTTGTCATGATGGGGAAGGTGAAGTGAAACAGCAGTCATGCTCAGAATTTGGAGCTAGGCTCCCGGCACCACTGTAGCTCGTTATGTTGTCACTGTCTGCTGTCTCACCTGACTGCTGTGAGGGAGCATCAGGGCCCTCTCTCCTCTGCTCCCACTACATCTCTTCCTTCAGTCTCTTCAAGTCTTAGGTCAAGTTAATGGAATGATCTGTGGCCAAGGGTGTCAGCTCCTTCTGTAGGCCACCTGTGCCATCAACATTGCAGGCAGTGGGAGAGAATCAATTTCTCATGGGTTTCCAATTGTCCTCATAGGTTCCAGTTTGTCCTCATGGATTTCAGTGTGTCCTTGCCTTCTCCCACTCTAAGTTCAGCTTTCCTTCCCAACCACCAATTCTGCAGACCTACAGCGACCTCGGGCCCACTACCAGACCCCACTGTTCAGTCAGGTCCAATCTCCGTAATAATTCCCTTACTCTACGTGGCTCATTGTGGTTCTGTTTCCCTTATGAAACCTAAAGAATACAATAGCAGAAACATACCTCCAATATTTGGTATATCAGGAAGTTCTGAGCAATAGAACAGGAGACCTTGGTGCTGATGTTGCTTTATTATTTTTTTAACCTATTTCCACTGTGTGTGTGAGCGTTTGACCCAACCGGTGAAGCAATTCAGAGAATCCCTTGTTGGAAATAATTCAGAACACTTACAACCAGGCTTTGGACTCTGAGCAAAATTTTCTTACTCACATCCTGATGGGAAAGTAAAGTTTTTTGTCATCCCCTCCCCCACCTTCACAGCTGGGAAAATATTTGAATCACTGAAGTGTATATACTATTCTCCTTGTGCTATGGATGTTCTAACAGTATTTATGTGAAATGTTTCTATCATTCCCAAACTTTGGGGTTTCTATTGGTGATTGGAGAGGAACAGATTGCACTGTCCTGAACTGAAATCTAATGAATGGCACAAAGTTAAAATAAACTGGAGACACTTGAAAAAAGGAAAAAAAAAAAACTCAAAGAAATCTAAGCTTTTTTTTCTTTTCCCCTCACTTGCAGCCAACTAATCTCCCCACACATTCTGATCATCTTCTCGCTGCACGGTGTCTGTGGTGGCGACAACTGATTCATGTGTTCATTTGCATATCCCCCGGTGCCAGCAGCGGAATGCAGAATGGGGCCTCCTGCTCTGGCAGCCAACACAGCACTGGCAAATCAGGGGGGCTGTCAGAAACAGCTGTCCATTAACGGAGTTTGTGGAAACAACCAGGAGCTGTTTGAAAGTGCTAGGTGGTAGAATTTAATTGGAGTAGCAACTGTTCAAAATTAAGATTAAAAGGACCAGTCAGTCAATGTGGATTTCGTGACACCTTAAAAATCACATTTCAGGTGTGATTAATGCCTCATCAAGTTTGCACATTTCTCTCCTTTGCCAATAGGGCCTGTTTGCTGGTGGTGTTTCAGTGAGTATATGTAGCCGTGAGAGCTCCGGGGTTCCCAAGCTCGGTATCCTATTCCCCATGCTGACACCATTGCTTCTTTAAGAAAACAGGACTTTAATAAAAAGGACTCACATGCAGATTAAATAGGATGGAGTCTAGTGGCCCTGGAAGAAGGAAGGTGGCAAGTTTGGGAGACAAACACTTGTCTTTATCCATTCTGTGAGGGCGGCTCAACCATGAACAGCCCCACCCTACCCTCTAGGCCCTCTTCATAAACAGGAGTTTATGAAGCACATTTCCTTCCTTCTGGCACCTGAGTTGTGGAGAAAGGGAATTGGTCTCCGTGGCACATTTAATCTTTGGCTCTTCTCCTGCGTTTGCCGAAAGGGGTATCAGAAGTTGCCAACGTTGAAAGGGGGGTGAAGGGCTGGGGGTAGGGTTGGAGATGAAGACTAGTAATGGTGTCCTGAAACCATTTTTTTTTTTGTCTCTTGAATAAACATCTCAACTTAGTATTTCATTAAGATTAGAAAATAATTCTAACGTGCCAGAAATAGCTCCTCATCATTTGGAACAGAATTCATAACTTTGAACCCCGATTTTTAACTGTTTTAAATTCATGATTGAACTCTTAAATACTCCAATCAACATACTCTGTTCCACTCTCACCATTCCTGTTGTCGTTGGCTAAACTGCAAATCTGAAACTGGTTATTTAGTTTAATTCTTTGACTTTTACTATTAAATAGATTGAACATTACATCACTCCCTTACAAATGTCCATTATAAATCATTTTGAAAGGGAGCTTATTGAATTTAGTTGATAATGAAAGCAAATATATAGTATGGTTAAATATGAAATTTTTTTTTTTTTTTTTTTTTTTGTAGACTTAAAAGAAAAAACAGAAAACATCTGAGCAGCTATACCATAGAGTAAGGATGATTGTGAAGTGACAGTTCTGGATAGGTAGTGCATGGTAGCCAGAAGAGGAAGTGACAGCTGGTAGCTTAGTAAACAGATTTCAGTTTAGGATTTTCTGAACATTTTAATATGCTTCTCCACTGTATCTTTTGTTTCCAATTCAATAACAAAGACTTTGTCTATTTGTTGCCTTGAAATATCAAATCAGTTAGAAAACAGATTTAGAAAAGGATAAAATCAGGTGACATTAAAACAAAACATTTCTTAAATATCAGATGCAATGTTATAGCAATATTGGGAAGGTGAGGGAAGGGAACGTTATCCAAAAGGAGACAGCATGAGAACATTTGAAAATGGCAAGGCATCTACAAAATTTCATTCCTCCAAGTATTTTTTCCTTAAATTATATTCTTTCTCTCCAAATATCGTGTATCTCCCAACTTCTACCAAACTGATCAAGAGGCCAGCTGACTGGTGCTGGTTTGAAGGAAAAAAAAAAAACCTGTGAATAGTGGAACTGAAAATGGCATTGAAGGCATTGCTCCTAGTAATAGCCTCACCCATTTCAAAGATGTTAGACATTGAAAGGAACAGTTATATTTGAGTGCCATGGTATGTGTGGCATACATTGCCTTATCTTGATGAAAAGTACCAATTTGTGTTTGTAGGAAAGATCTGTAAATACTGTCTTATGGCAGCTAGTTTGTAATTGTCACCAGCCTCAGGGGAAAACGTGATTGAGTTCTCGGTGCTGCTCACATTGCCTGTGTGAGATGTAGTGAGGTGAGTGGAGCTGTTCTTTGAGTGGAAATGTTCCCCTCCAGCTTGAGAGAGGGAGAGAAGTGCTTTAGAATTCAGCTTTTCCCTTTCTCTTTTTAGTTTAATTAGGTTTATGTCAATGAGATAGGGCTGCTGCATTGGCCCAGGATATGACCAAAGTAAACTGCTAATATTTCTGTAACTTAGAAAGATTCCAAGTGAAGTCACTGTTGGGAAATCCTAGTTTTAAGTAAAAAAGAAAACTGAAATCAAGTATTAAGCATAGCTTGCAAATTAGCTTTTCATGTCACTGCTTTCTACTGAGACAATCATGGAAAGAATTCATTTTTGATAGTGTCTTGGTCTCATTTTTCTCAATTCTAGTTTGAATATACAGAAAAAAAGTACAGATTATGTTAATAGATTCATACAAAATAAGTCTATAAATATCATCTGAGTATATTATACTCTTTTAATGTAACCTCTCTCCTCTTCTAAATCTACACTGCTGTGCACTGTGCCTTTATTTGGTTGCAAGGAAATGAGAACTACTCATGCCAACTCTGTTAAAGGGTACAATATCACAAGAATATACTAAGAATATTGTGAGGATTTCAGAAAAAGAACAATGGAAAAAATGTGATCAAGGTAGTTTAACAGTTTCTCTTTCTCTCAGGACTTTTGTTTCTGTTTTCTTCTTCCCTGAGTAACTCAGCCATCTCTTTATGACTCATTGTAACTCTGGCTTGCCTATGGCTCTTGGCTTGGGTGTGTAGCAGGTCACCAACAATCTATTTCTTTGTCTCTCTTTACATACAGTGCTACAAATTTCCCAGCATCTCCTGCAATTAAGGGTGATGACATGACTGGTCTTCACTAATGGAGTCTGAAGGGAAGCAACAGCTTCAAACCCAGGCTTTTAAGAAGACAATGTCCGAGATTGGTTCAAGATGGTGGAGTAGAAGGACATGCTCTCACACCCTCTTTCCATAACACCGGAAGCACAACTAACTGCTGAACAATCATCGACAAGAAGACACTGGAACTCACAAAAAATGATACCCCATATGCAAAGACAAAGGAGACCCTGCAATGAGACAGTAGCAGGGGAGCTATCACAATAAAATCAAATCCCATAACTGCTGGGTGGGTGACTCACAAAGTGGAGAACACTTATACCACAGAAGTCCACCCACTGGAGTGAAGGTTCTGAGCCACACATCAGGCTTCCCAACCTAGGGGTCTGGCAATGGGAGGAGGAATTCCTAGAGAATCAGACTTTGAAGGCTAGCAGGATTTAATTGCAGGACTTCGGCAGGACTGGGGGAAACAGAGACTCCACTCTTGGAGAGCACACACAAAGTAGTGTGTGCATCAGGACCCAGGGCAAGGAGCAGTGACACCATAGAGAACTGAACTAGACCTACCTGCTAGTGTTGGAGGGCCTCCTGCAGAGGTGGGGGGCAGCAGTGGCTCACGAAGGGACAAGGAAACCGGCAGAAGAAGTTCTGGGTAGGAACCCTTGGCATGAGCCCTCCCAGAGTCTGCCATTAGCCTCACCAAAGAGCCCTGGTAGGCTCCAGTGTTGGGTGCCTCAGGCCAAACAACCAACAGGGAGGGAAGCCAGCCCCACGCATCACCAGAGAAGTGGATTAAAGTTTTACTGAGTTCTGCCCACCAGAGCAACAGCCAGCTCTACCCACCACCAGTCCCTCCCATTAGGAAACTTCCACATGCCTCTTAGATAGCCTCATCCACCAGAGGGCAGACAGCAGAAGAACTACAATCTTGCAGCCTATGGAACAGAAACCACATTCACAGAAAGGTAGACAAGATGAAAATGCAGAGGGCTACGTATCAGATGAAGGAACAATAAAACCCCAGAAAAAACAACTAAATGAAATGGATATAGGCAACCTTCCAGAAAAAGAATTCAGAATAATGATGGTGAAGATGATCCAGGACCTCGGAAAAAGAACGGAGGCAAAGATCGAGACGATGCAAGAATGTTTAACAAAGATCTAGAATAATTAAAGAACAAACAAACAGCGATGAACAATACAATAACTGAAATGAAAAATACACTAGAAGGAATCAATAGCAGAATATCTGAGGCAGAAGAACAGATAACTGACCTGGAAGACACAATGGTGGAATTCACTGCTGTGGAACAGAATAAAGAAAAAATAATGAACATAAATGAAGACAGCCAAAGAAACTTCTGGAACAACAATAAACACAACAGCAGGGCTTCCCTGGTGGCACAGTGGTTGAGAGTCCACCTGCCGATGCAGGGGACACGGGTTCGTGCCCCGGTCTGGGAAGATCCCACATGCCATGGAGCGGCTAGGCCTGTGAGCCATGGCCACTGAGCCTGCCAATCCAGAGCCTGTGCTCCGCAACGGGAGAGGCCACAACAGTGACAGGCCCATGTACCGCAAAAAAAACCCAAAACAAACAAACAAACAAAAGAAGCATTCACATTATAGGGGTCTCAGAAGGAGAAGAGAGAGAGAAGGGACCTGAGAAAATATAGTGATTATAGTGGAAAACTTCCCTAATATGGGAAAGGAAATAGTCACCCAACTCCAGGAAGCTCAGAGAGTCCCATACAGGATAAACCCAAGAAGAAACATTCCGAGACAAATAGTAATCAAATTGGCAAAAATTAAAGACAGAGAAAAATTATTGAAGGCAGCAACTGAAAAATGACAAATAATATACAAGGGAACTCCCATAAGCTGATTTCTCAGCAGAAACTCTACAAGCCAGAAGGGAGTGGCATGATATATTTAAAGTGATGAAAGGGAAGAACCTACAAACAAGATTACTCTACCTGGCAAAGATCTCCTTCAGATTCGATGGAGAAATCAAACCTTTACAGACAAGCAAAAGCTAAGAGAATTCAGCACCACCAAACCAGCTCTACAACAAATGCTAAAGGAACTTCTCTAAGTGGGACACACAAGAGAAGAAAAGGACCTACAAAAACAAACTCAAAACAATTAAGAAAATGGTCATAGGAACATACATATCGATAATTACCTTAAATGTGAATGGATTAAATGCTCCAACCAAAAGACACACTCTTGCTGAATGGATACAAAACCAAGACCCTTATATATGCTGTCTACAAGAGGCCAATTTCAGACCTAGGGATACATACAGACTGAAAGGGAGGGGATGGAGAAAGATATTCCATGCAAATGGAAATCAGAAGAAAGCTGGAGTGGCAATACTCATATCAAATAAAATAGACTTCAAAATAAAGAATGTTACAAGAGACAAGGAAGGGCACGACATAATGATCAAGGGATCAATCCAAGAAGAAGATATAACAATTATAAATATATATGCACCCAACATAGGAGCACGTCAATACATAAGGCAACTCCTAACAGCTATAAAAGAGGAAATCAACAGTAACACAATAATAGTGGGGGAGTTTAACACCTCACTTACACCAATGGACAGATCATCCAAACAGAAAATTAATAAGGAAAGACAAGCTTTAAATGACACAATAGACCAGATAGAATTAATTGATATTTATAGGACACTCCATCCAAAAACAGCAGATTACACTTTCTTCTCAAGTGCTAATGGAACATTCTCCAGGATAGATCATATCTTGGGTCACAAACTAAACCTCCATAAATTTAAGAAAATTGAAACCATATCAAACATCTTTTCTGACCACAACGCTATGAACTTAGAAATCAATTACAGGGAAAAAATGTAAAAAACACAAACACATGGAGGCTAAAAATATGTTACTAAATAACCAAGAGATCGCTGAAGAAATCAAAGAAGAAATCAAAAAAATACGTAGAGACAAATGACAATGAAAACACGATGATCCAAAACCTATGAGATGCAGCAAAAGCAGTTCTAAGAGGGAAGTTTATAGCTATACAAGCCTACCTCAAGAAACAGGAGAAATCTCAAATAAACGATCTAACGTTACACCTAAAGGAACTAGAGAAGGAAGAACAAACAAAACCCAAGGTTAGCAGAGGAAAGAAATCATTAAGATCAGAGCAGAAATAAATGAAATAGAAACAAAGAAAACAATATCAAAGATCAGTAAAACTAAAAGCTGGTTCTTTGAGAAGATAAACAAAATAGATAAATCATTAGCCAGACTCATCAAGAAAAAGAGGGAGAAGACTCAAACTAATAAAATTAGAAATGAAAAAGGAGTAGTTACAACAGACACCACAGAAATACAAAGCATCCTAAGAGACTACTACAAGCAACTCTAGGCCAATAAAATGGACAACCTGGAAGAAATGGACAAATTCTTAGAAAGGTATAACCTTCCAAGACTGAATCAGGAAGAAACAGAAAATATGAACAGACTAATCACAAGTAATGGAATTGAAACTGTGATTAAAAATCTTCCAACAAACAAAAGTCCAGGACCAGATGGCTTCACAGGTGAATTCTATCAAACATTTAGAGAAGAGGTAACACCCATCTTTCTCAAACTGATCCAAAAAATTGCAGAGGAAGGAACATTCCCAAACTCATTCTATGAGACCACCTTCTCCCTGATACAAAAACCAGACAAAGATATTACAAAAAAAGAAAATTACACACCAATATCACTGATAAATATAGATGCAAAAATCCTCAACGAAGTACTGGCAAACAGAATCCAACAACACATTAAAAGGATCATACACCATGATCAAGTAGGATTTATCCCAGAGATGCAAGGATTCTTCAATATACGCAAATCAACCAATGTGATACACCATATTAACAAATTGAAGAATAAAAACCCTACGATCATCTCAATAGATGCAGAAAAGCTTCTGACAAAATTCAACACCTATTTATGATAAAAACTCTCCAGAAAGTGGACATAGAGGGAACCTACTTCAACATAATAAAGGCCATATATGACAAACCCACAGCAAACATCATTCTCAATGGTGGAAACCTGAAAGCATTTCCTGTAAGATCAGGAAAAAGACAAGGATGTCCACTCTCACCACTATTATTCAACATGGTTTTGGAAGTCTTAGCCATGGCAATCAGAGAAGAAAAAGAAATAAAAGGAATACAAATTGGAAAAGAAGAAGTAAAACTGTCACTGTTTGCAGATAGCATGATACTATACATAGAGAATCCTAAAGACACCACCAGAATACTACTAGAGCTAATCAACGAATATGGTAAAGTTTCAGGATACAACATTAATGCACAGAAATCTCTTGCATTCTTATACACTAATGGTGAAAAATCTGAAAGAGAAAATAAGGGAACACTCCCATTTACCACTGCAACAAAAAGAAGAAGATATCTAGGAATAAGCCTACCTAGGGAGACAAAAGACCTGTATGCATTAAACTATAAGACACTGATGAAAGAAATTAAAGATGATACCAACAGATAGAGAGATATACCATGTTCTTGGTTATTGGAAGAATCAGTATTCTGAAAATGACTATACTACCCAAAGCAATCTACATATTCAATGAAATCCCTATCAAATAACCAGTGGCATTTTTTACAGAATTAGAACAAAAAATCTTAAAATTTGTATAGAGAAACAAAAGACCCCAAATAGCCAAAGCAGTCTTGAGGGAAAGAAACGGAGCTGGAGGAATCAGACTCCCTGACTCAGACTATACTACAAAGCAGTAGTAATGAAGACAATATGGTACTGCCACAAAAACAATAAAGAGAAAAACAAATATCATATATTAACGCATATATGTGGAAGCTAGAAAATGGTACAGATGAACCGGTTTGCAGAGCAGTAATTGAGACAGATGCAGAGAAAAAACTTATGGACACAAAGGGGGAAGTGGCGGGTGGTTGGGGTTGTGCTGTGATGAATTGGGAGATTAAAAGAAAATAAAAAATAAATTAATTAAAATAAAACAACCTAAATTAAAACAAAAACTATGTCCGTGTGCATTCCCTTTCTCGCTAGGGGATGGCAGGGCCACGACGTCCCTTGGGGATGATAAAGCTACAAAGTGGAAGAATCCTGAGTCCTTGCACCATTGCTTGAAGAAAGCCAACTACTGACTATATGCATCTAACATGGATTCTTATAAGAGTGAAAATAAGCTTTCCTTGTGTTTGAGGCATTAACAGTTTTCTCAGTTGTTGTTGCATCCTGTCCAAAGTGAGCTAATACCCATGAACCTGATCCTCATAACACAGTTTCTCTGTCACCTGCCACTAGTTTCTCCAACCCATCTATTTGCCACTTGAACCAATCTAATTAGCCATCTCGTGGTTTTGATTCAGACCTCACGGGTGATAGGTTTCTGACCAGCTGATACATCAACTAAAGTTGCTGGTTCACACTTGGTCCAATCAGCGCTAGTTGTTGTGGGCAGGTCACAAGCTGCTGGGCTTCACCTGTGGAAGGAAAATATAAGGGCCACATGGTAGGAGAATTGTTCCTGGGTGGAGATGCAGCAGGGATAGTGGAAAGCCTGGCAGTAGTCCATCCTTGTTATGAACTTCCAGCAAAAATCAGTCTTTCTGAAATCAGTCTTTCATAGCTCTGAATGTAAAAATTGGACTCAACGCAATCACTGCGTGCATTCAACTTTTTCAGCCTGGATTCTGAGCTAAACTTGCATGCACCCAAATTGTAAATGGGGCATTACTTCTGTCATCCTCAATTATTTCCCTTCCTAATAACAGACTCTTCTAAATGAAGATAGTCTTTTCTGATTACTCATTTATTTACATAAGGAATATGATCTTTGTCCTGTCCTGCAGGTATTCATAGTGAGGAAGAGGACATTTGGAGCTGGGTGCTAGAGATACAAAGACGGGTGACACAAACTAGGTCTTCTGTTCATAAATCTTTGCATAAGACAGGAACCTACAGGGACGTACACTCTACAATCTGTACAAAATACTATGGAATCATATGGCGAGGCGACACCCATCTATAGCTATAACTGATCAGGACCAGCCATGAAGACAAATTACTTCAGTTCACTTGCCTTTACAACTGAGAAGATGCCAGGATACAGGGATACAGGGTGATGAATATGTCCTAAAAACATTTAAACAGAGGGAAAAATCAGACATATTAGGTCTTCAGTGATAACAGGAATATCAAGTTTTTTTTTCTTCAAAAAATGGTGCTGAAGTATTTATTTACTCTTAAAATAAATATAGTTTTAAAACATCTTCAATTGAATCACCTCTACTGAAATAAAAGGAATGTGATAGGCCTTTGTCTAATATGAATATGTTGGAACTTACAGATCAAGGAACTGTAAACACTTATCCCTGAGATTCTTTAAGTAACCCTGTAGGGTGCTTGCCCTGGCACTGATGGAAGGGCTTTGACTTGTTACTTCCAACAGCCATTATTAGGGCTCTCTGTGCCACTCCCTTATATCACATGTCAACAATTGATTGGGACGTAGATTCCAGTACACTGCAGGTAAAATCACGTATCTTGAGATTCAAGCTATCTCGAGATAGAATAATAAGCTGACATAACCTTTTACATAGAGGGTAAGAATACATATATGTATATATATGGATGTTCACACAATGACATCTAACAATGTTTTTTTCAGCTTGCCTACAGTACATAATACACTTCCTGGAGAAAGGAATGTCGGGACAGCTTGGGTAGCCCTAATCAATTGTATTTTGAATTCCTAAGTAGACTGTCTCTGTACTTATTAAGACTGTTCTGACCACAACTAGCCCAGAAACTGAGCTGAGAAATTTATCTACATAGCAGTAGAGACAAATGAAACTAACAACTCTCCATTTGTGCTGACTGTGACTGTGCAGCCTGACAACTCAACAGAACATCATGAAAGGGATTATTTTGTGACACGACCAAAGAGGAATTTTTAAGTATGTCACTTTTCAATGGAATGAAAACACTTTTAGGTTATCTGTGTACAAGTATGACATGATTCTTCCAAAATATATTTAGCTAAGTATGCTTTTCTGTTTCTAATGGGCAGGTGTTTTTCTCAGATACATAACAGTTAAAATTTTTGCTTGTTTATCCCTGGCACCTCCCCATTGATTTGGTACTTTAGCACTTGAACTATTTCTCCAACATTATTATATTTAAACATACAATGGAGTTTTTAAAAATGTGAAGGCCACAGGAAAAAAATGATATAGTAGTATAAGGAACTAGATAATAGAATAGCAGTGAGATGTGATGTGACCTATTGTAAATTCATATTATGCTAGGTGCTTTTTTAATTGTCTGTGTTTTGTTTAACCCCTATAGTAATAATGCCAACCATAGAAAAATAGGAACATAAAGAAGAGAAGAAAGTTAGAAGGAGCAAAATAGTGTAGTGTTTGAGAGCTCTGGCTCAGAAATCAGAGAGGTAAAAAGCCAATGACTGCTAAAACCATAATCATGAATTTGGACATTTTGAACCTCCCCTCTGAGTGTCAGATTACTCCTTGGTAAAATATGAAAAATATATTTTGTTAGAGGAGTAAATAAGTTACTTCATGGTAAGTGCTACAGACGGCACCTGGCACATGAAGGTGGTAGACACATCTTAGCTTCTTTCTTATTGTAAATAAGCATTGCTACTGTCATTTTCATCACAATCTTCCACCACCCAGCTCTTCAAGACATCTAGGTTTCTTTCTTTCCCATCCTTTATTCTATTCTTATTTGCTTTACATATTTTTATTATATCATATATCTGTACCCCTTTTGGTGAAGCATTTTAAAAGCTAATAATGCTGAATTAAAAAAAATAAAAGTTTCCAGTTCTTATTAAAACTGTGGTGATTTGAGGGCTTCCCTGGTGGTGCAGTGGCTGAGAGTCCGCCTGCCGATTCAGGGGACGTGGGTTCATGCCCCGGTCCGGGAAGATCCCACATTCCGCGGAGCAGCTGGACCCATGAGCCATGGCCGCTGAGCCTGCGCGTCCGGAGCCTGTGCTCCGCAACAGGAGAGGTCACAGCAGTGAGAGGCCGCGTACCAGAAAAAAAAAAAAAAAAAAAAATTGTGGTGATTTGATTACAGAGTACATTGAGGAAAATGTAATACCATACAACTTTGTTGTAGCACAAACAAATTTAACACATTTTATTATGCTATAGGGCTTTGTCCTCTAGCTTTGGCAAATTATTTTCTGATACAAAATCATTACATAATAGTAAATGCCAGGTAACAGTATTGCCCCACACAAAAGGTATCGTTCTTGTTCTCCAATATCAGCATTATGAAAATATACACTGCATTTTCTGAGTCCATATTTATATTCTTTTAGCAAATCATTTCCAAATTTGTATACTCTGGTCTCAATATTTTTATGACTTTTGTCATCAGATACATTAATACACACATGTGTGCATTGCTCTGGTACAATTACATAAATTCACAAATATGCAATTTTTTAAAAATGAGCCATTCAAACCCATGCTTACCAAACTTTAGGGGAGCTCCTATAGCTATGCAAAGGCTCCAAATTAAAATAAATAAATAAATAATTAAAGATGCCATCTATAGCTGTAACTCCATGGGTTGCATCGCCTATCCTAGCAACAAAGACCTTAGCTAGAGCTAAGATGACAATAAATAGAAATGCAAATTTTAAAAAGGAGAAGGGCAGAAAAGAAAGCATTAGGAGGAGAGGCAGGTTGAGATTGAAAGGGGCTGTCGCTTAAATGGGAAGCTGCAGCAGGTCACATCACCCACTCATCTGTGTGTGTGCTTCGTGATCCCCATTCAGTTTGGCAAGATTCTCAAACAAAGTCCAGTGTCCTAAAAATATTTGGAACTATTACAAAGCATAAATTATAAATGTTTCAGGAAAATGGAAAAAGGTGTCTTGGGCCTACTTAAAGCACAAAATGATCTCAACCATTATTCAACAATGATATGAGCATCTTTTATTTCATCTCTCCTTAACAGTTCCTTCTGTTTGCTATCATTTCCTGCTCAGCACCATGTCAATAATTACTAAATTAGCAGGACGCCTGTACAATTTCAGCTCAAGTGTTATTACTGACAAGTCAAACAATGGGGCTGATAGAAAAGATGGGACTCCATCTCCTTATTTAGATAGACCGTGTTCAGAAGGAAAGATTGAAGCCTCCTTTTTCTTCAAAAGAGGGAAGGAGGGAATGGTTTACATTTTGTGCAGCTCAAGGACACAGAGTCAGAGGAAATGCCTTTTTAATGTAAACCTCTTTTCACTTCCAGAAAACAAAAATGAAGGTCACTGGAAAGAATCATGCTTGGTAGAAAAAGTAATTACACTTTTTTTCAAATCTCAGAGGAATAATGCTTTTATATTTCCTGAGATGACCCAATTTGCACTGCGATATGCTCCCTTAAATGTAAGTGTGCGGACGTCTTCACCCTGCATTGTTTTTCACCAGTAAAACATGCCCATATCTCACCTCTGATTAATTTCAGTCCAGATCTCCCAAAGTGCAAAAGTGACTGCACCAGAGTTGCCCCTCCTTACAATGATGAGTTAAAAATGAAAGACTCTTTGGCCAGTTGTCCCCTCCCCTACTCCCCAAAAGTCAAAGTCAAGTAGCTTCAGCTATAAACCATCTTTTCAAACTGTACAAGTCAGCTCTCCCCACCCGCTTCAAGCAGGGAAGGGAGTAACCTGACATATTATTGTTCAGAGGAACCTAGGGTTTTGAGTCCAGCAGCCAGTGGGTGGCTGTGTGTACTCAAAGGAATGTTTCCTTAGTCCCGGTTCAGTTTTCTCCAGCCCCACATACATGTGTGTATACACCAAGGACTCTGCTATCTATACCTAGACAGGTAAGACCCAGCACCTCAGGAATATCTTTTCTATACAATAAGGTGTAGTGCTTCTTAAACTGGATTGAATATTTTTTTAAATGTGTGTGCCTGACAATATCACTGCTAACAAAACATTTACACACCTTTAAACTTTCTTTGATTATTTCAATTAAAATGCCTCAAGCATTTTCTGGACATTGATTTGCATTTGGTATAGATATGAGCTCACTAGGCATAACACAAACCTTATTTTTGAAATGTCAAACTTTCTGGGACCTCTGGCTTGTAGTGAGGCAAACATTTATTTAGGAAACATATATTGCCTGTTCTAGTTAATTCACTGACAAACTCTTGATTTCTGAAGAAGTCATGATTCATGAGGTCATTTTACAGGTTGAAAGGCCCTGATCTTAACTCTTTCATCATCCAGAAAAAAACAGATGGTCACCTCACCAATGTTAATCAGCTTTCTATCTTTCTTAAATAAAGTTTTAGCTCTGTATTTCTCTTCACTCATTTTATCACACCAGCTGGAAAGAAAGGGATGTGGATAATCTGGGGTGGTTTGTTTTGAGAGCTGACAGGGAATTGGGGTTTCTATCACCTGCAATAACTCAAAGGTGTTAATACAAGCACTAAGGTCATCAGAAATTCAACAAACATGTGCAGTGAGAGGCTCAGAAAAGAGAAACAGCTTCTGTCTCACTAGTATGAACTGGTAACACTTGACCTAAACTATCATAATATTGGTGCTTAGTGGTTAATGAACATGTTTACCTCCTTAAGAAGACCTGCAACATTTGATTACTTACGCTCAAGAACCCAGTTGTGGATATTGGTAATTTTAATAATGAGTCTCAAGGTATGAAAAGATCTTCACTATTGCTATTTTTCCAATGTTGGGAATTTATTGGTGATCTCAGAACTCTGGCTACTGATTGAAAGGATACACATAAGGAAAGGGAAAAAGAGGGAAAAAAAAGAAAAGCTAAAGTTATCATTGTAATATTTCTAACAGTTGAATTTAATGATTTTACCTTGATTTGTATACTGGTTGCCCATTCAGCTGAATTCTTTTTTAAAAAAAAATTTATTAGAGTATAGTTGATTTACAATGTTGTGTTAGTTTCTGCTGTACAGCAAAGTGTATCAGTTATACATATACATATACATATACATATATCCACTCTTTTTTAGATTCTTTTCCCATGTAGGTCATTACAGACTATTGTGAAGAGTTCCCTGTTCTATACAGTAAGCCCTTATTAGTTATCATACTAAGTGAAATAAGTCAGACAGAGAAAGACAAATATCATATGATATTGCTTATATATGGAATCTAAAAAAAAATGGTACAAATGAACTTATTTACAAAACAAATAGAGTCACAGATGTAGAAAACAAACTTATGGTTACCAGGGGGGAAGTGGGGAGGGAGGAGGGATAAATTGGGAGACTAAGATTGACAGATACACAGTTGAGTGTTTTTTTTGCTCCCACAGAATTGACTGTGTTCTCTGTTTTCACCAGTATTGACCCTCTGGAATCATTCAGTGTATTTTCCCTTGTGCAGTATATGTGAAAACAGTTTTTTGAACTATCAGCTATTTGAGTTAGTTGTTTTTTCTACTAAGATCTGATTCTTTATTTGTTCAAATATTAATATATTTTGAAAGAAGCTTCTGAATTGTGAGGTGCTGTCTAGGACTTTGGGTAGATTTGTAGATGGTGTCTCCATAGGCATATCAGAGGTAGATGAGTAAATAGATATTTCATTTGTACTAACAAGGATTTGTGGTATTATGAAAATGTGAGACAGCAGACTCTTCAAAACAACGATTTTTAGGGAGTGTAAACGAAGATGCTGCTGTAGGGACACATAGGGAGACCAGTGGCCTTTCTTAGGATGACTCACCCCTTTGAGTGGGATTCCTCGTCCAGAGTTTCACACACACACACACACACACACACACACCCTTTCCTTTGGTCATAGCTTGCCAAAGGACCTTTTCAAAGAGTAGCTATTAAAGAATAATTTAATTGGATATTATTAATTTGAATTTTCCTATCAGGCTGTATGTCTAAAATGAAGTGTGAGCCTGCCTAGTAAAGTGATAACTGTCCCAGGATGATCTCATGTAAAACCCTTTATTTCACACAGCTTGGTCAGATTTCCCAGGTTTGATATCTGGCTCCACCATATCCTCTCTGATGACTTTGATCAAGTTAATTCACAATTTTTCCTTCTGTAAAATAAGGATGAAAACCCAGCAATAATGTCCACCTCATGGGGTGATTGTAAGAGTTGAATGATTTCATAAACATAAAGAGCTCAGGACCATGCCGAGCACAGAGTGTATACTTACTAAAAGTTAGCTGTTATTATTATTATCATCATGCAGAGTGATTTGAAGGACTGTCTTGGTTATACAATGTTCTCAGATTTATGAGCATGCTCTTTCTAAATCAAGATGGAATTGGTCTTTATCATTTGCAGTCTCCATTAAGCAAATGATTTATCTCTATTAGAGTAGCTACAGAAAATGATCCGTTGACATGTACTAACACAACCAATTTATTTACCGTTCCCTCATGCAGCACATATTTACTCAGTGCTCATCATGTGCAAGACAATATATAGAAATGAGGATGCTCAAATATTGAGTCTATAGTATAGAGAAATGATCTTTTAAAAGATATGATTATACACATTACACATATATGTGTATGTGTGTGTATATATATATATATATACAATATATACACACATATATGTAATTTTGTTAGAGGAATCAAAGTTTTTGAGAATCTTGAAGCTTTTCATTGAACAGGAAAAAATGAAACATTGTTTTTTTAAAAAATTTATTGAACATGTTTGTCAAGCACCTAGGCAATTCCAGTAATGGTGCAAGTCCTGTAGGATGATAACATGTTCTGGATGACAATTAACAATCCATTATTCTAGGGGGACTACAGAATAGACTAATGGTTGCTGTATGCACCCATGAGTGCACAATGCCCATAATCAAAGCACTGTTTTATAACCTTTTTAAACCTAATCTTAAAAAATGTCTATTGAAGTAGCACAGGCATGCAGTTAAATCATGTCGTTTGGAAAGGCTTAGAAGTCAAGGAGTTTCACATTTCCTTTGGTCATAGCAGTGTCAGAGGACCCTTCCATATAGCAGCTACTATTAAAGAGTAGTTTAAATGCATATTAATACTTTGAGGGTTCCTAGCAGTCCACATGTCTAAAACGAAGCATCCCTAGACTGTTCCTGACCCTGCTTCTCACAGGCAGCCCTTTTTCACCATTTACCATGTTGTTCTTTAGGGGTCATTGCCACATCTCTAAATTATATTTTTAGTGGTTATTTCTTGACATGTTATATTTAGCCCTTATGTATTGATTCCCTATTATCTTCTCCCATCAATTTTAAAGTAACTCCTGGCTCCCTAATTTGTAACTCCCACCTTTTCCTTGTCATCCCCCTTTAGTGCCCATATTCTGTAATCTATTTTCACTTTAACATTGTCAACATTGTTGAGCTTTTTAGTCCCTTGTGTATTTCCACAATAAAATCTGCTATGGTTTCTAAAAGTTGGTTTTAAAAGTTAAAAAACAATAAATATTAATTAAGACTTTTTGACAATATGAACTTATTCCTAGTTTGTCGTGATTACAAACTTTTTGTGTTTCTATTTTATTTTTCTTGGAGATTCCATTTGTCTTTTTCTGACTTTATAGCAACGTCTTCTTTCAATATGTCAAGCGTAATATAACCCTATTTCCCCTCCACCCAGAAATCAACCTCTCTCCTGGAGCCATCCATCCTCCTGCATTGACCTGGGTTGGAAGCTCTGAGGATCACATTGGGATCTTCCATCCTTCTCCTGCAGATCTTTTGTATCTTTTTTTTTGTGTGTGTGGTACGCGGGCCTCTCACTGTTGTGGCCTCTCCCGTTGCGGAGCACAGGCTCCGGACGCGCAGGCTCAGTGGCCATGGCTCACTGGTCCAGCCGCTCCGCGGCCTGTGGGATCTTCCCGGACCGCGGTACAAACCCGTGTCCCCTGCATTGGCAGGCAGACTCTCATCCACTGTGCCACCAGGGAAGCCCTGATCTTTTGTATCTTGATACACAGATCTGGTTCTAACATCATTTACTGTGGTATATATTTCATTAAGTTCCAAAGAATGGTTCAATAGAAGCAAAGTATAAGTATTTTTACCTCTAAAAAACTTCTTCATACTTTTCTCATATTTGATTAACAGTCTGCTTGAGACAATGATTTTCTCCTCAGGACACTGGAGGCATTCATTCATGTTCTTAGCAACCATGCCAGCTTGACTCTACTTCCTTTGTAGGTGACATACTGTCCTGCCATTCTTTGTGACATGTGCTTTCTCCCCATAAATTATGTTTTTCTCTCTATCCTTTGTGTTGTGAAATTGTATAATTTCCTAAATGTGGCATTATTTAATTTATTTTTCTGAGCATTTAGTGGGCCCTTTCTTTTAAGTCTCATGTAGAAGATTTACTTCTTCATTAATTATTCAATAATTTATCCATTCAACCAATATTTTTCCTATTATGCAAAGAGCACTATTCTAGGCACTTGAAATGTGTCAGTGAGTGAAAACAAAAACAATCCCTACTTTGAGGAGCTTAAATTCTATTTGGGAGAAAGACAAAAAATAAATAATAAATATAATAAATAAATAATTTTTAACTGTGAGTGGGATGCCTGGGCAGGAAGGGGAAGTTGCTGTCTTTAATAAGTTGGTTGAAATTGGCTTTATTAAGAAGATAATATCAATATTTGAGGTAAGACTTGAAGAAAGTGAGGGAATTAACCAAGAAAATATCTGAAGGAGGAACATTTCACGTAGAGGAAAGAATGTGTGGCTGGTATGCTCAAAAAAAAAGTAAAGGGAGGGGGGGACCTTGAAGATGGCGGAAGAGTAAGACGCGGAGATCGCCTTCCTCCCCACGGATACACCAGAAATACATCCACACGTGGAACAACTCCTACAGAACTCCTACTGAAGGCTGGCAGAAGACCTCAGACCTCCCAAAAGGCTAAAAAAAAAAGTAAAGGGTCCATGGGGACTGTGAGGGTTTGAGACGTCAGGAGAGTAGAAGGAAAACAAAAGGTCAGAGAGGTAACAAGGAGAGCAAAGATCATTTAGGATCTTGTAGGCTGTTTATTGTAAGAACTGGGGATTTTTCTTGGAGTGAAACAGGGAGATAATACAGGGTTTTGGACAGAGGAGTGATATGAACTGACCTGTATTTTTAAAGGCTCATTCTGGTTGCTCACTGATAATAGACTGAAGAGGAGGGTAAAGATACAAACCTGGAGACTTGTTAGGATGTTATTGCAATAATCCAGGTGAGCAAACACAGTGGCTTAGTTCAATCTGGTAGTTCCAGAAATGAGAAGTAGTTAAGTTCTGCCTATCTTTGGATATGGGTCCAACAGAATTTGTTCAGGGACTGGATGTGACATCTGAGGGAAAGACCTCAAGGAAGACTTTTGCCTCAGCCACTGAGTGAATGTAGCTTCTATCCACTGATATTAGTTCTGCACGTTAGACATCAGGGTGGAGGTTGCCAGCGGGGTGGAAATGTGCAAACCTGGGATCCCAAAGGAGATCTGAGCTAAACATGTAACAACGTGAGTCATTGTCATATAGGGAGTATTTAAAACCTTGAAATTGAATGAGACAATCAAGGCAATGAGAATGAATAGAGAAGTGTCAAAAAATAATGCAAGTTGTGCCTCAAGTAAGATGAAGTCTGAGAATGGACCACCACGTCTAGCAATGTGGAAGTTGTTGGTGACCTAGGGGAGGGTAGTTCTGCTGGAGAAATGGAAGTGAAAGCCTGGTTAAAGAGGGCTTAAAAGAGAAGGAAAAGATTAATTGAAGAAATGCATATACAGAAATCTTTCAAGGGCTTTCATTTGCCAAGAGAAGCAAAGAAATGAAGCCAATAGCTGGAAAAGGAAGTGAGGATATACGTGTGTATATGTGTGTGTTTGCGTGCACACACGAGCAGGCGTGTGCATAATCTTTCAAATTAAAAAGTAACAGGCTGTATATAATGGGGAAAATCCAATTGAAAACAGGAGTATGACAGAGTGGAGAATTATTGGAGTGATGTCTTTGAGTAGACAAGGAAGGATGGGACCTAATACACAAGAACAGCGATTGGCTGAGACCAAGGTGGTGTAAAAGCAAAATGTGTGGGGCCAGTGCTGGCAGGTGGTAGACATATAGTGGAAGACTGAAATTCTCTTCTGATTGCTTCAGTCTTCTCAGTGAAACACAAAGCAAGGTAATCAATTGAGAGGAGGGAGGGAGAACAGGTACTGGGGAGAAAAAGGAGAGAAGATGTGAAATCAGCATTTAGAACAGTGCTACAGCAAGTGTGTATGCATGCCGGACATGTGGTCAGCAGTCTGTGATGAAATAAGTCCAGCCATTGAGAATAACTATTCATGAAGTTTTATAGTACGTCCACATTGCCTTAACATCCAAGCCCATGATACATATCAGCAAATGTGGTTTTGTACTTATTTTGTGTAGGAGTGTATTCATTTGATGGCACTGTTGCTATGCAAAGAAAACAATGAGGTATTGCCTAGATTAAGTTTACACTGGAAAATAAATCAATGCACTGCTTCCTTCACTGAGAATGTTTTGAAAAAAGTTCAGCTGAATCAAACTGTGACTTAGTGACATAGTGAAAAATGTGAATTACACAATTATTAAATTGGAAGTATTCTCATTATTATGTAATAACATGGAAATTGGTCATGAACAACTTATTGTGTGCTGAGGTATGATGGTTTATGGAGAGAAAAATGTTGTGTTGCAAAAGTTTGAACTCTAGAGTGCATTCTTAGGGTTTCTGCAAGAGAAGTAACCAGTTCAGTCCCAACTTTTTTTTAAAGATGTGCAATGAACAGCCAGGTTTGTTTATTTCTTATATATCTTTAGTATTTTAATTTAATCATAACATTCCCCTGCAAATGGAAGGTAAGATCAAAGGGCAGATACAAAGTTCGAAGATGGGAAGAACAGAGTTCTATAGATTGTTTCATCAGGTTTCATAAGTAGCAATGATTTTAAGGAAGCCATGATGGCCTTCCTATTGCACATTCAAACAG
The DNA here is from genome assembly GCF_003031525.2 of Neophocaena asiaeorientalis asiaeorientalis. Classification (NCBI taxonomy): domain Eukaryota; kingdom Metazoa; phylum Chordata; class Mammalia; order Artiodactyla; family Phocoenidae; genus Neophocaena; species Neophocaena asiaeorientalis. Next base: position 155,629 of record NW_020175700.1, on the reverse strand, counting down.
GTTGTAGGTTATAACAGAACAACTGACATGTTGATAAAAAGTTCTAATTTTTTTATTTTTCATCAAAAATAGACTAATACACAGGAAATTCATGGATCTAAAATTTACCTTTTACATCAAAATATAATTTAAATTTGGCATTCCAGGATAAATTATTGAAACTTTCTACTGACCAAGAGTTAAAAATCACTTTTGAAAATATGGCATGATTTGTTCATTTTGAATAAAAGGAAAAAAATAAATATTTTGAGCTGTCGAAATTGCTTTAAAATCTCTTCTTTAAAATCTCTTCTTCCATTCCCATCAACATACTGTATGAGTACTGAGTATCGCTAATACTCCTGTGAATACTGTTAAAACAAAAAACTTAAAAAAACATTTATATATTCATTATCCTCTGCAGATAAGGTTGCTATCAATCTGCAACCCCAGGGTTGCAATGCAGATTAGATGAGTTAAGCAAGAAGCAAGTTTATTTTTTCACATTAACAATTTTAGGTATTGACATACTTGTGTAATTGTTCAAAGTATACTTACAGGCATTACACACGGGTGTTTTCAGTTTGCTTTATTATTTTGTTTGTTTCAGACTGCAGAACAACTGAAAGTTATAAGTGTGATAAATATTTTCTATATATTTTGTGCATAATTATACTTTAATGACTAAAGTGTACGGTGTTTTTCCAAAGTGTACAGTTTTGAAATTTCTTTTTCCCCTATTATTTCATTCAAATTATATTAGTTAAAATTTAATTTTATATCTGCTAAATTTAACAACAAACACTTAGCTTATATTTTGTAGGTTTCTTGTTTTTCATTTGTTTTAAATTATGTTTTACAAAAATATTAATCTGGAATAGATTGAGGAATAAAGCTAGTATTTTTTTAATGTATTTGTTGGAGTATAATTGTTTTACAACGGTGTGTTACTTTTTGCTTTCTTATAAAACTAGTATTTTACTGTAAATGGTTTGAGCACTGTCTGGCCATGAGAACCATGTAAGCTTTTCAAGCCAAAAATCACAAGATTAGAAATATACAGTGACAGTATAGAAGAGGACAGATTGATAGAAGGGCTGAGTACCTGAAAAATCATGTAACAGAAACTGAATGAGCCAGTAGTAAAGGCCAGCTAGTCTACAGCTGTAAATAACAAATATTACCAAGGGAAAATTTTGAATGATATTATGGTGAAGGGAGAGGAGTCTAAGATTTTGGAGACTGAAGAGTTTTCAGTGCAATGGAAAGAGGAATCACAGTTCATCATAAGTTTTTGAAATTTGCCAACTAGATGATGTGTATTTGCAATAAGAGATCAGAGGAGGATTAGACTGATGAAGAGAGAAAAAGACTCAGTCATTCAATATTCATCCAACAAATATTTAAGTACCCTTGGAATACTAGACACTGTTCTAGACACCAGCGAGTTAGTAGTGAACAAAAAAGTCAAAGCCCTTGCCCTCGTTGAACTTATATTCTAGTTGGGAAAAGATAGACAATAAAAAGTAATTGAATAAATTGCTAAATATATATCAGATGGTAAAGGCAAAGTAAAAAATCAAGCGTAGTAAGAGAGATGGTGGTGTTGAGGTAGGAAATGATGTGGCTATTAGCATTTTTATAGGGTAGTTAGGAAAGTCCTTACTGATATTTCTCTTCACATGTGGGCAAAGATGTGAAAAAAGTGAAGGAAAGAGCCATGAAATGATTTGAGGGAAGAATGCAAAATACCAGAGGCAGAAGGGAGCTTGACATGTTTGAGGAGTAGCAGAGAACCTAGTTTCAAGGCAGTGAGCAAGGGCGGCGAGTGGGGTGGCACTGGTAGGAGATAAGGTCAGAGGAGAGGCAGAACCCAGGCCTGGCTTCCATCTATGGACATTCTGAATTAATAGATGTTGGTAGGGCCCATGGATTTGCATTTCTAATAAGCTCACAGGTGATATCTATGCTGCCAGTCAGAAGACCACACTTTGAGAACCACTGTGTTAGTCTGTACAGTCTAGGCTGTATAAATAAGAAAGAGAGGAATGAGGTCAAATGGACAGTAGAAGGTTTCAGGTTTGATGTATTGTAGGAAACTTTTGGTTATTAGAAGTAATAAGGAAGGATCAGATGTTTTAGATAGAGATGATGAAGGTGGTATAAATTGTTGCTAATGACAAGGTCTAGGGTATAACTTTATAAGTGGAAGACTCAGATATAGGATGTAAAGCATGATTCTTGGAGGTGAGCTGCTCAAGGAACTGAGAGGCCAAGGTATACTGATATCAACATTGTATATAGATATTGACATTACCATGAATTTTGATAGAAGTCGAGTTTAAGAAAGTGACAGTGAACCATGGAAACACTAATTGTATACATATACCCTCTACAATCAATTGGTCAAAGGAATGCAAGTGAAAATAGTCCACATTTGAAAGGGTCAGTGGGATGAGAAAAGTATTCTCAAGGAGCAAGAAGATTTTTGGTCAGAGTAGGTATATGTGAAGGAAACATTCATAATGTGTAGATAATGGTTGTTTTACAAATGATAGGTCATGTATTCCAAAAGACTCAGAGGAAGGGTCTGGAATGGGAGAGGTGAATGCTTGAATCAGATTGGATAATATCCATTTCTGCAGGACTTAGAGTATGGGATTGATGAGTGATCTGGGAGTTTTGGTTTGTTAATGAATAACATAGCAGAGGTAGAAAGTATGACAGGATTCCTTCTAATGGGTGTACAAGGTTAATTGTCCCACCTGGGGAGGGAGACATAGGATCTATCCAATGTCATCAAGGTTCTGAAGTGCCTCTAATCCTTCCTTCTCACTTCTAATAACCCACAGCCTCCCATAATATATCAATCTTAACCCCTGTCACTGTCCACCACTCCTCATTCTAGTATCAGGCACTATTCTAGAGGCAGGGAGTACAGATATAAACCAGATGGATGTGTTCTCTTCTCATAGAACTTACCCATAGTGATAGAGAATAAAACATTAATAAGTAAACAAGTACATATGTTCATAAATAAAATCATTTCAAAGAGTAACATCCGGCTGTGAAAATTATACAGGGTAAATTGAAATAGAATTGGAGGACATTTTTTGTAGAGTGGTTAGAAAATATTTCTCTGATGTGTTGATGTTTAATGTGAGACTGAGATACAAGAAGAAAAGGAGGGGTGGGGAGAAGGTGGTGGATCACTCCTGATGGAAATATTCAACACACAGGCTATGGATGGGAACAAGCTTGATATGTTGCAGATCAGAGAGTAGGCCAGTGAGCTAGAGGGGAACATGAGAAATGAAGTCAGAGAAGGCAGGGACAAATCAGTATTGAGTTTTTTAGAGTCTGGAGTGTGTTCTGAGTATGGTGGGAAGATAGTGGAGGATTGTAAGCAGAAGAGTAACATAAACTTATTTTTATTTTTAAATGAACTTTCTGGGTGCTATGAAGAACTAAGTGTGGGGACAGAAGACAAAATCAGGGTGGGCTTTGTTTTCACATGTATTGAAATTCAAGCAGATTGAGATTTCCAGTGATGTGCAGATGTTTCAAATGTGAGGATCAGTCATGCTAAAACCAGTTTGAAGCATGATGTACCAACAGCTATGAGTCACTTTGTCATTTCACATCTATATCATAAGACTGACTCACCAGCATAACAATTTCTTCTCTCTAGAATATATTCCTTCTGTAAGTTGGATTTCATATCTATCTGGCCTGTTTCTGCTAAGAGCATCTTTCGTTGCTGCATTAGGGATAGTGTTTGTGTTGGCAGAAAATAGAGTCATTACTAGTTAAGGCATTTTCTTTTTGTTGCTGACTTTTACATCCATTACATGGAGTTTCAGCAACCCATAATATTCCTAATAGAAAGAAAAATCATGGTCACTGTTTTGGTAAGTCAATAACTTAACCTGTTTGTTGCTTCTAGGTCAAACAATTTAGTTTAATAAGAGGGGACACACTTTTTCTGCTGGAAAAACAAACTTTTAGTTTCCAGCACTCTATTCAGAACAATGGATGCTAACAGAGAACTGGGGACCAGGCAGTAGGCAATAGAATGAACAAGGGCCAACCTTTAATTCACATGACAGTTTTCATGTTTTAGTTTGGTTCTGATTTAAATGTCAAAGAAGACAAAGAATTACGTTGTAAACAATGACTTCACTTGTTTTAAAGAATGGAAAACTAGGAAGGGCCCCAAGTATTTTTAGGATTGAAAATTTAGATGGTCATTCAGCTCTTCCACTAATTGAATTTTTTTGAGAAATTTATTTATCCTCTCTGTGTCCTGGCATTACCTTATAGAAAATAGAGAAATAAAATTGTCCTTAAAATGTTACCAAAAATTAAATATATTAATGAGAGTAAATGTGAAAGTGCTTTATTAACAGGACACTCTATAGAAATATAATTGTTATTCAACTATTAATATTTATGTCCTTAAAAATAATTCTAATGTTCTTATTTTTGACTTTGTCTCTAAGAAAACATAAACCCTTTATTCAAGAAAGAATAGCTATCACTAGTACTGAGACCATGAAATATGCCCTCTAAAGAGGATAGTATAGTATAATAAATAGTACCTTTAAGAAATCATCAAAGCAAATAAAAAGTAACCTTTATAAGCCTGATCCTTAGCAAGTTCTTTAATGTTCAAAATGTCTTAAAAAGAACAACTTTTAGTAGAAATCAATCAATGCCATGGCATAGCCTACAAGTAAGATTTTTCACAGCTCTTTGGACTCTTCATTAGCAGCCTCTTGGTATCCTGGGCAAATGCATTGATAGACTAATGGTACTTTGGGGGAATATACCGTGCATTTAAAAAGTGTTTCTTATAAGCTTTAAAAGAACAAGTGAGAAAGAACAATTTTCATGTCTTTTACTGTTTGTGGTATGTATCAAGTTCCAGGAACTTGTTCTGATTTTAAAAAAAAAATCTGTTCAATAACTCTGATCCCAAGTTATGTCTTTTTGACTCATCACAACACACAGTTTATATTATTCATGGGCAAGCTGAGTCAGCTATTCATGACAGAATGGCTGTTTTACTTTATATTAGTTAGTTTTAGGACAAACTTCAAACTTCTAAACTTCTAACTTAAAATATTAATATTTTAGGAGGAGGATGCCTCTTTCAGAATTAAGGTATATAAAACATATATACCTTGAGTATTGATTCATCAGTATAATATACTGATGAACCAATACTCATTTTTTTCAGTGTGAGAACTAAGTTACCTGGTACTGATTTTTTTGGACCATTCTTCGTATACTTCTAAGTTTTATAGATTTTTGTCTCAGGCCTCACATAAGAACTCTAAAGAGGGAAATGCAGATATTACAAACATTCAATCGGAGGAGATCTCCGATGGGTTTATTTTGGAGTAGGCAAAATGGCAGCTCATTCATTTTTGACAAGTCTTCAGTGTCCTGTTTTATAGATTGTTATTGAGGGCCTATTATGATTCAGGTCCTGTACTAGGCACTAGAGATTAAAAAAATAAATCTAGGTGAATATGTCATGAATCATCTGAGGGAGTGCTTAGTGGTAGACACACATATATTTACTTTCTAAGAGCTCAGGTAAACGTCTCGGGGTGAATTTCATTCTTGCACCTTGGTAATCTGCAGGCTGAATTATAATAATAAAAATAATAAACATTTATTAAGTGTTATCTGTGGGTAACTATCCAATATATTATTTCTAATACCTAGAATAATTCTAAACAGTAAGGTGTTATTATCCAGTTTTATAGTTTTAGTAACTTAGAGAGATTTAGTAACTTGCTCCAGGTTATATGAATAGTAAGTTTGATAGTCAGCATTTACATCCAGATCTAGCTTCAAAAGCTATTTATTTTCTTTGCTTGCTCTTTAAGTATCATATGATCTATCACTATGAAATATCTTTTAGGAGTTAGGTAGTTTGGGTGGATCTTGCATGCTGCAGAAATTAATACAAGGCAATTAATGAAAAAGAAAAATATTCTCCTTCATGTGTTTAACTTAGTTTGCATTTTGTTGCACCCCCAAAATCATCTCATTTTGCTTTCCATATTGTAAGACAGAACTGTCATACTGCTCCTCATGTACTGAAGAAGAAAACAAGGACCAAGAAGATGATACACCTTGCCTAAGAGCATACAACTAGAAATTATCAGACCTAGGGATGATATTTGCCTTTTTTACACTTTCTATTGCACCTCCAATGCTGGATTATGCTATCTTCTACTTGGTTAATGTGGAAAATACATATTTCAGTATCACTTTCTCTGTATGGTTCTGAGCTACAGTTGGCCAAAAGAAGAACATGCTGAGCTTAGAAAACAGAAGTGAAGTAAAAGGTTATTATAATCAGATACAGTGATAAAGAAACAAGGGCACCTGTTGGTATGGATACCAGATTTCCTTGCTCCCCTGTACTTCACACCCAGCTCATCTTGACTATTTTCTTTGCTCCCCAACAGCAACCCTAGACCCACCATCAGATGTTTGACTGTAGATCCACAGAAAGAGTAGTTACACAGCAGCAACAACTTCCCAATAACCCTTTTGTTAGCTCCCCCTGCATGATTCTAATTGAGTATTCAACATACGTGGCATCTCAGATTTCCCTTTAAGCTCCAATTTTTCACCCATACCAGCACTCCAGACAAATTGGATAGCGTCCCTTTAGTCTCTGACTATCCCTTCCAGACATTCTTTTCCCCATTCTGCCCTCATTTGTATAAGGAAGGTCTAGTTTCTATAATCAATCCCTTACTCCTCTAACATTTTCTGTGGCTCTACTTCCCTGAGTAAACTCTGACTAGTACAGTTATTGTTCCTAGAAATGATCCCACAGGACCAGAACCTTAAAGATGAGATTGGTTCTCTGAGCTGACTAGACATAAAAAAAATATATATAGGTGATTTTGATGTTACCTATAAGTGGGACAGGGTGGCTTATGGCATGCAGTGGCTACACATTACATAGATTATCATCTATGATCATCTGGAGTCAAGTGCCCATAGAAGGCAAGGCTTTGAGCAAGTAGCTAATAACAAGTAACATGTTTTTTGATTAAAATAAAGAGTATAATGGCATTTGGACTTGCTGTTTACAAAGGATAATTTGGATAAAAAAATTTCTAAGTTCAAGGCTTTAAATTCCCAACTTGAGATGTGGATAAGGAACCAAAAAGCTTTTATGACCAACTGACAATAAACCCTTGTCTCCTGTAGCCACAGATTAAGACTCCTGAAAAACAAACCCCAAAGCTAATCCTGAAGGGGACTGAATAACACTGCAAGCTGAATTCACAACTTTTCAGTGTCTCTTATTGGGAAGAAGGGGACCCTTAAAATTAGAAAGTCAACCAGAAAACATTGGACTTGAACCTTAATTTAGATCAAATGTCTAACAGATGTAAAAAAAATTCCATCCAGCAGCAACAGAATGCACATTCTTTTCAGGTGCACCTATGTGATAGGTCACTACACAAGTCTTAAAAATTTTAGAAGATTTAAATCATACCAAGTATCTCTTCTGACCACAATGTTATAAACTAGAACAATGTACGAGGAGGAAAGCTGGAAAACTCACAAATATATACAAATTAAACAACACTCTCTTGAACAATCAATGGATCAAAGATGATCAAAAGAGAAATAAAAAATAATCCTGAAACAAACAAAAATGGAGATAACTGTATCAAAATTCATGGGATGCTAGAATAAGAGGGAAGTTTAGAGAGATGAATGTCAACATTAAGAAAAAAAGAATATCAAATAATCAAGTAAACTTTATACCTCAAGGAGCTAAAACACAAAGAACAAACTAAGCCCAATGTGAGGAGAAGGAAGGAATTAACAAATATAAGAGCAGAAATAAATAAAATAGAGATGAGGAAAACAAAAGTTTAAAAAAGCTCATGTTTTGATATATAAAAAATTGGCAATCCTTTAGCTAGACTAGGAAAGAGAGAATACTCAAATAAAATCAGAAATGAAAGTGGAGAAATTACAACTGATACCACAGAAATGCAAAGTATCACAAGAGATTACTATGAAGAATTATACACTAATAAATTGGGTAACTTAGGTGAAATGTATAAATTCCAAGAAATATGCAACCTACAAAGATTGAATTGGGAAGAAATAGATAATCTGAACAGACCTGTAATGAGTGAGGAGATGGAATCAGTAATCAAAAAACCTCCCAGCACCGAAAATCCCAGGAACAGATGATTTCACTGGTGAATTCTACAAAACATTCATGAAGAACTAATGCCAATCCTTCCCAAACTTTTCCAAAAAATGGAAGTGGAGGGAACATACCTAGACTTATTTTAGAAGGCCAGCATGACCCTGATACTAAAGCCAGTTAAGGACACTACAAGAAAAGAAAACTATAGACCAATACCCCTGATGAATATATGTGCAAAAATTCTCAACAAAGTATTAGCAAATTGAATTTGACAACACATTAAAAGGATCATCCATGATCCTTTTAAATGAGGATCATCCATGATCCTTTTACATGAGGATCATCATACATGATCATCCATGATCAAGTGGGGTTCAGCCCTGCCGTGCAAGGATGACTCAACATCCACAAATCAATACATATGATATATTAAGATAATAGAGTGAAAGATAAATTTTATATAACCATCTCAACTGATGAAGAAAAAGATTTGACAAAATACAATATCTTTTCATGATAAAAATCATAAAAAAATTAGGTATAAAAGGAACATACTTCAGCTTAATAAAGGCCATATATGACAAGCTAACATCAATGGTAAAAAGTTGTAAGATTTTCCTCTGTGATCAGGAATAAGACAAGGGTGCCCACTCATACCACTCCTATTCAACATAGTATTGTAAGTCCTAACCAGAGCAATTAGGCAAGAAAAAGAAATAGAAGTTGTCCAAATTTAAAGTAAGAAGTAAAATTGTCATTATTTGCAGAAAATATGATCTTATATATAGAAACTCCTAAGGACTCCACCAAAACTTTATTAGAGGGCTTCCCTGGTGGTGCAGTGGTTGAGAGTCCGCCTGCCGATGCAGGGGTCATGGGTTCATGCCCCGGTCTGGGAAGATCCCACATGCCACGGAGCGGCTGTGCCTGTGGGCCATGGCCACTGAGCCTGCATGTCCAGAGACTGTGCTCCACAACGGGAGAGGCCACGGCAGTGAGAGGCCTGTGTACTGCAAAAAAAAAAAAAAAAGCTTTATTAGAACTGATAAACTAATTCAACAAAGTTGTAAGCTACAATATCAACACAGAGACATCAGTCACATTTCTATACACTAGTAAAAATTATCTGAAAAAGGAACAACATAATCCTGTTCACAATAACATCAAAAACAAACAAACAAAAATACACATGAGTGAATTTAACCAAGGAGGTTTTGTACGCTGAAAATTATGGCCATGAGGAAAGAAATTTAAAAAGACACAAAATAATGGAAAGGTATCTTGGATTCATGGATTGAAGGAGTTAATATTGGTAAAATGTCTATAAAATCAAAAGTCATGGGGGACCTTGAAGATGGCAGAAGAGTAAGACGCGGTGAAAAAAACCAAAAGTCATTATTCAGTGCACTCTATATCAAAATTCCAATGGCATTTTTTCACAGATGCAGAAAAACAATTCTAAAATTTGTGTGGAACTGGAAAAGACCCTGAATAGCCAAAGCAATCCTGAGAAAGAAGATCAAAGCAGGAAGCATCAAACTAACTAATTTCAAACTATACTACACAAATACAGTAATCGAAAGCTGTATGGGAGGAGAGAACTTCAAGATGGCAAAGGAGTAAGACATGGAGATCACCTTTCTCCCCACAAATACATCAGAAATACATCTACGTGTGGAACAACTCCTACAGAACACCTACTGAATGCTTGCAGAAGACCACAGACTTCCCAAAAGCCAAGAAATTCCCCATGTACTTGGGTAGGGCAAAAGAAAAAACAGAGACAAAAGAATATGGATGCGACCTGCACATCTGGGAGGGAGCTGCGAAAGAGGAAAAGTTTCCACACACTAGGAAGCCCCTTCACTGGTGGAGACAGGGGGTGGGCGGGGGGAGGGGGAAGCTTCAGAGCCACAGAGGAGAGCACAACAATAGGGGTGTAGAGGGCAAAGTGGAGAGATTCTCACACAGAAGATCAGTGCTGACTAGCACTCACCAGCCTGAGAGGCTTCTCTGCTCACCTGCTGGGGCAGGTGGGAGCTGGGAGCTGAGGCTAGGGATTCGGAGGTCAGATCCAAGGGAGAGGACTGGGGTTGGCTGCTTGAACACAGCCTAAATGGGGGGTTAATGCACCACAGCTAGCTGGGAGGGAGTCCGGGAAAAACTCTGGACCTGCCTAAGAGGCAAGAGACCATGGTTTCAGGGTGTGCGAGGGGAGGGGATTCAGAGCACCACCTAAACGAGCTCCAGAGATGGTGCGAGCCACAGCTACCAGCACGGACACCAGAGATGGGCATGAAACACCAAGGCTGCTGCTGCAGCCACCAAGAAGCCTGTGTGCAAGCACAGGTCACTATCCACACCTCCCCTTCTGGGAGACTGTGAAGCCCGCCAGTGCCAGGGTCCCAAGATCCAAGGACAACTCTCCCAGGAGAACACACAGCGTGCCTGAGGCTGGTGCAAAGTAATGCTGGCCTCTGTCGCTGCAGGCTCACCCCTCATTCTCTACACTTCCTTCCCCTGGCCTGAGGGAGCCAGAGCCCCCTAATCAGCTGCTAGTTTAACACCATCCTGTCTAAGTGAAGAATACACAACCTCAGGTGACCTACATGAAGAGGCAGGGCCAAATCCGAAGCTGAACGCCAGGAGCTGTGAGAACAAAGAAGAGAAAGGGAAATATCTCCCAGCTGCCTCAGGAGCAGTGGATTAAATCTCCACAATAAATTTGATGCAACCTGCATCTGTGGAATACCTGAATAGACAATGAATCATCCCAAAATTGAGGTGGTGGAACTTGGGAGCTACTGTAGACTGGGCATAGGCTTTCTACAACTAATCTGTTTCTGGTTTTATGTTTACCTTAGTTTAGTATTTAGAGTTTATTATTACAGGTAGATTTGTTTATTGATTTGGTTGCTCCCTTGCTTTTATATATATATATATATTTTTTTTCCCTTTTTCTCTTTTTGTGAGTATGTATGTGTATGCTTCTTTGTGTGATGTTGCCTGTAGAGGTTTACTTTTACCATTTGTCCTAGGGTTCTGTCTGTCAGTTTGTTTCAGTTTTGTTTTTTTACTATAGCTTTTAGTGCTTGTTATCTTTGGTGGATTTGTTTATTGGTTTGGTTGCTCTCTTCTTTCCTTATTTCTTTATTACTTTTAAATTTGATTTTTAATATTTTTTAAAATTTGAATAACTTCCTTTTCTTTTCTTTTCTTTCTTTCTTTCTTTCTTTCCTTCTTTCTTTCTTTCTTTCTTTCTTTCTTTCTTTCTTTCTTTCTTTCTTTCTTTCTTTCTTTCTTTCCTTCTCCCTTTTCTACTGAGATGTGTGGCTGACAGGGTCTTGGTGCCTTGGCTAGGTGTCAGGTCTGTGCCACGGAGGTGGGAGAGCCCAGTTCAGGACATTTGTCCATGAAAGACCTCCCAGCATCATGTAATATCAAATGATGAAAGATCTCCCAGAGATCTCCATCTCAACGTTAAGACCCATCTCCTCTCAATGACCAGAAAGACACCCTAGGCCAAAAACCTAGCAAGACAGGAACACAGCCCCACACATTAGCAGAAAGGTTGCCTAAAATCATAATAATGTCATAGGCACCCCCCAGAAAACCACTGGAGGCAGTGCTGCCCAACAGAAAGAAAAGACTCAGCCTCATGCACCAGAACACGGGCACAAGTCCCCTCCACCAGGAAGCCTACACAACCCACTGAACCAAACTTAGCCACTGGAGGCAGACACCAAAAACAATGGGAACTATGAACCCCCAGCCTGTGAAAAGGAGACCCCAAACACAGTAAGTTAAGCAAAGTGAGAAGACAGAAAAACACACAACAGATGAAGGAGCAAGGTAAAAACCCACCAGACAAAACAAATGAAAAGCAAATAGGCAGTCTACCTGAAAAAGAATTCAGAGTAATGATAGTAAAGAGGCAAAATCTTGGAAATAGAATGGAGAAAATACAAGAAACATTTAACAAGGACCTAGAAGAACTAAAGAGCAAACAATGATGAGCAACACAATAAATGAAATTTAAAATTCTCTAGAAGGAACCAATAGCAGAATAATTGAGGCAGAAGAACAGATACATGACCTGGAAGATAAAATAGTGGAAATTACTACTGCAGAGCAGAATAAAGAAAAAAGAATGAAAAGAATTGAGGGCAGTCTCAGAGACTTCTGGGACATTAAATGCACCAACATTCAAATTATAGGGGTCCCAGAAGAAGAAGAGAGAAAGAAAGGATCTGAGAAAATATTTGAAGAGATTATAGTTGAAAACTTCCCTAATATGGGAAAGGAAATAGTCAATCAAGTCCAGGAAGCACAGAGAGTCCCATACAGGATAAATCATGACAAGGAAGAACATGACAAGACAGATAGTAATCAAATTATCAAAAATTACATTCAAAGAAAAAATATTAAAAGCAGAAAGGGAAAAACAACAAATAACAGACATGGGAATCCCCATTAGTTTAACAGCTGATCTTTCAACAGAAACACTGCCAGTGGGTGGCAGTACATAATTAAAATGATGAAAGGGAGAAAACTATAACCAAGATTACACTACCTAGCAAGGATCTCATTCAGATTCGATGGAGAATTTAAAATCTTTACAGACAAGCAAAAGCTAAGAGAATTCAGCACCACCAAACCAGCTTTACAACAAATGCTAAAGTAACTTCTCTATGCAGAAAGTACAAGAGAGGAAAAAGACTTACAAAAACAATCCCAAAACAATTAAGAAAATGATAATATGAACATACATATCGAAAATTACCTTAAATGTAAATGGATTAAATGCTCCAACCAAAAGACATAGACTGGCTGAATGGATACAAAAACAAGACCCATATATATGCTGTCTACAAAAGACCCACCTCAGACCTAGGGACACATACAGACTGAAAGGAGGGGATGAAAAAAGATATTCCATGCAAATGGAAATCAAAAGAAACCTGGAGCAGCAATTCTTATATCAGACACAATGGTCTTTAAAATAAAGACTATTACAAAAGACATAGAAGCCACTATATAATGATCAAGGGATCAATCCAAGAAGATATAACAATTGTAAATACTTATGCACCCAACATAGGAGCACCTCAATACATAAGGCAAATGCTAACAGCCATAAAAGGGGAAATCAACAGTAAGACAATCATAGTAGGAGACATTAACACCCCACTTTCACCAATTGACAGATCATTCAAAATGAAAATAAATAAGGAAACACAAGCTTTAAGTGACACATTAAACAAGATGGACTTAATTGATATTTATAGGGCATTCCATCCAAAAAAAGGGCTTCTTCTCAAGTGCTCATGGAACATTCTGCAGGAGAGATTATATCGTGGGTCGCAAATCAAGCCTTGGTAAATTTAAGAAAATTAAAATCATATCAAGTATCCTTTCTGACCTCAATGTTATGAGACTAGATATCAATTACAGGAAAAATACTGTAAAAAATATAAATATGGAGGTTAAACCATACACTATTATATAACCAAGAGATCACTGAAAAAATCAAAGAGGAAAGCAAAAAATTCTTGGAAAACAAATGACAATGAAAACACGATGACCCAAAACTTATGGGATGCAGCAAAAGCAGTTCTAAGAGGGAAGTTTATAGCAGTAAAATCCTACCTCAAGAAAAAGGAAACATCTCAAATAAACAACCTAAACTTACAACTAAAGCAATTAGAGAAAGAAGAAGAAGAACAACAACAACAACAAAAAAAAAACACCCAAAGTTAGCAGAAGGAAAGAAATCATAAAGATCAGATCAGAAATAAATGAAAAAGAAATGAAGGAAAGATCAATAAAACTAAAAGCTGCTTCTTGAGAAGATAAACAAAATTGATAATCCATTAGCCAGACTTCTCAAGTAAAAAATGGAGAAGATTCAAATCAATAGAATTAGAAATGAAAATGGAGAAGTAACAATTGACACTGCAGAAATACAAAGGATCATGAGAGAGTACAAGCAACTCTATGTCAATAAAATGGACAACCTGGAGGAAATGGACACATTTTAGAAAAGAACAACCTTCCGAGGTGGAATCAGGAAGAAATAGAAAATATAAACACACCAATCAGGATCACTGAAATTGAGACTGATTAAAAATCTTCCAGCAAACAAAAACCCAGGACCAGATGGCTTCACAGGCAAATTCTATTAAACATTTAGAGAAGAGCTAACACCTATCCTTCTCAAACTCTTCCAAAATATAGCAGAGAGAGGAACACTCCCAATCTCATTCTATGAGGTCACCATCACCCTGATACCAAAACCACAAACAGATGTCACAAAGAAAGAAAACTACAGGCCAATATCTCTGATGAACATAGATGCAAAAATCCTCAACATAATACTGGCGAACAGAATCCAACAGCACATAAAAAGGATCATACACCATGAACAAGTGGGGTTTATCCCAGGAATGCAAGGATTCTTCAAAAAACGCAAATCAATCAATGTGATAAACCATATTAACAAATGGAAGAAGAAAAACCACATGATCATCTCAATAGATGCAGGAAAATCTTTTGACAAAATTCAACACCCACTTATGATAAAAAGCCTCCAGAAGGTAAGCATAGAAAGAACCTAACTAAACATAATAAAGGCCAAACATGACAAACCCACAGCCAACATCATGCTCAATGGTGAAAAACTCATACCATGTCCTCTAAGATCAGGAACAAGATAAGGTTTCCCACTCTCACCACTATTATTTAACATAGATTTGGAAATTTTAGCCACAGCATCAGAGAAGAAAAAGAAACAAAAGGAATCCAAATTGGAAAAGAAGAAGTAAAACAGTTACTGTATGAAGATGGCATAATACTATACATAAAGAATCCTAAAGATGCTATCAGAAAACTACTAGAGCTAATCATGAATTTGGTAAAGTAGCAGGATACAAAATTAATACACAGAAACCTCTTGCATTCCTATACACTAAAGATGAAAAATCTGAAAGAGAAATTAAGGAAATACTCCTATTTACCACTGCAACAAAAAGAATAAGATACCTAAGAATAAACCTACCTCAGGAGACAAAAGACCTGTATGTAGAAAACTGTAAGACACTGATGAAGAAATTAAGGATGATCCCAACAGGTGGAGAGATATACCATATTCTTGGATTGGAAGAATCAACATTGTGAAAATGACTCTACTACCCATAGCAATCTACAAATTCAATGCAATCCCTATCAAACTACCAATGGCATTTTTCACAGAACTAACATGAAAAATTTCACAACTTGTATGGAAACACAAAAGACCCTAAATAGGCAAAGCAATGTTGAGAAAGAAAAATGGAGCTGGGGGAATCAGGCTCCCAGACTTCAGACTATACTACAAAGCTACAGTAATCAAGACAATGTGGTACTGGCACAAAAACAGAAATATAGATCAATGGAACAGGATAGGAAGCCCACAGATAAACTCACACAGACCTTATTTTTGATACAAGAGGCAAGAATATACAATGGAGAAAAGACAACCTCTTCAGTAAGTTGTGCTGGGAAAACTGGACTGCTGCATGTAAAATAATGAAATTAGAACACTTCCTAACACCATACACAAAAATAAACTCAAAATAGATTAAAGACTTAAACGTAAGGCAAGCACTATAAAACTCTTAGAGGAAAACATAGGCAGAACACTCCATGATATAAATCACAGCAAGATCCTTTTGGATCCACCTCCTCCAGAAATGGAAATAAAAACAAAAATAACCAAATGAGACCTAATGAAACTTAAAACCTTTTGCACAGCTTAGGAAACCATAAACAAGATGAAAAGACAACTCTCAGAATGGGAGAAAATATTTTCAAATAAAGCAACTGACAAAGGATTAATCTCCAAAATTTACAAGCAGCTCATGCAGCTCAGTATCAAAAAACAAACAAACAAACAAACAACTCAATCCCAAAATGGCAGAAGACCTTAATAGACATTTTTCCAAAGAATATATACAGATTACCCACAAACACATGAAAGGTTGCTCAACATCATTAATCATTAGAGAAATGCAAATCAAAACTACAATGAGGGGCTCCCCTGGTGGTGCAGTGGTTGGGAGTCTTCCTGCCAATGCAGGGGACACAGGTTCGTGCCCTGGTCTGGGAAGATCCCACATGCCGTGGAGCAACTGGGCCTGTGAGCCACAATTTCTGAGCCTGTGCGTCTGGAGCCTGTGTTCTGCAACAAGAGAGGCCACAATAGTGAGAGGTCTGTGCACCACAGTGAAGAGTGGCCCCTGCTTGCCACAACTAGAGAAAGCCCTCACACAGAAACGAAGACCCAACAAAGCCATAAATAAATAAATTAATTTTAAAAAAAGCTTGACTTAATTGACCCAACAACAGCATAATATACATTCTTTAAAAAAAAAACAAACAACAACAAAAAACAAATAAAAACTACAATGAAGCATCACCTCATACAAGTCAGAATGGCCATCATCAAAAAACCTACAAACAATAAATGTTGGAGAGGTTGTGGAGGAAAGAGTACCCTCTTGCACTGTTGGTGGAAATGTAAATTGATACAGCCACTACGGAGAACAGTATGGAGATTCCTTAAAATACTAATAACAGAACTACCAGAAGGATGTGTTCTCATTCCCTTCTGCAAGAGCACTGGAATCACAGCTAACTGCTGAACAATCATCGACAGGAAGACACTGGAACACACCTAAAAAGCTATCCCAAATCCAATGACAAAGGAGAAACCACAATGAGACGGTAGGAGTGGCACAATCACAATAAAATCAAATTCCATAAGTGGTGGGTGGGTGACTCACAAACTGAAGAACACTTATACCACAGAAGTCCACCCACTGGAGTGAAGGTTCTGAGCCACACGTCAGGCTTCCACGCTGGTGGTCCAGCAACAGGAGGACAAATTCCTAGAGAATCAGACTTTGAAGGTTAATGGGATTTGATTGCAGAGCTTTGACAGAACAGGGGGAAAGAGAGGCTCCACTCTTGGAGGGCACACACAAAGTAGTGTGTGCATCGGGACCCAGGGGAAGGAGCAGTGGCCCCATAGGAGACTGAACAAAACCTAACTTCTAGTGTTGGACGGTCTCTGGCAAAGTTGGGGGGCTTACTGTGTCTCACTGTGAGGACAAGGACACTGGCAGCAGAATTTCTGGGAAGTTCTCCATGGCATGGGCCCTCCCAAAGTCTGCCATTAGCCTCACCAAAGAGCCCGGGTATGCTCCAGTGTTAGGTCACCTCAGGTCAAACAACCAACAGGGAGGGAAACAAGCCCCACCCATCAGCAGTCAAGTGGATTAAAGTTTTACTGAGCTCTGCCCACCAGAACAACAGCCAGCTCTACCCACCATCAGTCCCTCCCATCAGGAAACTTGCAGAAGCCACTTAGATAGCCTCATCCACCAGAGGGCAGACAGCAGAAGAAAGAACTACAATCCTGTGGAATGAAAACCACATTCACATTAAATGAAAAGGCAGAGTACTACATATCAGATGAAGGAACAGGATAAAACCCAAGAAAAAGAACTAAATGAAGTGGAGATAGGCAACCTTCCAGAAAAAGAATTTAGAATGATGATAGTGAAGATGATCCAGGACCTCGGAAAAAGAATGGAGGCAAAGATTGAGAAGATGCCAGAAATGTTTAACACAGACATCGAAGAATTAAAGAACAAACAAACAGAGATGCACAATACAATAACTGAAATGAAAAACACACTAGAAGGATTAGATAGCAGAATAACTGAGGCAGAAGAAAGGATAAGTGACCTGGAAGACAGAATGGTGGAATTCACTGCTGTGGAACAGAATAAAGAAAAAAGAATGAAAAGAAATGAAGAGAGCCTAAGAGACCTATGGGAAAACATTAAACGCTACAATATTCACATTATAGGGATCCAAGAAGGAGAAGAGAGAGAAAGGACTCAAGAAAATATTTGAAGCAATTATAGTTGAAAGTTTCCCTAACATGGGAAAGGAAATAGCCACCCAAGTCCAGGAAGCACAGAGAGTCCCATACAGGACAAAACCAAGGAGAAACATGCCAAGACACATAGTAATCAAATTGGTAAAAATTAAAGATAAAGAATAATTATTGAAGGCAGCAATAGAAAAATGACAAATAACATACAAGGGAACTCCCATAAGATTAAAGCTGATTTCTCAGCAGAAGCTCTATAGGCCAGAAGGGAGTGGCATTATATACTTAAAGTGATGAAAGGGAAGAACCTACAACAAAGAGTACACTACCTGGCAAGGATATCATTCAAATTCGATGGAGAAATCAAAAGCTTTAGAGACAAGCAAAAGCTAAGAGAATTCAGCACCACAAAACCAGCTCTACAACAAATGCTAAAGGAACGTCTCTAAGTGGGACAAACAAGAGAAGAAAAGGACCTACAAAACAAACCCAAAACAATTAAGAAAATGGTAATAAGAACATACACATCTATAATTACCTTAAATGTGAATGGATTAAATGCTCCAACCGAAAGACAAAGGCATGCAGAATGGATAAAAAAACAAAACCCATATATATGCTGTCTACAAGAGACCCACTTCAGACCTAGGGTCACATACAGACTGAAAGGGAGGGGATGGAAAAAGATATTCCATGCAAATGGAGATCAAAAGAAAGCTGGAGTGGCAATACTCATATCAGATAAAATAGACTTGAAAATAAAGAATGTTACAAGAGACAAGGAAGGACACTACATAATGATCAAGGGATCAATCCAAGAAGAAGATATGACAATTATAAATATATATGCACCCAACATAGGAGCACCCCAATACATAAAGCAACTGCTAATAGCTCTAAAAGAGGAAATCAACAGTAACACAATAATAGTGGGGAACTTCAACACCTCACTTACACCAATGGACATATCACCCAAACAGAAAATTAATAAGGAAACACAAGCTTTAATTGACACAACAGACCAGAGAGATATAATTGATATTTATAGGACATTCCATCAAAAAACAGCAGATTACACTTTTTTCTCAAGTGCACATGGAACATTCTCCAGGACAGATCACATCTTGGGTTATACATTAAGAAAACTGAAATCATATTGAGCATCTTTTCTGACCACAACACTATGAGATTAGAAATCAATTAGAGGGAAGAAAATATAGAAAACACAAACACATGGAGGCTAAACAATATGTTACTAAATAACCAAGAGATCACTGAGGAAATCAAAGAGGAAATCAAAAAATACCTAAAGACAAATGACAATGAAAACACGAGGTTCCAAAACCTATGGGATGCAGCAAAAGCTGTTCTAAGAAGGAAGTTTATAGCTATACAAGCCTACCTCAAGAAACAAGAAAAATCTCAAGTAAACAATCCAGCCTTACACCTAAAGGAACTAGATAAAGAACAAACAAAACACAAAGTTAGCAGAAGGCAAGCAATCATAATGATCAGAGCAGAAATAAATGAAATTGAATCAAAGAAAACAATAGCAAAGATCAATAAAACTAAAAGCTGGTTCTTTGGGAAGATAAAATTGATAAACCATTAGCCAGACTCATCAAGAAAAAGAGGCAGAGGACTCAAATCAATAAAATAAAAATGAAAAAGGTGAAGTTACAACAGGCAACACAGAAAGACAAAGCATCCTAAGAGACTACTACAAGCAACTCTATGCCAATAAAATGGACCACCTGGAAGTAATGGACAAATTTTTAGAAAGGTACAACCTTCCAAGACTAAACCAGGAAGAAATAGAAAATATGAACAGACAAATTACAAGTAATGAAATTGAAACTGTGATTAAAAATCTTCCAACAAATAAACGTCCAGGACCAGATGTCTTCACACGTGAATTCTGTCAAACATTTACAGAAGGGCTAACACCCATCCTTCTCAAACACTTCTAAAAAATTGCAGACACAGGAACACTCCGAAACTCATTCTATGAGGCCACCATCACCCTGATACCAAAACCAGACAAAGATACTACAGAGAAAGAAAATTACTGACCAATATCATTGATAAATATAGATGCAAAAATCCTCAACAAAATACGAGCTAACAGGATCCAACAGTATATTTAAAGGGTCATACAACATGATCAAGTGGGACTTATCCCACGAATGCAGGGATTCTTCAATATGCACAAATCAATCAATGTGATACACCATATTAAATATTAGCAAATAATAGAATAAAAAAACATACAATCATCTCAAAAGATGCAGGAAAAGCTTTTGACAAAATTCAACACCCATTTATGATAAAAATTCTCCAGAAAGTAGGCATAGAGAGAACCTACCTCAACATAATAAAGACCATATACCACAAACCCACAGCAAACATCATTCTCAATGGTGAAAAATTAAAAGCATTTCCTCTAAGATCAGGAATAAGACAAGGATGTCTACTCTCACCAGTATTATTCAACGTAGTTTTGGAAGTCCTAGCTATGGCAGTCAGAGAAGAAAAAGAAATAAAAAGAATAGAAATTGGAAAAGAAGTAAAGCTCTTACTCTTTGCTGATGACATGAGACTATACATAGAGAATCCTAAAGATGCCACCAGAAAACTACTAGAGCTAATCAATGAATTTGGTAAAGTTGCATTATACAAAATTAATGCACAGAAATCTCTTGCATTCCTATATACTAATGATGAAAAATCTGAAGGTGAAATTAAGGAAACACTCCCAGTTACCATTGCAACAAAAAGAATAAAATACCTAGGAATAAACCTGCCTAGGATGAGAAAAGACCTGTATGCAGAAAACTATAAGACACTGATGAAATAAATTAAAAAGGATAACAACAGATGGAGAGATATACCATGTTCTTGAATTAGAAGAATCAATATTGTGAAAATGACTATACTACCCAAAGCAATCTACAGATTCCACGCAATCTCTATCACATTACCAATGACATTTTTTACAGAACTAGAACAAAAAAATCTTAAAATTTTTATGGAGACACAAAAGGCCCTAATTAGCCAAAGCAGTCTTGAGGGACAAAAACATAGATGGAGGAATCAGGCTCCCTGACCTCAGACTATACTCCAAAGCTACAGTCATCAAGACAATATGGTACTGGCACAAAAACAGAAATGTAGATCAATGGAACAAGATAGAAAGCCCAGAGATAAACCCACACACCTATGGTCAACTAGCCTATGACAAAGGAGGCAAGGATATACAATGGAGAAAAGACAGTCTCCTCAATAAATGATGCTAGGACAACTGGACAGCTACATGTAAAAGAATGAAAGTAGAACACTCCATAACACCATACAGAAAAATAAACTCAAAATGGATTAGAGATGCTAATGTAAGACCGTACACTTTGAAACTCCTAGAGGAAAGCATAGGAAGAACACTCTTTGACATAAATCACAGCAAGATGTTTTTTGACCACCTCCTAGATTAATGGAAATAAAAACAAAAATAAACAAATGGGACCTAATGAAACTTAAAATCTTTTGCACAGCAAAGGAAACCATAAACAAGACGAAAAGACAACACTCAGTGTCGGAGAAAATATTTGCAAATGAAGCAACAGACAAAGGATTAATCTCCAAAATATGTAAACAGCTCATGCAGCTCAATATTAAAAAAAATAAATACCCAATACAAAAATGGGCAGATCTAAATAGACATTTCTCCAAAGAAGACATACAGATGGCCAAGAAGCACATGAAAAGCTGCTCAACATCACTAATTATTAGAGAAATGCAAATCAAAACTACAATGAGGTATCACTTCACACCAGTTGGAATGGGCATCATCAGAAAATCTACAAACAACAAATGCTGGAGAAGGTGTGGAGAAAAGGGTACCCTCTTGCACTGTTGGTGGGAATGTAAATTGGTACAGCCACTATGGAGAACAGTATGGAGGTCCCTTAAAAAACTAAAAGTAGAACTACCGTACAACCCAGCAATCTCACTAATGGGCATATACTAGGAGTAAACCATAATTCCAAAAGACACATGCACCCTAATGTTCATTTCAGCAATATTTACAATAGCCAGGTCATGGAAGCAACCTAAACGCCCATCAGCAGATGACTGGATAAAGAAGATGTGGTACATATATACAATGGAATATTACTCAGCCATAAAAAGGAACAAAATTGTGTCATTTTTAGAGACATGGATGGATCTAGAGACTGTCATAAAGAGTGACGTAAGTCAGAAAGAGAAAAACAAATATCATATATTATCGCATATATGTGGAACCTAGAAAAATGGTACAGATGAACTGGTTTGCAGGGCAGAAATTGAGACACAGATGTAGAGAACAAACTTATGGACACCAAGGGGGGAAAGAGGTGGGGAGAGGGGGTGGGGGTGTGATTAATTGGGAGACTGGGATTGACATCACATCAGTACACACTGATGTGTTTAAAATGGATGACTAGTAAGAACTTGCTGTATAAAAAAAATAAAATAAAATCCAAAAAAAAAACCATTTCTAAAAAGAAAAAAAAAGGAACTACCATACGACCCAGCAATCTGACTCCTGGGGATATACCTTGAGGAAACCATAATTCAAAAAGAGTCAAGTGGCACAATGTTCATTGAAGCTCTATTTACAATAGCCAGGACATGGAAGCAACCTAAGTGTCCATCAATAGATGAATGGATAATGAAGATGTGGCACATATATACGATGGAATATTAGCCATAAGAAGAAAAGAAACTGTTACTTGTAGTGAGGTGGATGGACCTAGAGTCTGTCATACAGAGTGAAGTAAGTCAGAAAGAGAAAAACAAATACTGTATGCTAACATATATATATGGAATCTTAAAAAAAAAAAAAGGTTCTTAAGAACCTAAGGGGAGGACAGGAATAAAACCACATATCTAGAGAATGGACTTGAGGACACAGGGAGGAGGAAGGGTAAGATGGGACGCAGTGAGAGAATGGAATGCACACATATACACTACCAAATGTAAATTAGATAGCTAGTGGGAAGCAGCTGCATAGCACAGTGAGATCATCTCGGAGCTTTGTGACCACCTAGAGAGGTGGGATAGTGAGTTTGGAGGGAGATGCAAGAGCGAGGAGATATGGGGATATTTGTATACATATAGCTGATTCACTTTGTTATATAGCAGAAACTTACACAACATTGTAAAGCAATTAAACTCCAATAAAGATGTTTAAAAAAAAGCTGTATGGTATTGGCATAAAAATAGACATATATACCAATGGAACAGAACTGAGAACCTAGAAATAAACCTCTGCATGTACAGTTAACTAATATTTGTCAAGAAAGACAAGAATATTAAATGGGGAAAGGATAATCTCTTCAATAAGTGGGTTAATGGAAACTGGATAATCACATGCAGAACAGTTAAACTGGACCTGTGTTTTACACCACTGACAAATGGTAACTCGAAATGGATTAAAGACTTACACATAAAAAAATGGAAACTGTAAAACTCCTAGAAGAGAACTTAAGGAAAATGTTCCTTGATATGGGTCTTGGAGCTGATTTTTTGGATATAACACCAAAAGCACAAGCCATAGAAACAAAAATAAATACACAGGACAACAAAAAACTGAAAAGCTTCTGCATAGTAAACGAATCAATGAAATGAAACCTATGAAATGGGAGAAAATACATGCAAATCATATATCTGATAAAGAGCTAATATCTAAAATAAATAACTCATACAGAGTTATTTATTTATTTTAAATAACTTCAACAGAAAAAAAAATCTTATTTAAAGTGGGAAAAGGAACTGAATAGAAATTTTTCCAAAGAAGACATATCAACGGCCAAGAGGTACATGAAATGGTGCTTGGCATCATCATTCATCAGAGAAGTGCACATCAAAACTGCAATGAGGGCTTCCCTGGTGGCGCAGTGGTTGAGAGCCTGCCTGCCGATGCAGGGGACACGGGTTCGTGCCCCGATCCGGGAAGATCCCACATGCCGCGGAGCGGCTGGGCCCATGAGCCATGGCCACTGAGCCTGCGCGTCCGGAGCCTGTGCTCCACAACGGGAGAGGCCACAACAGTGAGAGGCCCGCGTACCACAAAAAAACAAACAAACAAAACAAAACTGCAATGAGATATCACCACACACCTTTAAAATGGGTACCATCAAAACACACACACACACACACACACACACACACAAAATACGAGGTGACAAGTGTTGGTAAGGATACAGAGAAAAGAAAATCCTTGTGTACTGTTGGTAGTAATTTAAGTTACCAGAGCCACTATAGAAAACAATATGGAGGTTTCTAAAAAAATTAAAAATAGAATTATTTTATGATTTGCAATCTCATTTCTGTGTATATATCCAAAGGTAATGAAAATAGGATCTCAAAGAGTTATATGCACTCTCATGTCCAATTTCAGCATTATTCCCAATAGCCAAGATATGGAAGCAACTTAAGTATCCATTAACAGATGATGAAAGAAGATGTGATACACACACACACACACACACACAGAGGAATATTATTCAATCATGAGAAAAAAAAGAAATATTGACATTTGCAACAGCATGGATGAATCTTGAAGGCATTATGCTAAGTGAAATAAGTCAGACACAAGAAAGGCAAATACTATAGGATATCACTTATATGTGGATTCTAGAAAGGCTGAACTCATAGAAACAGAATGTAGAATGTTGGTTACTGGGACTGGTAGTTGGAGGAAGTGGAGAGATATTAGTCAAAGGGTACACACTCCAGCTTAAGATGAGTAAGTTCTGGTGATGTAATATACACCATGGTGTTGTATATGTGAAAGTTGCAATGAAAATAGATCTTAAATATTTTTACCACAAAAAGAAATGGCAACTATTCGATGCGATGGAAGTGTTAGCTAACTCTATGGTGGTAATCATGTTGCAATATATATGTATCAAATCAACATATTATATACCTTAAACTTATACAATGTTATATGTCAATTATATCTCAATAAAGCTGGAGAAAAGAGAAAAAGACACAATAAAAAATTAAACATTTAATAAACAAACAAATAAATAAATTGATGGTCTATTTTAGGCATGTTATTCAGCTTTCTTCCCCTGTGTTTGCCCAATGGTCTCATGGCTATTACAGAGGTATTTGTGATTTTTCATAGGTTCATCTACATGGGCTTCCACTCACCAAGAACAATATAATTGTAGTTACTGTAGAGTTTCTAACTTGCCCACAGAGAGCACTTGTTATTCCTCTGCTTTCTGATTGAAACTGTGGCTTTTTCTTTTGCACAGAATATTCTTCCACTGTTAATGATTGGAAAATATTAATTTGCACTTTTAACCCTCCTAAGGTTTGGACAATTAATTTATCTTAAACAATCATAAGTATTTTGAACTTATTAAAATTAAGTAATTTTTAGTAGAAAGAGTGATAGGAAATAATCTTTATCCAAGACTTTATATAACTACAGTAAACAGTTTTCCTGCATAGTAATACAAATAGTAGTATCAAATATTTAGAAATATTCCTTCAAAACCCCATGTTTTGGCCAATATTCTATAGAGAACAGAAAGTAAGCAAGACTAGCTGATTTAAAGCTCTTTAGTGTCTAGAGACTGTCTTGCAAACCCTCAGGTATAATATTTATTCCCCTTGCCTATCATGATTTGCTCTATAATTTATAACCTTACATAAACTGCCAGTTTTAAATCAAAGAGCATTTCTGAGATGGTAACACAATCCTATAGAGGGGTACTAAATCTCTCCCTTAAGCATACTTGAACTTTCCAATAGTCCTTGGGGAAGACTCATAAGATGCTGCACCATGGTATGTCAGCTACTTATGAGAAAATATTATGATTTTTGCTAATTGGACCATTAAAAAATAGGTTTTGATAAAATTTGAACTATTCCTTGAATAGGCTGAAGTGTGATAACAAGAATTGAACACTTTCATATACCATTTCTGCAGAGCTGAACACAGCAACTCATTCAGCCAGACAACAAACATGTGTTGAGTGGTCAGATATGACTGACTTGTCTAGTCAAGCCAAACTGATATGAACTATGTAAACACAAAGTAACTAGAAAACTAACAAATTATATATATATATATATATTTTTTTTTAATTTCTGGACAAATTCAGTGGCATTGAAGAGTAGAAAGGAAATTATTAGAATTATGTTTCTGAGATGAAGCCAACTGAATTTGATGGCCGATAGGTGTGGAATATCAAGGAGAAGAAAGAATTGAGGATGACATTATTGCCTGTGTCATTCTCCTTGAACCGATACGACCTTTGGGTTGCTTTCATAGCACACTTTCTTTCTAGTTAGATCAACCTGTCTGGTCAGAATTTAAGCTACTATAATTTGTGGAAGAAGAAGAAAAAGAGTCAGACATCTACAAGCCTCCCCTTATTCTTTTCAGCATCAATTTCCTTTTGAAACTTAGGAAATTCATGCTCAGGGTTGAAAAGCAAAGGTGGTGACAAGTATATCTAAATTGAAAATAATTGGATGCTTGTAGGTCAAAGCAGTGAGGCACAGAAAGTCAAGTATCTGAACATCAATGGAAAGGCAAGTGGGTCAGAAGATAACCCGTATCTTCTATATCTCTCTATGTCTGTCTTCTAAAGGCTCACTTTGGAATTCATAGTGTTCTCTGGTAACCCAATGAAGTTAAAGTCTCTTATTATAGTATGTTAATAGTGCTGGACAATTCAGCTAAGACCCTTGGAATGGGAAGGAGTCATCTGTAAAGGCTCAGAGAATGAAAATGAACCTGAAACAAACCTTGACAAATCCCCACACTATAAAGTATTTGAAAATATTCCTAAACCACAAGGACCATAAGGAACTTTTCTAAGCTAATAAGGTGAACAAAATGATTGGACAAGTACAAAGCAGTCACTTTGATGTGGTAATTATATAACAAAATTTTGTATGTAGCTCTCACAGAAGAGGAAAACAAACTGTTAAATTTAACTCAAAGTTTATTCTCTAAAAGATATTGAAATAAGAGACCCATTCACTTCTTGACACACTTCAATTATTTTAAAATTAAAATTGTATATATTTTGCCTGTAGTGCAATATTCTGACTTAAGAAGTCCCTCAAGGGATGAATATATTTGATAATACAGTCTTCACTTTCATTTCAGCCTTTTGATGACACTAAAGTCTGGTATGAAACATTACAGACCCTGAGCACTGAAAACTGATTCTACCACTTCACCTTAGTAATAAAACGAACTTCTAAAGAGTTCTGGGAGGCACTGCTGTACCATCTGGAGGAAACAAAGCATGGTTTGGAGTCAGTGAACTTGGTAGAAAAACCAAGCTCCGTCATATCCTAGTTATATAAATTCAGAAAGGATATTTAACCTTTCTGAGTATCAATCTCTTCCTTCCTGAAATGGGGATCACAACAGCTATTATGTCATTTGCTGTGGTTATTAATTCCAATAACCTATTTAAAGCAATAATAAATGCACAGTATACATTCATGTATTTTTCTCTCCTGCCACCCTTCTTTCTCTTTTTCCATCATAAACAGTTTAATATTAGACTCAACTGCAAGTGACAGAAAACCCAAAATAACAGTATCTTAAACTAGACAGTTTATTTTCCCCTTCTAAAAATGTAGGCAAATCCAGGGTTACCACAGTGGTTCTGTGATCACCAAAGCATGACTCAACAGAGCTCTCCACCTCTATCTATCATGATAATATCACAGGGAAAAGGGTGGAGATGGCTGCATGACTTAAATTCAAGAATACCTGTTAGGGTCTTTACTTTAATCTCACTGGACAGGACTTTTATTAACAAGCTTCTGTAAGGGTTAATCTTATGTCAGCTTGATCTGGTCATGGGGTGTCTAGATACTTTGTTAAACATTATTTCTGGGTATGTTTTGAGGGTGCTTCTTTTTTTTGTAACATCTTTATTGGAGTATAATTGCTTTACAATGGTGTGTTAGTTTCTGCTTTATAACAAAATGAATCAGTTATACATATACATATGTTCCCATATCTCTTCCCTCTTGTGTCTCCCTCCCTCCCACCCTCCCTATCCCACCCCTCTAGGTCGTCACAAAACACCAATCTGATCTCCCTGTGCTACGTGGCTGCTTCCCACTAGCTACCTATTTTACGTTTGGTAGTGTATATATGTCCATGCCACTCTCTCACTTTGTCACAGCTTACTCTTCCCCCTCCCCATATCCTCAAGTCCATTCTCTAGTAGGTCTGTGTCTTTATTCCCATCTTACCCCTAGGTTCTTCATGACCTTTTTTTTCTTAGATTCCATGTATATGTGTTAGCATACGGTATTTGTCTTTCTCTTTTTGACTTACTTCACTCTGTATGACAGACTCTAGGTCCATCCACCTCACTACAAATAACTCAGTTTTGTTCCTTTTAATGGCTGAGTAATATTCCATTGTATATATGTGCCACATTTTCTTTATCCACTCATCTGTCAATGGACACTTAGTTGCTTCCATGTCCTGGCTATTGTAAATAGAGCTGCAATGAACATTGTGGTACATGATTCTTTTTGAATTATGTTTTTTGCAGGGTATATGCCCAGTAGTGGGATTGCTGGGTCATATGGTAGTTCTATTTTTAGTTTTTTAAGGGACCTCCATACTGTTCCTCATAGTGGCTGTATCAATTTACATTCCCACCAACAGTGCTTCTGAATGAGATTAGCATTTGACCCAGTAGACTGAATAGGCAGATTGTGCTCCCAGTGTGGGTGAGCCTCATCCCATCCATTAAGGGCCTGAATAGAACAAAAAGACAGAGGAAGGGAGGATTTGCTCTCTCTGTCTTCTTCTGCCCTTGGACTGGGACTAATGCCATTGGCTTACCAGTTCTCAGAAATTAGGACTCAGACTATAACCCTTCCACTGGCTTTCATGGGTCTCCAGCTTGCAAGCATCAGAACAAGAGACTTCTTAGCTTCCATAATTGTGTGAGCCAAAACCTTATAAAAATCTGTCTATAACTATATCTCCAATCCATATCTATATCTTTCTATCTATCTATCTATCTAACCTGGGAAATGTAGTTTTTATGTATTTGGTCATATGCTCAACTAGAAATAGAGCTTTTTTAACAGATTTTTAAAATTATTATAAAAAAATGGAGAACAGATAAGATGGAAAACTCTAAGCATATATATTTCTCTCCCACCTTCCATATTCACCACCTGAATGGAGTCAAACATTTCAATGGAATTATAACAAATGGTCATTTCAAAGAAAAGCATAGTTTATGTCTATAAAACCAAATTATTCCTTCATGCAATATACTAAATGGAGTGAAAGATTGAATGAATCAGTTGATTTGGAATTGTACAGAATAAGTTCAAATGGAATTGTATACTTTATTAATAATCTAAGGAGTTGATGACTTTCTTTGTGTCTACATTGGCCCTGTCAGCTGAGAAAATAGTGGAGACATCATTATAAATTCATATCTAGAGATAACTTTATAATAATAATAAAAGGCTTTATTTTTAGGAGAATGAGTTGAGATTTTAATAAACAAAACATCACCTTTTCACATATTTCCTCCAAATGAAAAATAAAAGTGAAAGAAAAAGAAAAAGTAAGATGTGTCTTTGCAGAAAAAATCCAATTAACAGATGAAAACCACCAGCTAAATCAATTTTCTGCTTTCATATGGAAGAGAATTGGCTGGATAACTAATTTAACTGTATATAAATGGGCCTGTGAGGAAGTGAAAATAAATTTCGCAGGAATATATTTTACTCAGGGGTTTGGGTATGCGAGTCAGAGGAACAATATTGGTTTGAAATGAAATTACACTTACCTAAGTGTACGGATGTAACAGGTTTGCATTTAGCTGGAAACTTCGATATTTCATATTCTTTGGCATTACAATACCTGGCCTTTGACTCTCTGGCTTGGGCTTTACCAGTCTTGGAGTTAGCAGGAGTGGGTTCTAGGCTGGATCTTCCCCCAAGGAACTTGGCCATGGAGACTTCCCTGTGAAATGATGAAAGACTAGACGATTTCAAGACAGCTCTTTCTAGTTCTAGGATTTTTTGTCCCTGTGACTTCATGACTTGAATTTCCTCACAATTTACCCACTCTTTGGTGTGGGATAGAAGACTTTTGTCCAAGGTGACAGGGAGTGCTGTGGCATCTCTGCTTGGCACAATCCTCCTAACATTTGAAAATCTTTTCCTGTCGCATGTGCAGTGTTACTTTGAATTTGCACAATTTCCCACTGCTGCCGTTTAAACGATAACAGAAGGTTCAAGTTGTTTACAAACTGTAAGAAAAATGACCGCAGACACCCCCGTCATTTCCAGTCGCTGTAGATATACCCTTAGGCTAAAGCCACAGCAGAATTTTAAATACTGCAAGATAAATCCAAGCTGACTCACTTCCTCACTTCTGACACTTCCAACAATTAAGGTCCCATCAGCCTCACTCTAGTTGCTGTTCTGTTAGAAATGCCATGTGACCTACGGAGGGATACCTAAGAATTTCCACTCTCTAAGGAGAAAAATATATTAAAGCATAGACTTTAAATTTTGATTATTAATCTTCATTCCTAAATATCTGAAGGGACTCTCCCTTCCAACCATCCCAGAGTATAACTAGGATATTTTAAACACACTTACAACAATTGTAAGTAGTTTGATTGTCTCTTTCTTTTTAAAATCTGACTTCCCTACCAGAATTTCATCTTTCTAAGGGCAGGGACCAAGCCTATCTCATTTGACCTTCTTTTCCATGATGCCTAAAACATAAATCATCTGGCCCATATGGGTGCTCAATAAATATATGATGAATTAATCAATCAATCAATCCAAATTCAGAAGGGAGGCCTTATGTAAAGGTAAGAGAAATCTCACAGTTGGGGTTAATAATCTATTTGATCAGTGTTACTGCATCATTCTGACATAGCCATGACCTTCTACCAAGTTGTGCAAATTTCTGCTCATGATTAAGTTCTCTTGTTTAATTTGGTTTCAAAGCACATCATTTCTCTCTCTGTGGTATTATACTTTTTACCGTGCTATAGATTTTCTAAATGCATGCAAATGTAGCCAGGATGGCTCATTTTGTTATCAATTTCCCAACTGCTAGCTCCCTAATCATTAACTAATTGTCTCTGTGCTCTATTGA
Organism: Neophocaena asiaeorientalis asiaeorientalis; assembly: GCF_003031525.2. Classification (NCBI taxonomy): domain Eukaryota; kingdom Metazoa; phylum Chordata; class Mammalia; order Artiodactyla; family Phocoenidae; genus Neophocaena; species Neophocaena asiaeorientalis. The sequence continues at coordinate 124,315 of NW_020175700.1, read as the reverse complement.
CAACTTGGCCACTTTCTTGCTAATTTTTGCTGACACAATGGAGGCCCCCAAGAACTGGGATAACCTTTGGCTATTCACCCAAGATCCACAGGTGGAAAAACAATCAATCAGCCTGGCCTTTGTGTTCAGGAAAACCTCATCAGCGTTCCAAATGATTTGTCTAATGAGGCATCATTAATTGACAATGGGCAGGAGGAGGAAGAACTTCCTTTACTTTGATTACAATGTTTCTAGAATGGACCGGAGCTTAGAAAAAGCATGTGTGAGAGTGGAATGGACTAAAGACTATATTTTGGGCTAAGGTAAGAAACTGGGGCAGCTTCCTCAAATTTCTGGTCTTACATGAAGTTTATACAGGATGGAAATGTGCATTTTAAGGAACACACTATAAGTCAACCACCACAAGTATTTCATTTTTATAATTTGTGTGGTGGCAGCACAGGATTGGGTATGTGGATGATTGTATATTTCCTTAAAAAATAGCTGGAGCATGATAGGGCTATAGCTTTGAAGTTACTAGCAAGACCTCGTATTGGACTTGGATATGATATAGACATTTGGACTAAGCAGCCATTTGTACTTTCACTTGTATATCAGCCAGCAGTAATATTTATTCATGCAACCAAAATGTATTGAGTACCTGTTACATGCCAGAGGCTGTTCTGGTACACATGAGTATTTGGGCTGCTGATGTATACATCAGTCAACAATAGAGATGAAAGAATGTCTACCCACCAGGAGCTTACCTTCTAATGATGGGAAACAAATAATGAACAGGAAATGAGTTAAATATATAATGTTACAAGGTTATAAGTATCCTTTATTGAAAAACAGAGTAAAAATCATAGATAGTATGGTTAGGGGAATGAGGAGTGCAGCGTGGAGGGAGGTGGGTGGCATTATTAAATATGATAGTTAAGGTAGTTAGGAAGCTTGAAGAAGTTAACGAATCTGGAAAACAAGCACGGTGGGCAGAGGGAACAGGCAGATGGAGACTTTATCCATGAGTGGACTTGGCATGTTGGAGGATACGGGGTAGGGAGGGGGGAGTCAGTGCAGCTGGGGTTGGGAGGGGCAATGGGGAACTTAGGGAAAGAGATTGGCTGGGGGTGGGGCAGATCAGAGTCTTTTGGACCAACAGAAATTTGACTTTTTGTGGCAGAGAAATTACAAATCATGGTATAGAATTTTAACTGAGTTAATAAAATGATCTAAGATGTGCAAGAATAACTCTGATTGGGAATAGAGAATGTACAAATCAATGCACTGTTTTAATTATTTAAAAACCAGTGAATTAGATGTGTATTTGCATATTTACTAAGTTTTGCTAACTTGGAATTCTTGGTATTCCTCTAATTGCTTGTTTTCTGGGAGGCTGGTGTGGAAAGGCTTTGGGTGGTTTTAATAGGAACTCATTGTCTTTCTCAAGTGAACATGTCAAGGGAACCATAAGAAAGAGGAAACCAAATGGATAAACTACACTATTTAAAGGAGTTGAATTGTGGGGATCTGGTGTGAAAATGTCATGGATCAGGAAGCCATGGAAATAATGAGCGCCCATTTGGGCTGAGATAACCCTGTTACTGGTTGTTAAAAACAAATAAATAAGTTGGCAGCTAATATCCAAACAAAAAATAAACTTGGTGTGCAATCTAGGTTAACAAGAGCTAAACTCACCATCCTTAACTGCCCAGACAACCAAGGAACTGAAGTATGGCCATAGTGGAATCACAGTCCTTGGGACTCCACAAAGCTATTTCTCATTTTGCATACCCTTGGAAAATATAAAAGAGAGTAAAGAAGAATATTAAAACTACCATTATTTTTGCTACCTCTCCCCACCCCAAATTTTTACTAATAAATTTTCAGGTCTTTTTCAGAATTTTCATTTTTTTTAAAAAAATATTTGAGCTCTCTCTCATTCTGAACTGAGGATACAAGTGCCTTGAATGTAATACTTGTTCAATGATCATTGGTTCAGTGCATATCATGTAGTAGTTTACATCTTACTGTCCCATCATGCTCTCAACAGGTCACTAAAGGCTTTTTATAATGATAACTTTAACTAAGCTTACACTGTTCCATTATATGGCAGGCGATATAGAAGAACACAGGCTCTGGAATAAGATGAGTCTGGTTTGAATCCTTGACCAGCCACTTTTTACTGGATATTTTGGGAAAGTCACATAATTTCTCTGAGTTCCACTTCCTCATCTGTAAAATGGGTAAAATATTTTTATCTATTTCACAGCATTTTTAGGAGGTTTGAGATCATGTAGGCTAAAAATCTGGCATGTTTGCAAACACCTAAAAATCACTTAATAAATAAATTATAGTTATTGTTACTACATTAACCTCCAGTAATATTTATTGCCTACTGTTTGTTTTTTCCATTTTTTCACTATTAAAATAATTCCACATGAATATCTTTGCCATAAAGTTTGTTCTAATTTATAAAAATTTTTATGATAATCCTTAGAAATGGAATTAGTGGATAAGAGAATATGTGCATTTTAGAAATTTTAATATATCAGCCAAATTGCTTTTTAAAAAAAGTTGTGTTTGCCTAACTGTACTCCATCTATGTTGAATATTATTATTTTTTAAAAATTTTTGGCTGCACCACGCAGCATGTGGGATCTTAGTTCCCTGACCAGGGATCAAACCCACACCCCTTTCATTGGAAGTGCAAAGTCTTAACCACTGGACCACGAGGGAAGTCCCAATGTTGAATACTCTTGCATCTAAATGTTTGCTAATGTGTTAGGTAAAACAAGCAAACAACAAATAAGCTGTTATCTTATAGTGGCTTTAGTATATATTTATTTCCTTCATTAATGGTACAAAGCAATTTTTGTTTTTATTAGCCACTTCTGTGAGTTACCTTTTCATGTTCTTAGCCCTTCATTTTATGGTATGGTGTGGAGGAGAGGGCTATCATTGTTTTTTATCCTATTAATTTGTATGAGCTTTCCACATGTAAATGGAATTTGGAATTATTTTTTAAAAGAATATTTTTTTAAACATCTGATTATATTTGATTTAACATACAAAACAATCCTATTTATTTATTTATTTATTTATTTTGAGATACCTCAGGGGCCCTGTAACTCATACCAAAGTTAACTGAAAGTCAAAAGAACTTTAAAATTTGATATTTGGGAAGTTTGTCGAAAAGTTTTAAAATACTTGGTCAAATAAGATCATAGGTCATTTTAAGACAATACTTACTCCTTAACTAAAGTTAAAAGAGATCTCAGAAGCAAATACAGATCACTTAAAGGCAGAGAAATTTATACAACCTGTTATCGAAAGCAGCATTTCAAGAAAACTTTGGAGGGAGAACCAAATCCAGTCTTGGCCTAGCCCATTCCCAGCAAAATCCATTTGCCTAATTAGATTTAATCCAATCTTAGAAAATCCTGATCATGTACAACTCCATTTTTAGTATATGATTTTTTATCCTCACACCGTCTTTTACTGAAAACATACATTTTACTTTCCTTAAAAGTTTTTTTTTCACATCGAGTTACTTTTTTTGTTGACAAATTTGCAATAGATATAATAAGGTCTGATTTGACCTCTAGTAAACCTAGGTACAACAGAAGTATTATATTTAACACTGATGACTCTAAAGAAACGTCTATATTAATCAAACCAACAAGGTTAAGCCACCATCAATACAAGATATTAATTTAATGTTGAGTATTTCCTAGGTCACGTGAACCCAAAAATCATTCTGGCCAGTTTTACATTCCTTAGTATTTATATAAATGCTTAATTTTTTAAGTCAATTAAGTAGAGCTCTTTCACAAATTAATTTTGGTAATACCATACATCTACAAATACACTGATACATTTGAACACACAAAAAAACACAGGAACCTCACAGTTTTCATTTCAAAAATTCAGCCCTGAGTCCGGTACAACAGTGTAAAGCCTATCAGTTACAAGGGGCTGGATTCAAGTTAGGATTCAGGCAGAGGGAACAAATCAAGGTCTAGATGACTAAACCCCTTTTACTAATGTTTACAGAAAAGACACTTAGGATTTCTGTTTATCCTTGACAAGTCAAGTTTTAAATTACTTTACCCCCTTTTTTAAAATTTGCATTTTAAAAAGATGGTGGAGATAAGTTCCTCCTAGGATGATTTTGTTTACTTGAGGCCAGAAAATCGGGCCCAGCTGCTCCGCGGCATGCGGAATCTTCCCGTACCGGGACACGAACTCATGTCCCCTGCATCGGCAGGCGGACTCTCCACCACTGCGCCACCAGGGAAGCCCTGTTAAGGAGTTTTAAAGTTTAGCTCTCAACATTGTCTTTAAATTATATTTATATCTTTCATTGATGCAATTAATATAGATATAAAGTTATACAGCAGGTCTAAGTGTCACAAGAGTGGTACTAATACAGCAGATCAGATATTATAACATACCAACATTGTGACAAAAAACAATTACTGGGGAGTAGGACACACATGGTTTGGCTATGTGAGGCTCATGCTCTAGGGATCTCCCCTTAATAATCCTGCCATGACTTTGGAAACTATTATTTTTTTTCTGTTTTATTGCATATCCTGCACTATTTATCTGATTTAAAGAATTTTTGTGATATGAAACTGCAACCAAATTTACATGAAATAATTAAAAATTTTACGATGCTATGGGATTTAGTATTACATTTGAGGAAATAAACCAAAAGTCAAGATTCACTGTATAGATTTACTTCTATTCCTGCCCCAGTCCCTTCTCTTCCCAAGTGAATCTGCACTTGTGCTATCACCTTATGATTCTCAAGCTTTGCTTAACTCTCAGTTGTAGGGATGAATAAACAATTTGTGACTGCCCCCCAGTAAGGTAAAATCCCCTGAGTTGTCATAATTTCCAGCCCCCACTTTAAAGAGAGAAATGGTCTGATGGTCATTCCTTGAGGTGTCATGGTGGCCTGGGCGGAGGCTCCCTGACCTACTTGACTCATCTGTGGCACCAGATATGTGAGAAGTGAGCTAATCCCAAATGCAGCTCCACAACAATTCACTTAGATCCAGGTAATGTGCAAGAGATAATTTTATTCTGAATTTATTTTAATCATTATTTTTACCTTGGCTAAATTATTCAGTATTCCTACTTAGAAAACACAGAGAATTGGAGTAACACTGAAGTGGTTTTGTGAAGAGTAAATAAGAAAATGTATGCAAAGTACCACGAAGAGTGACCAGAGTATGTAATAATTTGTTCAGCATCATTGTCATAATTTTATGATCATTAATGTTATTGTTATAGTAACTATAATTTTGTGTTAAATGTGATTTCTTTTCTCACCATCCTGCTTTCCTAGTTGTTCAAAGATTTGGATTCACTTAATCCAAACACTCAATCAATAAGGGAAGACTAGTTAGTCCATGATATTGTTCTTTTCCTAACCTACACCGTCTTTTTGGTAGCCCCAGCACAGACGTATTGAAATTTAGCATTATTAAGTGCCTGAACTTGAAAGATAATTTAGTTTATACCTGAGAAAGAGTGTGTGTGAATAGCTACTATAAATGTTGTGGTTATAAACATTAAGTAACTGGAATTCAGGTCCATTATCTGGATATTGTCCAGTCAAGAGTAGGTATACTTAATTCAATAGAGAGAAAAAAAACCAAGAATGTATCTACCAAATAATGCAATATGCTGATATTCAAGGTTAACAAAAACTACCAAAGAGAATGACAAAAAAATTGTTGACATAATATTATTGCTGATTGTTTTACATGGAAATTGAATCTATGTCTTTGTAACCTCTTTCAGCACAGACTCCTCATTGGGATTTGGCATGTTGACAAAGGGTTATTTTAGTTTTTATTATTAATTTACTGTTAAGAATGCAAATAAGTTTCTGATCCTTATATGCCAACCCTATGTAGATGATATTTTCTTTTCCTTTATTGTTATTTCTCATTTTGCCCCCAAAATTAATTTTTACCTCTCCTCAGACAATTTATTTTCTAACAGTCAGATAACCTTCAGTCACGGTCATGATGATTTAGTTTCAAAATGTTTACAATGCAGTATCTTGACCAAAACATTGAAAAGGGACTTCCTCTGTAGTCCCCTTTGTCGCTATGCTGAGATGACATCTATTTGGTTCTATCCCTGGGTTACCATGGAAATAATTTATTATTATTGTTGTCAAAGATGGACGGTCCACATACATTTTAAATAAGGGTAATGTAGAAACTCTTCATATAAAAAGACTAGTTCTGTCATTGTCTCTGAGAACCTAGCTCTATGAAGCTGTTCATGACATTGCAGTTCAATTACGGGTACCATTAGCATGAAATTTTGTAAATATTTTCAAGAATATTTTAAAATATAATTCATCTTTTTGAACCCCCCTGCTATTCTATTGCTTTTCTAACCAACTTATTATGTCAAAAACTAGGAAAAGATTGCACATATTTTTGTCTTATGTTCATTATACACTATGGATCAGACCATAACTAAACACACACTCACATATGCATTTAAATTAGGTAATCAGTTGATTTCTCTTTTGAATAATATCTGCTTAGTAAAATATTACTAGGCAGAATACAA
>NW_020175700.1:114790-117546 GCF_003031525.2 Neophocaena asiaeorientalis asiaeorientalis | reverse complement strand
ATATATATATCCATCTGTGATCATAAATTTTTTAGGTGGGTTTGGTAACTTTAATTTCCTTTTTGTGTGACCTTATTGGGGTCTCTTAAACTGACTCATGCTTATACTTAAAGGGGTCATTGAAATTGCTTCTCAGATATGCAGAATGCCAATAAATTGGCATGTGTGGCAAAACTTAAAACTTCCTTGCACATGGCAAGGAAGAATTTCCTGGCTATGCAGCTTTCCTGATTAAATGGTGGAGACCAAATATTGCACAGGCCCTTACCAAGAGGATTTTATGCTCACTAATAAAGTTGTTCTCTTTTGCAGTAAAAAGCAGGCAAAAGAATTTGCTACTGATGATCTTCTAAGCCCTCCACATAATTAATATAAACTGAATTTTAAAGCATCACTTCCTTGGAAAGCTGGTAACACAGTAGGGTGACCAATTCGACCCTGTTTGCCAGGACTGTGCTGTTTCTAAAACTGAGAATTTCATATCCTAAGAACCCCTCAATTCTGGTAAACTAAGGTGGTTGGCCACCCTGTAGCATAGTTGAAAATTTTATTATTTACCTTTATGTCAATCTATCTATTATCTAATCTTTCCTGTGTAGTATGATTGCCTTAATACTTGTGTTTATTATTATTTTTTTAATGATGGCATGTGACACCACAGTTCACACTGTGATTCAATCAGGACTGCTTGTTTGGAAAGAGACTTTGAATTTAGTTTTCCTCCTTTCAGAGTTCTGGGCAGGCAGTGGGGGTGACCAGCATAGAGAAGCAGCATGCTGTACAGGGTACATGTGACCTGAAGTTGGCCTGCCATTCTTCTGCCCCTGGAACCCTGTAGGTGGAGCCCTGTGCTAGTTCCTAGGGTTTCTCCACACAGACTGACTTCCTTTGGGTTGATGATGATTGATTATGGTGCTTTCTTCATTACTTTAAACCTAATCAGTGCTTGGAGTAATTTGAGTAATGATTGCTCATTATTGGCAATTGTGAAGTTTAAGTTTTCTATATTTTTCTCCACAAGGCAGCCAGTCAGGAAATACTAGGAAGCATCCTGGTTCACACACATTTTTAAGGAGAGAGTGGGAATAAATGATTCACAAAGCTCAGTGATAGACAGGAAGCCATAGAGGTTTTGCAGAAATTATATTACATATTTTCTTGGCAGGAAACAGTGACAGTTCCCACTAGATCAAATGTGACAATCAAAGAGACAGTTCTTACTGGATTTGAAAGCCATTCAGCCTTTTACTGAAACTCCCAAGTTCAATAAATCATGCTATTTCATATAATATTGTTATACCACTCTGTCTTATAAATGAAGATCTATGATTCTCCAACCAACCTGCTATTGTTAAAAAAAGATAATTAATGATGCTAGCTTATAAACTAATGCTGATTTACATTACAGCTTATTAGAAGGTCCATTTTTAAGGTGCTTTCTCCACTCTCGTCAGGTAAATCAAGTTTAAAAGTAAGTTTGCTTGTACTGGTTGATTGATTTACAGCCTTAACATTGGTTACACAAGAGGGAGACATTTTAGACTGCTCAGCAAATGAATAATTAGCAAAGTCATTACATACCTGAGGATATTATATGTAGTGGGTTTATTAAATTATGTTCCAATAATGCTTGAAGAGCCACAAATCAACAAAAGAAACAAAACTTTCAGAGACTACATTCATGATCTAGAATGGCAGATGACGTTGCCTGTTTGTTTTGAAAGTATATGTGGATGATGAAGCTAATCTTGTGACATTGTAAAGGCTTTTATAGTTTTAGACCACCATAAACAAAGTTATTATCCATTAAAAATGTTTTCAATTTGATTCTTACATTTAAAGAATTTCTGGGCTTACGTTCAGAATCTAAGAAAAGTTTCAAAAATCCTTTAAAGATATAAAGCATATATATATACACATATTTTTATTTAGCAAGAACAGTTAACATGAGATTTCCCCTCTTAACAATTTTTAAGTGTACATTACTGCTGACTATAGTACCATGTTGTACAGCAGACCTCTAGAGCTTATTCATCTTTCTTAACTGAAGCTTTATGCCTATTGGATAGGATACTCATAAAGATGTCAGTTCCTCATAAGTTGGAAATTTAGTGCTATTTCAATTAAAAATATCACATTGTTTTCCAATGACAGATGTGTTGTAAATTTTATTTAAAGACTAAATAAACAACAAAAAAATGGAAAGGAGGAAGCTTTCCCAGGCTTCAAAGCATATTATATACACTTTATATTAAAGTAATATGGAATTTTTATACTAATAGGCAACCAAAGTAAGAGAATAGACAATTCAGACAGAAAGTTAATTGTATATGGAAATTTATTGCACAATAAACTGTGACATCAAAATTAGATAGGAAAGAAATGAATTTTATCTAAAAGATGTCTTGGGATATCTGGATAGCCTTTAGGATTAGATCTATTCCTCAGAACTTATGACAGGATAAATTCTACATGAATAATGCACTTGAGGAAAACATGGTTGAATGACTTTATAACATGGATGATGGGGAAATTTTCATAGCTATGACTTTAAATCTAGAACCGATGAAGAAAAAGATTAGTATATACATTCATATTATATGCATAATATATAAAAATATATATTATATAGTAATATGTAATACATTATTATATGATACCATTGTTATTATATATTATTGTATATTATTATATAATACTATTAAATAATATATTTTATTATGATTATATTATGTATAATATATAATATAAATTCA
>NW_020175700.1:109860-114580 GCF_003031525.2 Neophocaena asiaeorientalis asiaeorientalis | reverse complement strand
TATATATATATAATTTAGCCATATAAAAGAGAAAATCCTACCATTTGCAACAACATGGATGGATGCTGAAGGCATTATGCTGAGTGAAATGTCAACCAGAGAAAGATAAATACTGTACGATCTCATTTATATGTGGAATCTCCAAAAACAAAAACAAAAACAAAACCACCAAAATTATAGAAAAAGAGATCAGATTTGTGGTTACCAGAGGCAGGGGGTGAGGGGAGTGGGGATCAGATGAAGGCAGTCAAAAGGTACAAACTTCCATTCATAAGATAAATGAGTACTAGGGGTGTAATATACATGATGACCATAGATAACACTGCTATATGATATATACAGAACTTGTTAAGAGAGTAGATCCTAAGAGTTCTCATCACAGGGAGAATTTTTTTTCTTTTCTTTTTATTCTCTCTGTGTGAGATGGAGGATGTTAACTAAACCTATTGTGATAATCACTTCACAATATATATAAATCAAACCATTATGCTGTGAATCTTAAACTTATGCAGTTTAACTTTAAGGATGTATGCCAATTATTTCTCAATAAAGCTGGAAAAAATATAGTAACCATGTTGCCACAGTAAATGTTTACAGTGTGACACTAAGTGAAAAAAAAAACAAACTATGATATAGGCAATGTAATTATAATTATATAAATTTACATGTATATTAATAAAGACTAAGGGAGTATATAACAGGAAAACAAAGTTTTCCACTGTTCGGTAAATTGTAGGTACTTTGTGTGTTTCCTTTCTCCAAACTTGATTTAGTATTTGCTGTAGACTAAATGTTTATGTCCCCCCAAATTAATTTTGAAACATAATCTCCAGCATGTTGGCATTAGGAGATGGGGGCCTTTGAGAGATGATTAGGTCATGGGGGTAAAGACCTCATGAATGGGATTAGTGCCCTTATAAAAGAGACCCCAGAGAGCTCTCTCCTCCATCTTTCCATGTGAGGACACAGTGCCAAGACACCATCTATGAATCAGAGCGGGCCCTCACAAGGCACTGAAATTGCCGGCGCCTTGATCTTGGAGTTCTCAGCCATCAAACTGTGAGAAATAAATTACTGTTGTTTATAAGCTATCCAGACTATGGTAATTGTGTTACAGCAGCCCAAACAGACTAAGACAGTGTAATATAATTTTAATCCAATAAGTGACATTGAATATAAAATTACTGGTATATAGCAGCACTCAAGGAACACTGGTTTCTTTCAACTTTTAAAAGCTTGGAAATATAAACTCAAGTCTGAGGACAATAAGCACTGCATTTGACTCCTCCTGGAGCAGTTTAATGGCTCTATCATCTTGGGTATGTTTTCTAAACTCCCTAATCCTGTTTCCTAAACCATGGAATGAGGCTAGTAATAGTATCTACTTTGGAATGCTATTGTGAGGATTAGATGAGATAAGGTAACTAGAGGGGTGCAAAGCACACAGTTAGTGCTCAATAAATGTTATCTAAGAACAATAATAATAAAGGTAGTGGTAATAATGAGAGTGGAAAAGATTTTAAAAATGCAGTAGCACCCTGTGCTTGGAATTAAATAGGGATTAGTGATATTGTAATCATAATTTCCCTCAAAGTTTAATACTTATATTTTGTTTAGGAAGAATCATCTGGCAGTTCCAGTTCAAATATAACATATCACAGGGCTTCCCTGGTGGCTCAGTGGTTGAGAGTCTGCCTGCCAATGCAGGGGACACGGGTTCATGCCCCAGTCCGGGAAGATCCCATATGCCGCGGAGCGGTTGGGCCCGTGAGCCATGGCCGCTGAGCCTGTGCGTCTGGAGCCTGTGCTCTGCAACGGGAGAGGCCACAACAGCGAGAGGCCCACGTACTGCAGAGACAAAAACAAAAACATAACAAAACAAAAAATACAACGTATCACATCTTGCCAGCCTGGGAAAAGATCAAAATTCAAAATTCGAAGTTCGGTTTCTACTGAATGCATATTGCTTTTGTAACATAGTAAAGTCAAAAAATTGTTAAGTAGAACCACTGTAAATCAAGGATTGTCTATAGAGTAATAGAACCCTAAAAGAAAAAGTGATATAAGTGACTCTGTAGTGTCACCCTCCCATTTTACAAATGAGGACAGTGAGCTCCAGAGATGTTTCATAAAGTCCCAGCTCATACAAGTAGCTCTGGTTTATAACATCTGGTCTGGCATTTTTCCCACAACACCAGATTGTGTTGTATTGTAGAAAGGCGACATAAACTTATTGTGATTGAGATCTTGACCATGAACCCAGAAAGATAAGCTGCAGCCCAAGTTTCCCAGTGGAATTACGTTTCGTGATTTGTAATGAATTTTAATGAAATTTTGTGCAAGTTATAGACCAAAATACTTCAATATTTAAAAGTGGCTACCTGCTATGTTCAGGAAAAAAAAGTCTTTATACCTAAGATTAGTAGATATGCTCTGTGTCATCTAAAATGATTTCATAAGTTTTTATGGTGCTTGAACAATGAAAAAGCATTTGCATCTTCACTATGTTAGCGTTATTTCAATCTCCAGCACAGCTCTGGTCCAGTGGTTTTATCATTCCCATTTGTGCTTCAAGAAGCTAACACACATAAGGTCTAACATCGAGTTCCTGAGTCCTCAATTTTTGGAATCTTTACAGGCTGAGAAAAACTATTTCAAACCACAGAAATATTTAACTGCTTTTGTCATCATCAGTTTACTATGATTATTCCTCAAAGAAAGAGGGAAGAGTAAATGCCACTAAGTAAAGGATTCCTCCTGAAAATGAGCATCCTGATGTGACAACTGAAATTTAAAAAGCAAGTAATTCCAACAATTGTGACTTTAGGTTTCACTGAGCACTGTCACCTGTAAGAGTGTTTCAGGTGAGAGAAGATACGTCTTACTCAGAGAGCAGAATTCATATCCATTTCTCCCTCCAACTTAAAAAAAGTAAAAAGAGCCTTTTAAAGCATTATTCAATACAAACATTTCACCACTATAAAGTCATCCTAAAGGTGGAAAGCTCTTTGAACTCAGCAGCCATGTTGGTTCATTAAGGGAAGGACCTGTGTGAGACGATGGGCATTTCTGGGCAAGCAGAGGACAGTGGAGAGAAGACTGGGTACTAGTCATCTGAGTCCTGAATCAAGCCTTATCACTCTCAGTCCTCGTTTTGCTTTGTTTTGTTTTTCCTTAGGCAAGGACATGGGGCACCTAAGTCAATGTCAGTTAGTGATAGCTTTTCTGATATTAGTAAGAAAATAATTCTAATAGAAATGTGCATAGGAAACACACTAAGGTGATATACCAGCCTGAGCCCCAAAGTTACTTAGGATGATATTTTTCTATTTTTCTTTAGCTATTCAATTTCTTACTGTAAGCATGAATATCATTATAATTTTTAATGTATTTAATCATATTATTTATCACTATAATTAATGATGGTATAATTATTAAACTTAATTTATTAGAGACATCAAAGTCCTGTAAAGTCACAACCTTGGGACTTTTGTTTCTGAAGCCTGGACCAGGGTTCCAGGATTACCTGATGAGCCCTTCTCAAAGTTTTCAGGTCTGATTACACCAGCAGAGATTATAATATCATTCCATTGGGGAGAGGGAAAACCTTTGATTCAACCTAAAGTTAGTTTAAATTAAACTTCTTTTTCCTTAAAACTAGTATTTCCACTTTCTCCCCATAACTACTCCTCTTTTTTCTTTACTTCCATAAAATATAGAAAATGTTACACAGACAACTAACAAATAGTAACTCAAGTGTCATGACTTTGAAAATTAATTGGTTAATGGTAAATAAATAAATGTGCTGGGGGGGTGCTGGGAAGATGGCGGAAGAGTAAGACGCGGAGATCACCTTCTTCCCCACAGATACACCAGAAATACATCTACACGTGGAACAACTCCTACAGAACACCTACTGAACGCTGGCAGAAGACCTCAGACCTCCCAAAAGGTAAGAAACTCCCCACGTACCTGGGTAGGGCAAAAGAAAAAAAAGAAAAAAAGAGACAAAAGAATAGGGACGGCAACAGCACCAGTGGGAGGGAGCTGTGAAGGAGGAAAGGTTTCCACACACTAGGAAGCCCCTTCGCGGGCGGAGACTGCGGGAGGCGGAGGGGGGAGCTTCGGGGCTGCAGAGAACAGCACAGCAACAGGGGTGTGGAGGGCAAAGCGGGGAGATTCCCGCACAGAGGATTGGTGCCGACCAGCACTCACCAGCCTGAGAGGCTTGTCTGCTCACCCGCCGGGGTGGGCGGGGCTGAGAGCTGAGGCTCGGGCTTCGGTCGGAGCGCAGGGAGAGGACTGTGGCTGGCGGCTTGAACACAGCCTGCAGGGGTTAGTGCACCATGGCTAGCCGGGAGGGAGTCCGGGGAAAAGTCTGCACCTGCCGAAGAGGCAAGAGACTTTTTCTTCCCTCTTCCTCCCTCCCTCCCTCCTTTCTTTCCTTCTTTTCTTCTTTCTTTCTTTCTCCCTTCCTTCCTTTCTTCCTTCCCTCCTTTCTTTCTTTCTCTCTGTCTTTCTTTCTTCCTACTTCTACTAATTCTCTCTAATTTTTCTCCCTTTTATTCTGAGCTGTGTGGATGAAAGGCTCTTGGTGCTCCAGCCAGGAGTCAGGGCTCTACCTCTAAGGTGGGAGAGCCAACTTCAGGACACTGGTCCACAAGAGACCTTCCAGCTCCACATAATATCAAATGGCGAAAATCTCCCAGAGACCTCCATC
>NW_020175700.1:105628-109783 GCF_003031525.2 Neophocaena asiaeorientalis asiaeorientalis | reverse complement strand
TGTGACTGCCTGGAGGGGTGGGATAGGGAGGGGGGGAGGGAGGGAGATGCAAGAGGGAAGAGATATGGGAACATATGTATATGTATAACTGATTCACTTTGTTATAAAGCAGAAACTAACACACCATTGTAAAGCAATTATACCCCAATAAAGATGTTAAAAAAGAAGATATTCTATATACATACAATAGAATATAGCTCAGCCATAAAAAAGAATGAAATCTTGCCATTGCAACAACATGAATGGACCTAGGGGGTGTTATGCAAAGTAAAATAAGTGAAACAGAAAAGACAATACTGTATAATTTCACTTATATGTGGAATCTAAAAAACAAAACAAATGAAGAAACAAAACAGAAACAGACTCAGATACAGAGAACAAATGGTGGTTGCCAGAGAGGAGGGGAGTAGGGGGATAAATGAAATAGGTGAAGGGAATTAAGAGGTACAAACTTCCAGGTATAAAATAAATAAGTTATGGGAATGTTATGTACAGTACAGGGAATATAGTCAATAATATGGTAATACTCTGTATGATGACAGATGATATCTAAACTTATCGTGGTGATCCTTTTGTAATGTATAAAAATATTGAATCACTATGTTGTACACCTGAAACTAATATAATATGTCAATTATAATTCAATTTAAAAATAAATTATGTAATTCAAAAAATTAAATTAAAAATATTGTGTAATGAAAAAATAAATAAATAAATACATGTGCTGAATACAACATGACTTAGTTACAATATTTCCATTGCCAGCATGTGTATCCCAGGGAATCTGAATATCCTCTCCTCCCCTTCCCTTCTCATCCCCACCCAACATGTAAACAAACAAGCAAATAAATAACCTGCACAGAAGCCAAGTTTTGACTCCTGCTTTAAACAAATTAAAGCTTCAAACTATTTGACATTTGTCTATCTCCCATCTTGATAAGGATAAACTGTTGAAAGCGAGCTTTTTACTGCAGGATTTGACTATCGTGATTCAAGCCATTTCTACCACTATCTTTAACAGCTTTAGCCGAAATTAGCTATTAGCTTCTGCTTACTGTCAAGCAATCAGCCTTTGAGAATGGCACAATATTACACAGTATGTTATAAAATTCTACACTAGAATTAGTTTGGAGTGATATCAAAATGGCAACAAAACTCTACAATGTTCAAAAATTGTTCAGGTGTATAAAATTGCTATCCAGTCTACTTTCTCTTGTAGATTGACTTAGAGATCAAGCTTAAGCCTGGAAACACTCAAGAAACTACAAGGCACACAGGCTGCCTCCCCACCCTGAGAGAACTGAAGCATTTTTGCAAACAATTTCCAAATGGTGTACTTCAGTTAACCCTGCTTAAGATACAACCTACTTTAGCAGGTGGAAGTGGTTTAGCACTGCATACCTTCTCTGTCAAGCATCAGAAACATGATTTTGAATCACAAGTGCCACAAAACACAGTAAACGTCATCAATTAGGGATTAAAATAGCACATTCAGCAGATGTCTAAGTGTTTGTCCAGCAAGGACCCAGAACTTTACCTGAGATGAAACTTCAATGTAATCTCATCACTCTGGCCAAATGAAATGTGTCCCAGCCCCAAAAGAATGAGTATTCAGGTTCTGTGGATTTCTGCCCCTGTTCTAAGAGTATTGCTTATCCCAATTTTGCCAGGTTGTAAGATTATTTATGTGGGACACCTATGAATAAAAATAATCTCTCTGGACTACCCATATGAGAACTTCTAAAAGATGGGCTCAGGAATCATTATTTTTTCCAATGGTCTCAGAAGACACATTTGGGAAAACTGCCCCCCCCAAAAAAAAAAACTCAACACATAATTTTCCAAGGATTCCTAACTAGAAGATACAGAATGACTGTAATTCTTATCTAATCCTAGTAAGAAGAAATGAGTTTTAAATTGTACGAAAAAAAAAAAAAAAAGGTTAAGGTGAGAAGGAATGCCTTTAACCTTGTATTAAAAACCAAAACATGGTATCTTTTTAAATGGGTAAGCTAATCATTCCAATGTGAACATTTTACATAATGTGTCAGATCTTGAAACTCTAATCTCATCAAACACAATGATAGATTTATCATAAAAAGAAAATAATTAATTTGAAGTACAAAAGTGCAGCAGGTCCTATGTCTTACCACCTGCCTTCAAAACCTGGCAAAAACCAAAATAAGGACAAAACCAAAACATCAAATATTGCTAAATTTAAAAAGAATCACAGGTATAGAAAAAAGCAACAAGTGGAAAAACTTATACTTGACCATCTCAGAAAGCAGGGGAAATAAGACTTTAAAATACAAATGCATCAAGAAATGTAAAATGTATTCCTATTATATCACAACAATAGATCTCAGAAATGAAGAAGTGAGCACTGAAATAAACACAACAATCTCAGATTATTTTGTAGTTAAAAGATAGAAATGAACTAATTCTCAAAAGCAGCAAACAAAGGTTTAAAAGATGGAAAATACAAAACAAATTAGGATTTAATGAGGATAGTTCTAGTATTTCTGACTTCCATATAATAGTAATTGCAGAAAGAGAACCTACAGAGAATTAAAGTTAGGGAAGGGTAAGATAATGATAGAAAAATTGACCCAGAGCAGAAGCAGTACATGAATCTCCAGTTTGAAAAATGGCATTGAGTGCCAAGCCAAATGAATAAGCAATTCCTTTCCAAACAAACAAAAACATTCATGCACTTAAATACATTTGGTGAAATTTTAGAGTACCAACTAAAAGAAAAAAGCTAAAAGTTTCAAAAAGGCAAAAGCACATAAAGCATCTTAGAATGCAAAAGAATTTGCTTTAATCAGATCACTAAATACAAGAAAGGAATGGATAAATATCTTCAAAGGAATGGATAAATATCTTCAAAGTCCACAAGGAATATAATTTGGAGCTTATTATTTTAAATCCTGATAAATTATTTCTCAAATATGAGGGCAAAGTAAAATGAAGCAATACCAGGAAAACAGGTATCTATAAGTAATATTCATAGATCCTCTTTGAAGAAACAGTAGAAGATATACTCAATAAGAACATAAATGGAGCTCAAAAGAAGATGTATATATAGGAAGCAATGGATATTAAAGAAATCTAAGTGTAAATAAATAGTAATTGTTGAAGAAACAATAATGTCCTAGAACTAAAAAGAGAACATCAAGAGGATAGGTGTGTAGAAATAAAAATCTAGCATATAAATTTGGGCCAAGAGTCTTGATTGATTCAGGGAGAAGATTTGGCTAGATTAACTCTAAAATTTGTGTAAAAATACATTTGTTTCTTAATTTTCTCTGTAATTACTAAAATAGAATTAAAATATTTCAAAATCAGTACTCATAAAATGAGTGAATAGGCTAAATTCACCTACTTGGAGGGAGAGATTAAAACTGGTTAATGAAAGAAAATCCAACTATACACGTACTATACACAGCCTAGGAATAGCAATACTTACCTCATAAAAAATTAGAATTTAAGATTTTGAAAGGGTGAAAGAGTAATATTTTGAAATTGGTAAAAATAAATATGCACCAAGAAAAATTAGATCCTGATCAACAAAAAGGAGAAAGAATGGAGTCTAAAGCCCAATCATGAAAAAAAGATTCAATTCTAAATAATTATTGGATTAAAGACAATATCTAAACCATAATTTATAATTGCTTTAGGAACAAATGAAATCACTGCCTGACACAAGTCTTTGGAATGAGACCAAAATGGTACTCATAGGAAAAGTTATAATCTTTTATGTGTTTTTCACAGAAAGATCAAAATTAGATGAATACCACATAGCAATGAAAATGAATGAAAACTACACATATGGATGAATCTCACAAACACAATGTTGAGAGGAAAAAGCCAGACACATAAGACTACATATGCTATGGTTCCATTTATGTCAAGAAGTAAACCCAAAAAAAGAAAACATCAAAAGTAACCTAAGCTGTTAGAAGTCAGAGTACTGATTGCACTCTGGTGTGTTTGTGTATTGGGGAGAGGGTTATTAGTGACTGGAAGAGGGAAAGGTAACATCCTATTTCTCCATCTGTGGGTTGGTTGTATAGACATGTTCAGTTTTAAAGCAAGATCAGGCTGTGTACTTAAGATATGCATGCTCTTCATTATATATATATATATATTTTT
>NW_020175700.1:55168-105583 GCF_003031525.2 Neophocaena asiaeorientalis asiaeorientalis | reverse complement strand
TCAACATATCTTTGTAGACATACATATCACCAAAAAGCAATTAAACTGTAAATCTAACTACTTTTCAATTCTTGAGATTAGGAAAAATACAACAAAGTATCAATTGGTGTTATGATTTAGGAAGACAGAAGGCCAAACTTATAAAATTGAAGAAACCAAGTGTAATTTACCTAACCATTCCATTTTTTGATATCTAGTCTAAAATGCACTCATTCACCTGCATAAGGAGTAGTGTCACAGATAAATTACAGGGTGCCCATTAAACGTGAATTTTTGGATACAACAATATTGTTTTAGTATAAGTACGTTCCTTTCTATATTTTTATTTGCTAAAGCTGGCAACTCTAAGAATGGTATCCATGAATATTCATTGCAGAGTTATTGGTAATAATGGAAATAATTGATACTAATTTAAGCATTTGTCAGTAGCAGGATGATTATCTGGCATAGATGGCATATCCATACCTTGAAATATTATGAAGCAATTAAGAAGATGAAATTGTACCACAGGCACTACCATGGACAAAATCACTAAGATATTCTTAAACGAAAAACAAATTTAGAAAAAAAGTCAGAAGACAATATTATATATTTCCCATGAGTCTGGGTTTATTGTATGCATATATCGGGTTGGCTAAAAAGTTCATTCATGTTTTTCCATAAACTTTTTGGCCAACCCAGTACCTAGAAGAAGACTTGAAGGATATACACATTAGCATCAGTGCTTCTCTTGAAGGAACAGTGCCTGGGGGGAGGTGGTTGTGGGAGTTATATAAAGAGTACTTGGGCATTATTTGTAGTTTTTATATATTTTTTTTACAAAGAGGCCATATTCACATATTATTTGTGGGGAAAAAAGGTACATATTGTTATTAACAGAAATACAAATAAACCCAAGTGATGGGATTAATAAACAATGTATATTTTAAAAGGAAACCGGACAATATTATGTGAGCTTGTAATAACAAAACAGTGCTTCAAATAATGCACTACTTTAAATAAAGCAGGACTGGCTCCTCAAGACTAAAACTGTGAGAGCCAGTACAATATTCCCACTCAGGATGTCTTTATTTGCACTTCACATTTTGGGGTGAGAAAACTCAAAGCTAATAAAAGAAATGTGCTACTTTGAATATGACCTAAGCAACGCATCAGGGAGAGTTCAGTCTACTAAAACACCTTGTATCTTTAAAAAAAAAAAAAAAACTTTATGATTTTTTAAAAAAATGTATTGGGGTATGGTTGATTTGCAATGTTATGTTTGTTTCATGTGCACAGCAAAGTGAATCTGTTATACATATATCTACTCTTTTTTAGATTCTTTTCCCATATAGTCCATTACAGAGCACTGAGTAGAGTTCCCTGTGCTATACAGTAGGTCCTTATTAGTTATTTATTTTGTATATAGCAGTGTATATATGTCAGTCCCAATCTCCCAGTTTATCCCTCACCCCTCCTTACCACCTGGTAACCATAAGTTTATTTTCTACATCTGGAACTCTATTTCTGTTTTGTATATAAGTTCATTTGTAGCCTTTTTTGAGATTACACATATAAGCAATATCACATAGTATTTGTCTTTCTTTGTCTGACTTACTTCACTCAGTGTGATAATCTCTAGGTCCATCCATGTTGCTGCAAATGGCATGATTTCGTTCTTTTTTATGGATGAGTAATAATCCATTGTATATATGTACCACATCTTCTTTATCCATTCCTCTGTTGATGGACTTTTATGTTGCTTCCATGTCCTGGCTATTGTAAATAGTGCTGCAATGAACACTGGGGTGCATGTATTTTTTCAAATTATGGTTTTCTTTGGGTATATGCCCAGGAGTGGGATTTCTGGATCATACAGCAGCTCTATTTTTAATGTTTAAGGAACCTCCATACTGTTTTTCATATTGGCTGTATCAGTTTACATTCCCACCAACAGTGTGGGAGGGTTCTCTTTTCTCCACACCCTCTCCAGCATTTACTGTTTGTAGACTTTTTAATGATGGCCATTCTGACCTCATTGTAGTTTTGATTTGCATTTCTCTAACAATTAGTGATGTTAAGCATCTTTTCATGTGCTTTTAAACCATCTGTATGTCTTCTTTGGAAAAATGCCTATTTAGATCTTTTGCCCATTTTTTTGATTGGGTTGTTTGGTTTTTTTGATATTGAGCTGCATGAGCTATTTGTACATATTCTGGAGATTAATGCCTTGTCAGTTGTAAAGCACCTTGTATCTTTTCCACATATTTGGGTAGCTATAAATGTTAGAAGAATCAGAATCCTACTGAGAATGAATTATCACCACTCAAAAGTAAAACATCAAATGAGGAGAAGATTTACGCAGTAGGTCAACTAAAGTAAACAAGATAAATGCAAATTATTTATTGATAAACTATCTTGATTCAGTGCCAATGTTGTAAATAAGCAGAAAAGAAAAGCCCAGATTTGAAGGAACAAACTTGATGGCTGAGAGAACCATCATTTCCAAGTTGAATTACGAGCATGTTGAGATTCAGTCTCTTATCCTTTCTTCTAGGAACACAGCTAAGTGATAAGAATTCTCTCTGTGTTGTGGGTTCAACAGTGGACCAGTCAGGTAAAAGCATGTTCCCTACCTTGCTGAAACTACTGGTGATGATGTTTTTCAAGTAAATATTAAATATGAATAATTTTTAAAAATCCTCACAACCTATTAGGTTGATTTCCCACAAAGAGAAAAAACACACCCTAGGTTGAAAATACTATTCATGCTTCAGTTTCAAGAATGAGTGAGGAGAGTCAGGACATCAGAGGGGTTAAGCAGAAAGATCTTTTAAATCCTAACCACTGCCCATGTGGGCTTCGCTTAGTGCTATGACAGACTAAGAAAGCAGTGGTGTTAAAGCCAGAAGATTATATCTCATCTTTACTTCTCTTGGCTTATTATCTGAGAACAGTAATATCTGACTTGAAAGGTTATTGTGAAGCCTGAAGTGTGATAATATGCATCAAATTACCTTGAAACATATAAAGTAATACACAAAGGGGTTTCATTGTTTTGAATCTGTGAGCTTTCTTCCTCCCCCTTTTTCCTATTGCAGTCTGATACTTTAATTTCTCTATGGCCTCTGCACATAACTGTACTCATTAGAGAAAAAATTTATAAAAGGAAGCAGTTATTTTTTTTAACTTATGAGTTATATCAAGAACTCTCTTAAGATGTGGTATCTTTTTAACTCCAGCTGTGCATTTATATTTAAAAGGAATCTGCCATGAGGATTGTGGTTACATAAGACATCCCATGTTTAATGTTTATTATGGGGTCTTGGCAAATTCTCATAGAGCCATTTTAATGCCAACTCAAAATTGTTGAAGCAAACATTCATGAGACCTCTTGACTTAGACAAATTGCATAACTCACTGGCATGAACAAGAAAATGTCTTTTCCAATTAAGTTTTCTTAGGATGAGGTATATATTTTTAAACCTCTAAAGCACTCCACTGAATTTGTAAAGAACACTAAAACTTCCTCACACAGAAACACTACCAAAGACATAGCCCTCCAATTTAGGGTCCTAAAATCCCATTTATAAGAATAAGTACTTAGACAAGAGCAATTACTAGGTGGCAGAGGTATCCAATGGGCATCCAATTTTTTCACTTTTAGCCCAGTTTTCCCTTTCCTCCCCTTCCCAGGAATGCCTGTATTGTGAATTAAAGGAGCTATAGGTGTTGTCTCTCGGTGACAGAGCAGGTGTTTCCCTGCTGGGCCAAGGTGCCATGGCTTTGTAATAGCAAGTTCAGAATTGTAGCTTTTCCTTTTCTGCAATACACTGGCTACTCTTCAAAATTACTTTTCGACAAGAAGCTCAAGTTTCACAAAGGGGGGACTGGAATGAAAGACTGAGGGTACTTTTGAAACTTGCTATTCACACAATTAATAAAATAATTAAGTGTAAAATGGGTCCTTCCTGAATTCACCCAGTGCCTGCTACATAAAGGGTGCTGAATATTTACTATGCAACAAATGAACTTAGTGACTTGATTTAATACATATTGAGTGCCTACTAAGTGCTATGGAGTAGGTCTTAAGGGATTTAAAGATGAATAGAAATGTGTAAGTATGAAATAGTGTCTCTAACCAAGAGTATCAATAAAAATGTGGCGCTGGAATGTAACACAACTGAATTCAATTTAATTATGACATAAAGTGACCTTCAAAGTGTTTTTTGCTTCTAACGTCATACATTCCTACCCTAAGAAAGCGCTTTGAGGATTGGAGGAGCTTTTCAACTCTGTGCGCAGGTGCAGACTCTGAAAAGTGGTACAGTATTTATGCTTTGGAAAGACATGGCAGACCTCCCACAAATCAATTGCAGAAGACAAACTTGTTGCCTTTCTAGTATTACACAGGCAAAGCCTAATTTGCTTAAAACTTCAATTAGTATTTGTCTCGATAAGTATTTGACATACTATTACTTAAACTAATTCTCCTGCCAGGTCTTTGGGAAAATTCTACTCAGTGCCAAACAGTCTGTTAAAATCTTGCTTCATAAGCCTGCACATTCCAAACTGGAGAATGTAAGCAGCTGCTCCTCATGGCTGAGGAGAAAGAGCTGCCTTCTGTGTCCTGGCTGGAATTTTACATTGTCTGCATGGACCTCAAAGCCCTCCTACCAGACCTGCTTACTTGTAACTTTCATAAATCCTAACATATGTATAGAATCTTAACAAAGTCCTAATCCCTTTCACATAACTTATCTCATTGGACTGTCAAGCAAAGGTCAGTAAAACAGGTATTTTTATCTCCATTTAACAGCTGAAAAAACTGAGGTTACTGGACATTAACAGTCTGCCCATTGAAAGTGAGCCAAAGGGCTTCCCTCGAGGCGCAGTGGTTGAGAGTCCGCCTGCCGATGCAGGGGACACGGGTTCGAGCTCTGGTCTGGGAAGATCCCACATGCCGCGGAGCAACTGGGCCCGTGAGGCACAACTACTGAGCCTGTGCGGCTGGAGCTTGTGCTCTGCAACAAGAGAGGCCGCGACAGTAAGAGGCCCATGCACCGCGATGAAGAGTGGCCCCCGCTCACTGCAACTAGAGAAAGCCCTCGTACAGAAACGAATACACAGCACAGCCATAAATAAATAAATAAATAAATAAATAAAAACTGAGCAAAACTCAAGCCCTATTTATGGGATCCAAATCCAGGACCATTCCATCATACCACACAGCCTCTGCCTTCAAATTCAAGTTAGCTTTTATATTATACCTGGAGACCTGAGATGGAGTGCAAAGACTATAAAAAGACTTCAGAGTGTGATTTGAATCACTGTTATAACACAAAAATTTGCTGAGCCTGTGCGTCCGGAGCCTGTGCTCCGCAACGGGAGAGGCCACAACAGTGAGAGGCCCGTGGACCACAAAAAAAAAAAAAAAAAATCATATAATAGATAATTATGGTACTAGTGATGATAGATCAACTTCCTTTTTGCCTCTTGTATCTGTTGGTGATTTTGACAAAACAAAAAGCCTTTCAGTAGCCCTGGAATGGAGAGAAATATCCTTGAAATGATCACTCCTCCTAAAGTAGTCACCTTGCTATGAGTTAGGCAGATTAAAGTCAGTTGAAATTTTGAAATCTACTGTGATCTGTTTGCTAATCGGTTGCTTTGTGAATCACATCTTATCTGACCTTTACTATCCCACATGTATATAAATTTCAACAACAATTAAAACTTTAGACTCTCCTTGTCCCAGTTCTGTTATCATGATGCAACTCTGCCTTGAGTTTCTTATCTGCAAAAGGAAAAGACTGAACGATGATCTCTACGGTCTCTCCAATCTTTACATGCCTATGACTTTTGTCTGACACCACTGCTCTACCATAGACTATCCATGCAGTACTGTGTTATAGATGAGAAAACTTAGTATACATCATCCAGTAATGCCAAGCATTAGTCATCCTGGAAATCTTGTTTAAGAGACAACATCTAACGCCTATGTGATTTGAAAGAATATAGTCAGCTCTATTTACGTTATCGCAGATAACTTTCCAATAAATTCTAACCTGCATCTATGCCATATAGACACATAGATATTTACACAGAAATTATGATCTTCTACAATTTAGCTTGTGACAAACTAAATAGCTGTTTGTTAACTAAGTAACTTCTGACTATTAAAAAAAATATTGATTCAGGGTTAAAAATTGCCTTTCTGTTAAAACATTTATGATACATAGATTTAATGTATGTGAATCTGTTCTATTATTCACATACTTTATACTGTTTATAAATGTAAAAAAAATTATTTTGCTCATAATCTCTGAAGACATATTCAGTTGACTCCCAGGCTTTCAAATCTCCCAAAGAATTGGCCATATTTACTATGGTTATTTTTCTATATTATGCTAGATTTGAGTTCTGTCCAATAGGGGGAACATACTCATTATGATACTACACAAGAAATAAATCTTAACTTGGGAAAAAATACCATAACCAATATAGCAAGCAGTATTGTAATCTCAGCTCCCCACGAACAAAAATATCCCAAAATAATACTTTGATTTTGAGCACAACAAAGTCTATAGATAGATAAATAGGTAGGTAGGTAGGTAGATAGACAGACGGACAGACAGACAGACAGATACCAGTGTATAGAGTCATGTGAGTTTTCTTTTTCCTTTTGTTTGTTTGCTTTTAAATAAAAGGAGGTAACCTATAGTAAAAGTTAAGAACATGTTATCTGTAAAAATAATTTTGAATATAGTGTCTAGAAAAGTTGTGGAGAATGCTAAGTAAAAATACATTTTATTGTATACTTATTGTAAGTCCCAAATAATGAAGTTACATGTGAAAGGAACTATGCTAAATTGATTGCAGGTAAAAAGACACACCAAGAAAATGCACTGTTTTATTATGGAAAATAACTATGCAAATACAGCAAAGTATGTATCAACATTAGACTTTAATTTAAGGCCTATTATTCATATTTCCAAGTAAGTATGATTTGCAGTAATTGGTCAAGACTTCCAACCAGAACTTGAATTGTGAAAGATGGCTTCACTATAAATTAGGTAAGAATGATTTCAAGAGTGCACATATCTCTTTTGGGAAGTAGAATTGGAAATATCTGATATGTTGTATTTATACCACCAGGCTTCTCTCTAATATTGTTAACAATTCAGCATAGCACTTTTTTCTACTTCACCACATTTATAAACCATAGCACATTTTGGTGCCAGGTGTGAGGGAATTCCAACTCTAAGATCCAAGTTGAATTTTTGTTTTTGTTTTTTTTCTGGCCAGACCAAGAAACTAAATAAACCTAATCATTCAGGAAGCTGATCTTTTGGATCCACTTTCTTTAAGAGTATAGTATATATAGTAAATAGGATAATGACTTCATTGTCATCAAATAGAATACAATTAATTTTATTTTTTAGTGTGTTATCAGCAAGCAAACCACCAGTATTAGCTCGATACCATCTGGGAGTGACAGTTTCCTTATTACAAAATATGTAAAAATATGGATTCCCTTAAGGAATCTGTTGCATTGCATCTGCTCAGATTTTTGTTATATGCTAATGGTTTTAACCCAGCATA
Organism: Neophocaena asiaeorientalis asiaeorientalis; assembly: GCF_003031525.2. Taxonomy (NCBI): domain Eukaryota; kingdom Metazoa; phylum Chordata; class Mammalia; order Artiodactyla; family Phocoenidae; genus Neophocaena; species Neophocaena asiaeorientalis. Next base: position 97,999 of record NW_020175700.1, on the reverse strand, counting down.
TGAAGCATGCAAAAAAAAAAAAAAAAAAAACTGAAAATTTTCAGCTAAATTACTCGTTTCACATTTAAAGTATCTCAAAGATGGAGAAAGCTGCATATGCGGCTTTGGCTACAGGGGATTGAGCAGAAACAAAGAAGGAAGGAGCGAACATCACCTTCTTACCTGATGTTTAGTCATCCTCATTTTTGTCTCCAGAGAGTGTCTGACTGCCCACATAATTAAGGCCACTTGATATGTGAGGGAAGTGTACAGACTGGAGCTATACAATGTTAAATCCCAAATGAGCACTGGTTATAACAAAGCGATTGTGACTGATAAGACAATTATTATAATATATTAAACAATCAGAGTGATTAAAATGAGCTATTATAATTATGAATCCATTCTCTGGGATAGGGTTTCATTTATTTCAATCCTTGGCCTTTCTGTATTTTCTCACCTTTACATTTCTTGGATGTGGAAAATTCATTTGAATGAATTCTGCCTATTAACTAAAGAGAGTGCTTGGGTTTGAGCCAAAAACATGTAGCAGATTTCAAATGCTGGCCTCTGAGTATCAACCATTTAAGGAAAAGACCCCTGTGTGAAGAAGACCATAGTAGCAAACTGAATTAGGTTTATAGAATAATTCCAGGGCAGAAGTTTTATGTTCGGGTGTTGCTTCTCCTGTGTGATTGTGAAGTGCTATTGCTTTAGGCTAGCAGAATTTTCACACTTGTAAAACAATTTGGTATGAATTGCTTTTCCATGCGTATATGTCCTCAGGCTCCAGAATGTGAAATATACTAGGCATTACTTTTTTGTTAGCTTCATCTTAGGATATATCTAAGTATTAACTTCTAAAATTATTATCAATGATTTGTAATTTACATATATTCATTACAATCAGTATTTTTTCTTTTCTGATAAGAATGGCCCAATACCTTTTGGTAAGGAATGTAATGTACTTAAACTTCTTTAGTCCATAACTCTCCAATTTCTTGATAATATTAGCAGTGTTGGTTTCCCATATATAAAATACTCTGCAAATGAAAAAGAGGTGATATCACTAAATAAGATGATGATTTAGGGAAGAAGCTACCATATATTGTGAAATGCATCCTTTGCAATTCTTCCAGGCTCCATGGAATGTCTTTTGGTAATTGCACTGATGAAAATGTCTGAAGCACATTGATCAAGTAAATATCTCCAGCCTGAAAAGACTCCCATAAATTCTATTGCTCAGTCTTATACATTAAAAAAAAAAACAACACTAGCATAAAACAAAAAATAAATGCATTTCTTCCTTAGCTGCCCATCACAGAACTAGTTTTTTTAATCCCTAATTCGCCAGAGTTCCTTGTCCTGTTGCTTGCTCTTTTCAGTCTTGTTTTATGTGGGTTACATAGACTGACCTAGGTTAATCAGTGCTTTTACACACACAAGTGTCATAACAGAAAATAATACTTTATGATATAATTTGTAGATTAGTCACTACCAATATGCTCCTCCCAGTAAGAGGGTGGCTGTGCTTTGTGCAGAGAAAAAATAGGTGCTAAAATGATAAAGGATGGTGTTTAGCTGTGATTGAAATGAAAAATGTGCAGACCTTCAGATAAAATAGCACTTAATCAACTAGAAGTTGTTCAGGGCAAGTAAAAAAAAAAAAGTGTAGCTCAGAAAAAAAGAAAGGAGAAAATGGACAAAGTCACCAAAGAGATTACTTTGGCTTTTTTGAGTCACCATACATGAAGAGGTGAGATTTCCTTTCTCCCAAATAGACATACAGTCAGCTACACATCTCCCAAGGAAGAATGGACCTGCGACCATTTCATGTATAACAACCTTGTAACCTATGTTTACTCTTAAATCACCTCTTTTTCTTTAGTATCTCTTTGATTTATTGAGAACTTGAACAACATCAGGCTCATGATGAAGGCATTAATTACATTTTCCCATTCAATTCTTGCAGTAATCCTTTAGGATAGTATCATTTTCATCCCATTCAGCTGACCAGAAACTGAGAGTTGGAGAGTTGAAAAAAAAAAAAAAGAAAGCAGTTCCCTGGTTCAGCTGGAATTTAAGACCAGGCATTTACATGAGAATTTTTACTCTGGGAGTAAAAACCACATACTTAAATCTTTGCTTTAAACCAACTTCATACCAAATGTCAGTCCTCCAATGTGAATATCCTCTCTCAGGAACATTCTTGTTAGAAGTCCCCTTGGATTTTTTTGAACTGTGTCTTCTATATTTATGCCAAGGAGCTAGGCAGTGTCAGCTTTATACTGTGGCCCTACTGTGTTAATATTCTGTTGAGTTTAGGTTTGAATGCTAATTGACAGGAATCAGAAAGAACAGTTGTTCATTATATTAAAAGCTAAGGATTTTTCACGAGACAGATAGAGACACCTGTGTGAAAATAGGACAAAAGGGGAGTTTGTAGTAATGGATTACAATGAAGTCAAAGTTAGATTATTCTTCCAGTATATTCCTGATGAGGTATTCAGTAACAGATTTAAGTGGTACTTAATGTTTCCTCACTGACTGCTGTCAGCAGACTTTAAATAAAATCGACCTGGATTGTAACTTTGAACTTGGTGAGCCAGGGGAGCTTAGTAGAACTTTACTGATGAGCTTGCAAAAGGTAGTTCAAGTCCATGAAGATACAACTAAAAACATGGCACCATGATCCTTGATAAGTCCACCTTTTAAATAATTCAAAAAATGAAACATTACTTTTTTCTCTACCCCTGGATGGTATATTCTTACAGATACGAAAGCCATTTGTATATATTACTGTTCTTAGAAAGAAAATGTATTCATACGCTATTATAATTTTATTTTTTTGAAAAACTATACTAGGAAGAATGGGCAGAATGAGTTTCCAAGAAAGTTAAAAAGTCCAGAAAGTAACTTGTTTTGAAATGGTGTGTAATGGACATTTGAAAGTTCAGAAAAATAATTTATTTGATGCTCAGTGTCTGGTAAGAGCACTTCATATTTTGTTCAAAGAACTACCACACCTCCTCAGTCCAGTGGTTCTGGGGAGTTAGGGGTGCTGGTCTTATTCCTCATCTGATCTGGCTGTTGGGTTTTGACCCTGGACTCACCACATGGTGATTAGTGATTGGGACACCAACCATCACTGGTCCAGTGAAAGTCAATCCTCAGACTTCTGAGTAAAAAACTGTAAGGAGAAAGAGACAGACTCCCTTTACATGGGGTTACAGATTTGGTAGGATATCGGTTTGATGCTCTTGGTCTTGCCCTAGTGGGAGGATTCCTTGACCAAGAATGAAGCTAGCATGAAAGAAAGAACAATCTAGTGTTAGAGATGGAATCCTAACTGTCTTGATTTCTTGGAAACAGCCATATCTGAAACATGTTTCTTAGGGCTTTTTCAGTTCCATGAGTCAAAAAAATCCATTTGGGGCTTCCCTGGTGGTGCAGTGGTTGAGAGTCCGCCTGCCGATGCAGGGGACACGGGTTCGTGCCCCGGTCCGGGAGGATCCCACATGCCGCAGAGCGGCTGGGTCCGTGAGCCATGGCCGCTGAGCCTGCGCATCCGGAGCCTGCACTCCGCAACCAGAGAGGCCACAACAGTGAGAGGCCCGCGTACCGCAAAAAAAAATAAAAAAAAAAAAAAAAAAAAAAAAAAAAAAAATCCATTTGTTGCTTAAGCCAGGGTTTGTAACCAAATGAATCCTACCAAAGCAAACCATTCCTTTGTTATCCTTCTAGCTCTAATTGCAGAATGAAATCCAATCCACTCTATTTGTATGACTGTCAACCTCTTGCTCTATCCCACCCAGCCCATTCTTATTCAACAAGGGCTCTTGCAGATTACACAGTTCATTTGACTTGCTCATGATATGTCCCTGGCTGATAATCCCCCCATCACAGATTCATCATTCAGGAGATCTGTGGAAAATCACACCTCCTTTTGAGCATCTTCTCTGTGACTCTAATCAAAATTTATTCCTTCACTTCTCTAAGTGTTTCACACTGAACATATCACATTATTAGCACCTAATTATCTACTGTCATTCTCTTAGTCAGTGATGAAGATGATGATGATGATGATGACGATGATTTCATTGATAATCTTCTTCTTCCATTGAAAAGGCTTTTGTTATACCTGGGTTGTGGCACCCCACATTCACCAAGATGGCTCTGCTTACATCAATTTTACACATGAAGGATGTACATAAATGCCACTTAAATAAAAAGTTTAGAGGTTCTTCGAGTAAAGGAAAAGTAGGAAATCCTTAGCACTAATTGTGTGATTCTGTATTCTCAGGTCTTTATGAGCTGAAGCCTCTAGCATACCATTAGACATGTAGCAAGCGGGTACTTATCCGCTTGCTAAAAAATTATCCATTATTAATATAATTTCAGAATAAAAGTCAAAGTCCTCATAAGAGCCACAGTCCTTAATCTTCCCCTCCCGTTACCTTTCTGCTCTCATCTCCTACCAACTATTCTCTCTGTATTCAGCCCACTGAGCTGCCCTGGCCTCCTTGCTGCAGTGGGAACATGCCATCTTTGCTCCTGCCTTGGGACCTTTGCACATGCTATTTCCTCAGCCTGATGTGCTCTCTAGATGCCTCTGTCCTTTCCCTTTTCAAATTGTGTGCTCCAGTATCACTTTCCACCCTACTTAACATAGCATATTGCCTCCCTCCCTACCAGCTCACCTAATCCCACTTATCCTGCTGTTTTTCCCCATAGCACTTGTCACTTTTATCAGATCATGCAATTTAGTTTATATATGGTATTCACTACCCCACTAACATGTAGCAGTAGGGGTTCTGTTCTCTCCGTCTTTTTTTTTTTTTTTCAATCACTGAAGCCCCATTCTTACAAAAGTGCCTGGCACATTGGGGGCATCCAATAAATTTCTATTGAATGAATGAAAGAAATGCCAATATCCTCAATCTAATTTTTAAAGTTTATATCTTTACCCCACTTACCTTTCAAACCAAATTCATTCTCTCCTGGTCTTTTACGTCTTTTATATCCTGAGTGTTCTTTTTCCATTCTACCACTCATTACAGTTCCTCTTGCTTGGGAGGTCCTTCTACCCTCCTTTACTGAACTGTTTTAAAACTTCATAATCCACCACCATCTGAAAGTATGAAGGCATTCTCCCTCCTCTGAGATGTACCAATGTTTATGTTTTGTTCTTGAGCAAAGTAAAGGACAATTTGTCCTTTAGGTATTGTGGTCCTTCATAATTATATTCTGGTAATTTAGTCATTCATTAATTTATTTAGCAGATGATTGGAAAGTACCTATTATAAAGCAAATATTGTGTTATACTAAGGGAATACAGATCTTTGTTCTTAAGAGTTTATAGACTGGCAGTGAGGAGAGACAGATAAACCAGACAAGTATAAAATATTGATGCAAGAACAGAGAGAATGAACAGAGCAAGAAGAGAAGGACTGTGCCAAGATTTGAGAGAATTCTTAGGAGAGGATGAGTCAGTTATGTCTTGTGGTATAAGAAATAACTTAAGTATTAAGAGTAAAGACAATGAGAAAGATGTAATAGAGAGAAGGACCAATATGTGCAAAAACAGAGAGAGCATAGTTTATTTTTGTGGGATAATGAGAGAAGGGGAAAAAATGAGTTAGGAAAGTAAAGTAAACAGGGAATATTCTCTCTCTCTCTCTCTCTCTCTCTCTCTCTCTCTCTATATATATATATATATATATATATATGTTTAATAGATGGGTATTTTACATATAATATGTTATATATATATACGACATAAGCTAAGACTGAATTGCATTGCAAGCAGTAGAATACTCATGTAAGCAATAAAGACAATTAATTATTTAACATAATTAGGATAATCACATGTCCCACTTTGTCAACTTTTCTCCTATATTTTTCCTCCTAGTGCCCCTTCCCACTCTCAAAAGGACCCTGGTTTGGGTGATAAATCAGTAGATCCCTACACATAACAAGAAATCTGGCTTAGTCATTGTTAGGACCTAGGCTCCTCCTGGCTTTCTACTCTGCCATCCTCTGTGTTTTCACCCTCAGGCTTTTCTCCTTACACCTGCAGGATGACTGTTGCAGCTCCAAGCATCACATTCCCACACATTCAAGGGAGCTAAAATGAAATGCTTCACTAGCACCTGCTTCTATGAGGAAGCAAAATCATTCCCCAAAGCACCTTCTTCCCAGCTTTTGAAATCGTATTGGCCAGTACAGTGTCACATGTCCATCCCTAACCCAATCACAGGTAAAGAGAAATGGGATTACCATGCTTAGACCAATATAATTTTAGAGTTTGATAGAAATATAATAAATAGCTGTTGGATAGCAACTGAAGTGTCTGCCACAACTATATTCTAGATTTTCTGAGGAATAACAATTAGCCTTCTACACATCCCTGAGAACAGGTTAGTCTGCAAGAAAAGAAAGCTCAAAATATATGCTTTTAGTTTTTTCCTAACAACATCTCTTCAGAGAAGCTAGTTTGTGTCATCATCATCTCCATACCAAGAAGGGGATGTGGGATATAGGAATAATGATCATGAGATGCCTTAGTCCTAGATTTAAAGCACAGCTCACTAAATAAATAATTCTAGCCTAGTTACTCATTCTCCTTGAAAATTATTTTTTTCACCTCTAAAAGCAAGATGATAACTTTATTTCAGATTATTTTATTTTATTGTTGTTATTGAGGTAACATTGATTTATAATATAAGTTTCATGTGTACAAACATTATATTTCTACCTCTGTATAACTAACAACATGCTCACCACCAAAAATTTATTTTCTATCCATTAGCAGTTGATCCCCTTTACTCATTTTACCTCCCCCCATCCCTTTCCCTCCAGTAACCACTACTCGGTTCTCTGTATCTACATGCTTGTTTTGTTCAGTTTGGTCTATTCATTTATTTTGTTTTTGTTTGTTTGTTTATATTAAACATTAGTGAAATCATATGGTATTTGTCTTTCTCCATCTAACTTATTTCACTTAGCATAATACCCTCAAGGTCCATCCATGTTGCTGCAATTGGCAAGATTTCATCTTTTTATGGCTGAGTAGTATTCCATTGTATATACATACCACTCTTCTTTATCCATTTATCATTGATGAGGACTTAGGTTGTTTCCATGTCTTTGCTACTGTAAATTAATGCCATGATTAGCATGGGGGTGGAGATATCTTTTGGGGTTACTGTTTTCATATTCTTTGGATACCCAGAAGTGGGGTAGCTGGATTATATGGTAGTTCTATTTTAACTTTTTGAGGAGTGTCCATACCATGTTTCATAGTGGCTGCACTAATTTTCATTCCCATTAATAGTGAATGAGCATTCCCTTTTCTCTACATCCTTGCCAATGCTCCTTATATCTTATCTTTTTGATAATAGCTCTTCTGACAGATGTGTGGTGATATCTCATTGTGGTTTTGATCTGCATTTCCCTAATAATTAGTGATGTTGCTCATCTTTTTATATGCCTGTTGACCATCTGTATGTCTTCTTTGGAAAATGTTTATTCAGCACCTCTGCCCATTTTTAAATCAGGTTGCTTGTTTTTTCATTGTTGAGTTGTATGGGTTCTTTATATATTTTCTATATTAACCCCTCATTGGATATATCATTTGCAAATGTCTTTTCTCATTTAGTAGGTTATCTTTTCATTTGATTGGTAGTTTCCTTTGCTGTGCAGAAAGTTTTGAGTTTGATGTAATCCAATTTGTTTAGTTTTGCTTTTGTTTCCTTTGCCTGAAGAGACATATCTAGAAAGATAATGCTAAGACTGATGTCAAAGAACAAGAGAGTACTGTTTGTTTTCTTCTAGGAGTCTTATTGTTTCAGGTCTTACATTCAAGTCTTTAATATATTTTGAGTTAATTTTTGTGTATGGAGTGAGATAGTCATATAGTTTCATTTCTTTTCTCTTCTTTTCCCTTTCCTTTCTTCTCCTTTCCTTTCCTCTTCTTTCCTTCCCTTTCCTATCCTTCCCTTCCCTTCCCTTCCCTTCCCTTTCCTTTTGCATTTTTTTCCCAACACCATTTTTTGAAGAGACTCTCCTTTGTCTGTTGTATGTTCCTTGTTCCTTTGTTGGTATCAGGGTGATAATTGCCTTGTAAAATGAGTTAGGAAGTGTTCCCTTCTCTTCAATTTTTGGGAATAGTTTGAAAAGGATAGGTATTAATTTATTTTTGAATGTTTTATATAATTCACCTGTGATGCTATCTGGTCCTGGATTTTTGTCTTTTGGTAACTTTTTAATTACCCTTTCAATCTCTGTACTAGCAACAGATCTATTCAGAGTTTCTATTTCCTCATGACTCAGTCTTGGAAGGTTGCATGATTCTAAGGATTTGTCCATTCTTCTAGGTTGTCCAACTTTTTGGTGTATAGCTTTTCATAATATTTTCTTATAATCCTTTGCTTTTTTGTGGTATCTGTTCTCCTGTTTCATTTCTGATTTTATTTATCAGAGCTTTCTCTCTTTTATTCTTAGTGAATCTAGTTAACAGTTTATTAATTTTATTAATCTTTTAAAAGAATCAGCTCTTAATTTCATTGATCTTTCTATTGTCTTTTTAGTCTCTATTTCATTTATTTCTGGTCTAATCTTTATTTCCTTTCTTTCACTAACTTTAATCTTTATACTATAATAAAGTGTTTAAAAATGTATTCTGATAAAGAGTTGCAATTTTCTGGTTCTACTTATCATCTTACTCAAAGTTTTGTGTATTTTTGTCATTTTGTTTCAGGTAGAAGAGGTTTTTTCAGAGTCTTTTGTAAGGCAAGTCTAGTGCTGATTAACTCCCTCAGCTTATGTTTGTCTGAGAAAGTATTTATCTTTCACATCTTAATGATAAATTTGCAGGATAGAGTGTTCTTGGGTGACAGTTTTTATCTTTCAGTATTGTGAGAATGTCATTCCACTCCCTCCTGGCCTGTAGGGTTTCTGTTGATAGCCTATGGGGATTCCTTTGTAAGTTATCATCCTTTTTTTTTTTTTTCCTGCCTGCCTTTAAAATTCTTTGTCATTGACTTTTGACAATTTTAATATGTCTTGGATAAGATCATTTTGCATTGAGGTAATTAGGTGTTCTCATAGCTTCATGAACTTGTATGTTCAGTTCCTTCTGCAGATTTGGGAAGTTCTCAGCTATGATTTCTTTAAATAATCTCTCTACTCCTTTCTCCCTCTTTTCTCCTTCTGGAATACCCATTACACTAATGCTACTCTTCCTAAAAGAGTCAAAGCTCTCATAAAACGTCTATGTTTTTAAATATCTTTTTCTTTCTTTACTATCTTTCCTCTTCTACTTGTATCATTTCTAGATTTCTACAAGCGCACTAATTCTCTCTTCTATATGGTCTTCTCTATTTCTAGTGTTTTCTACTGCTTTCTTCATCTCATTTATTGAGTTCTTCATCTCCAGAATTTCTGTTTGGTTCTTTTTTAGAGTTTCATTCTCTTTGGTAAAGTATTCCTTTTGTTCATTAATTTTATTCCTGAGCTCTTAAACTGTCTTTCTGAGTTTTTTTTGTATCACGTTGACCTTCTTCATGACAGCTATTTTCAATTCTTTATCAGTAGGTCACAATAATCTGTGACTTTAAGTTTGGTTTCTGGTCAATCGTCATTTTCCTTTTGTGGTATAGTGTTACTGTTGTTCTTCATGTTACTTGATGACTTGTTGGTGCAGTTGAAGCTAAATGATAGATTAGAAGTTAGAGTTCTTTATTTTGTTTTCCAGTGGGTGTGATTGATCACACAAGATTTTGGTTTCTCTTATCTGAGCAACCTCTGCCTATATTTGAGAATTGGCACTTCCAGCCTCCACTGTCTCTCTAAGAGATATATCCCAGTGCCTTCATTGTTGCTTCTTGTGCCTCTGTGATCTTTTCTGCCTTGCTTCTGCCAGAGCTGCTGTCATCTTTGGGATGGTAGATTCTTCCCTTGCATCTGGGATCCCCTAAGACACATGGTCCTCTATGGGTGGGGGGAGGCACTGGGGGCGGGGGGTGGATCCAAGGTCCCACAGCACCTCTACTCTGCCCAGTGTTGTAAAGTTCGAAAGCTCCAGAGTGGGCCTGGCATTTCGTTGCCTTGATGGAGGCAAGGTCCTGGGCCCTTGGAGGGACAGGGTCCTGGGACCCACTGCTGCTGCTGCCTAATTACCTGTGGCCATGGGTGCCAGTCAGGTTGGGAAGCCAGAGATATGTGGGCTGCTTCCCTGGCTGCTAATGGGTTCTGAAACTGTGGGTTCAGCTGCCACTTCCGGAGGTCCACAATTGCAGACACTGACTCTACTTTTTCCTCAGTTCTAACTCCTATGTGTGTTCCAATCCACACACATTTAGGTGTACAGATGCATGGAATTATCTGACATCCTACTGTGCTGTGGATGTTTTACCAGTTATTGACTGAAGAGGAGACAAAGGTAGCTTTTCACTCCCCTATTTTCTGTCTAACATAAATCCTAGTTCAGATTAATTTTAAGGATTAATGGCAATGACCATGAAACTGTAAAACACTTTGCAGTGTACCTGGTATAGGTACTCCATTTAGAATATATTATTGATATTATTATTTAATTTTTGTCAAAGGATTTGAGAACTAACCTGAATACTAACACTAAACAAAAATAATCTGCTAAATCAAAATAATCTACCACATCAAAGAAATACAAAGGACAGGTTGCTTTGTGCACTTATGGACACTAAATTTTTAACTGGTAAAACTGCCTATAGGATTAGATAGAAGAGAAATTACAGTCTCACTGCAATGTTTCTCAAACTTTCTTCTGTGAGGTCAAATATTTTTCACTTCCTTCAAGTTTGTTATATTTTGTTGTATTATTTTTTTAACATCTTTATTGGAGCATAATTGCTTTACAATTGTGTGGTAGATTCTGCTTTATAACAAAGTGAATCTGCTAAACATATACATATATCTCCATATCTCAACCCTCTTGCATCTCCCTCCCACCCTCCCTATCCCACCCCTCTAGGTGGTCACAAAGCACCGAGCTGATCTCCCTGTGCTATGCGGCTGCTTCCCACTAGCTATCTATTTTACGTTTGGTAGTGTATATGTGTCCACGCCACTCTCTCACTTTGTCCGAGCTTACCTTCCTCCTCTGTGTATCCTCAAGTCCATTCTCTAGTATGTCTGTATATTTTTTCCCATTTTAACCCTAGGTTCCTCAGAACCATTTTTTTCTTTTTTAAAATTCCCTATATAAGTGTTAGCATACAGTATTTGTTTTTCTTTTTCTGACTTACTTCACTCTGTATGACAGATTCCAGGTCCATCAACCTCACCACAAATAACTCATTTCATTTCCTTTTTTATGGCTGAGTAATGTTACATTGTATATATGTGCCACATCTTCTTTATCCATTCATCTGTTGGTGGACACTTAGGTTACTTCCATGTCCTGGCTATTGTTAATAGAGCTGCAATGAACATTTTGGTGCATGACTCTTTTTGAATTATTGTTTTCTCAGGGTATATGGCCAGTAGTGGGATTGCTGGGTAATATGGTAGTTATATGTTTAGTTTTTCAAGGAACCTCCATACTGCTCTCCATAGAGGCTGTATCAATTTACATTCAGACCAACAGGGCAAGAGGGTTCCCTTTTCTCCACACCCTCTCCAGCATTTATTGTTTATAGATATTTTGATGATGGACATTCTGACTGGTGTAAGACGATATCTCATTGTAGTTTTGATTTGCACTTCTCTAATGATTAATGATGTTGACCATCCTTCCATGTGTTTGTTGGCAATCCGTATATCTTGGAGAAATGTCTATTTAGGTCTTCTACCCATTTTTGGATTGGGTTGTTTGCTTTTTAATATTGAGCTGCATGAGCTGCTTGTAAATTTTGGAGATTAATCCTTTGTCATTTGCTTCAATTGCAAATATTTTCTCCCATTTTGAGGGTTGTCTTTTCCTCTTGTTTATGGTTTCCTTTACTGTGCAAAAGCTTTTAAGTTTCATTAGGTCTCATTTGATTATTTTTGTTTTAATTTCCATTTCTCTAGGAGGTGGGTCAAAAAGGATCTTGCTGTGATTTATGTAATGGAGTGTTCTGCCTATTTTGTCCTCTAAGAGTTTGATAGTGTCTGGCCTTATATTTAGGTCTTTAATCCATTTTGAGTTTATTTTTGTGTGTGAGGAAATGTTCGAATTTCATTCTTTTACATGTAGCTGTCCAGTTTTCCCAGCATCATTTGTTGAAGAAGCTGTCTTTTCTCCACTGTATATTCTTGCCTCCTTTATCAAAGATAAGTTGACCATATGTATGTGGGTTTACCTCTGGGTCTTCTATCTATCTTGTTCCATTGATCTATATTTCTGTTTTTGTGCCAGGATCATACTGTCTTGATTACTGTAGCTTTGTAGTATAGTCTTAAGTCAGGGAGTCTGATTCCTCCAGCTCCGCATTTTTTTTTTTTTTAGCGGTACGCAAGCCTCTCACTGTTGTGGCCTCTCCTGTTGCGCAGCACAGGCTCCGGACGTGCAGGCTCAGTGACCATGGCTCATGGGCCTACCCGCTCTGCAGCATGTAGGATCTTCCTGGACTGGGGCACGAACCCGCGTCCCCTGCATTGGCAGGTGGACTCTCAACCGCTGCACCACTAGGGAAGCTCCCAGCTCCTTTTTTCTTTCTCAAATTGCTTTGGCTATTCAGGGTCTTTTGTGTTTCCATACATATTGTGAAATATTTTCATTTAGTTTGATGAAAAATTCCAGTGGTAGTTTGATAGGGATTGCATTGAATCTGTAGATTGCTTTGGGTAGTAGAGTCATTTTCACAATGTTGATTCTTCCAATCCAAGAACATGGTGTATCTCTTCATCTATTTGTATCATTTTTAATTTCTTTCATCAGTGTCTTAAAATTTTCTGCACACAGGTCTTTTTTTCTCCTTAGGTAGGTTTATTCCTAGATATTCTATTCTTTTTGTTGCAATGGTAAATGGGAGTGTTTTCTTAATTTCACTTTCAGATTTTCCATCATTAGTGTATAGGAATGCAAGAGATTTCTGTGCATTAATTTTGTATCTTGCTATTTTACCATATTCAGTGATTAGCTCTAGTAGTTTTCTGGTGGCATCTTTAGGATTCTCTATGTATCATATCATATCATCTGCAATCAGTGACAGCTTTAACTCTTCTTTTCCAATTTGGCTTCCTTTTATTTCTGTTTCTTCTCTGAATGCTGTGACTAAAACTTCCAAAACTATGTTGAATAATAGTGGTGAGAGTGGGTAACCTTGTCTTGTTCCTGACCTTAGTGGAGATGGTTTCAGTATTCACCTTTGAGGATGATGTTGGCTGTGGGTTTTTCATATATGGCCTTTATTATGTTGAGGAAACTTCCCTCTATGCCTACTTTCTGGTGGGTCTTTATCATTAATGGTTGTTAAATTTGGCAAAAGCTTTCTCTGTATCTATTGAAGTGATCATATGGTTTTTATCTTTCAATATGTTAATATGGTGTATCACATTGATTTGATTTGCGTATATTGAAGAATCCTTGCATTCCTGGGATAAAACCCACTTGATCATGGTTCATGATCCTTTTAATGTGCTGTTAGATTCTATTTACTAGTACTTTGTTGAGGATTTTTGCATCTGTATTCATCAGTGATATTGGCCTGTAGTTTTCTTTCTTTGTGACATCTTTGTCTGGTTTTGATATCTGGGTGATGGTGGCCATGTAGAATAAGTTTGGGAGTGTTCCTACCTCTGCTATATTTTGGAAGAGTTTGAGAAGGATAGGTGTTATCTTTACTCTAAATGTTTGATAGAATTAGTCTGTGAAGCCATCTGGTCCTGGGTTTTTGTTTGTTGAAAGGTTTTTAGTCACAGTTTCAGTTTCAGTGCTTGTGACTGGTCTGTTCATATTTTCTATTTCTTCCTGGTTCAGTCTCGGAAGGTTGTGTACTTCTAAGAATTTGTCTATTTCTTCCAGGTTGTCCATTTTATTGGCATAGAGTTGCTTGTAGTAATCTCTAATGATCCTTTGTATTTCTGCTGTGTCAGTTGTTACTTCTCCTTTTTCATTTCTAATTCTATTGATTTCTGTCTTCTCCCTTTTTTTCTTGATGAGTTTGGCTAATGGTTTATCAATTTTGTTTTTCTTCTCAAAGAGCCATCTTTTAGTTTTATTGATCTTCATTACAATTTCCTTCATTTCTTTTTCATTTATTTCTTATCTGATCTTTATGATTTCTTTCCTTCTGCTAACTTTGGGGATTTTGTTCTTCCTTCTCTAATTGCTTTAGCTGTAAGGTTAGGTTGTTTATTTGAGATGTTTCTTTTTTCTTAAGGTAGGCTTGTGTAGCTATAAACTTCCCTCTTAGAACTGATTTTGCTGCATCCCATAAGTTTTGGGTCATAATGTTTTCATTGTCATTTGTTTCTAGGTATTTCTTTAATTTTCTCATTGGTTTATTCAGTGATCTCTTGGTTATTAAGTACTCTATTGCTTAGACTCCACGTGTTTGCATTTTTTACAGATTTTCCCCTGTAATTGATATCTAGTCTCATAGCATTGTGGTCAGAAAAGATACTTGATATGATTTCAATTTTCTTACATTTACCAAGGCTTGATTTGTGGCCCAAGATATGATCTATCCTGGAGAATATTCCATGGGCCCTTGAGAAGAATGTGTATTCTGTTCTTTGTGGATGGAATGCCCTATAAATACCAACTAAGTCCATCTTGTTTAATGTATCATTTAAAGCTTGTGTTTCCTTATTTATTTTCACTTTGGATGATCAGTCCATTGGTGAAAGTGGGGTGTTAAAGTTCCCTGTTATGATTTTTTAACTGTTGATTTCCCTTTTTATGGCTGTTAGTATTTACCTTATGTATTGAGGTGCTCCTATGTTGGGTGCATAAGTATTTACAATTGTTATATCTTCTTCTTGGATTGATCTGTTGATCATTATGTAGTGTCCTTCTTTGTCTCTTGTAATAGTCTTTATTTTAAAGTCTATTTTGTCTGATATGAGAATTGCTACTCCAGCTTTCTTTTGATTTCCATTTGCATGGAATATCTTTTTCCATCCCCTCACTTTTAGTCTGTATGTGTCCCTAGGTCTGAAGTGAGTCTCTTGTAGACAGCATGTATACAGGTCCTGTTTTTATATCCATTCAGCCAGTCTATGTCTTCTGGTTGGAGCATTTAATCCATTTACATTTAAGGTAATTATCGATATGCATGTTCCTATTACCATTTTCTTAATTATTTTGGGTTTGTTATTGTAGGTCTTTTCCTTCTCTTATGTTTCCTGCCTAGAGAATTTCCTTTAGCCTTTGTTGTAAAGCTGGTTTGGTGGTGCTGAATTCTCTTAGCTTTTGCTTGTCTGTAAATGTTTTAATTTCTCCTTCAAATTTGCATGAGATCCTTGCTGGGTAGAGTAATCTTGGTTGTAGTTTTTTCTCCTTCATCACTTTCAATATGTCGTGCCACTCCCTTCTGGCTTGCTGAGTTTCTGCTGAAAGATCAGCTGTTAACCTTATGGGGATTCCCTTGTGCGTTATTTGTTGTTTTTCTCTTGATGCTGTTATGATTTTTTTCTTTGTGTTTAATTTTTGATAGTTTGATTAATATGTGTCTTGGCATGTTTCTCCTTGGATTTACCATGTATCGGACTCTCTGTGCTTCCTGGACTTGATTAACTATTTCCTTTCCCATATTAGGGAAGTTTTCAACTATAATCTCTTCAAATATTTTTCTCAATCCCTTTCTTTTTCTCTTCTTCTTCTGGGACCCCTATAATTCAAATGTTGGTGCATTTAATGTCCCAGAGGTCTCTGAGACTGTCCTCAATTCTTTTCATTCTTTTTTCTTTATTCTGCTCTGCAGTGTAATTTCCACTATTTTATATTCCAGGTCACTTATCCGTTCTTCTGCCTCACTTATTTTTCTATTGATCCCTTCTAAAGAATTTTTAGTTTCATTTATTGTGTTGTTCTGCATTGTTTGTTTGCTCTTTAGTTCTTCTAGGTCCTTGTTAAACATTTCTTGTATTTTCTCCATTCTATTTCTAAGATTTTGGATCATCTTTACTATCATTATTCTGAATTCTTTTTCAGGTAGACTGCCTATTTCCTCTTCAGTTGTTAGGTCTGGTAGGTTTTTACGTTGCTCCTTCATCTGCTGTGTGTTTCTCTGCCTTCTCATTTTGCTTAGCTTACTGTGTTTGGGGTCTCCTTTTTGCAGGCTGCAGGTTCATAGTTCCTGTTGTTTTCGGTGTCTGCCTCCAGTGGCTAAAGTCGGTTCAGTAGGTTGTGTAGCCTTCCTGGTGGCAGGAACTAGTGCCTGTGTTCTGGTGGATGAGGCTGGATTTTGTCTTTCTGTTGGGCAGGTCCACATCTGGTGGTGTGTTTTGGAATGTCTGTGGCCTTATTATGATTTTAGGCAGCCTCTCTGCTAATGGGTGGTGTTGTGTTCCTGTCTCACTGGTTGTTTGTCATAGGGTGTCCAGCACTGTAACTTGCTGGCCATTGAGTGGAGCTGGGTCTTGGCGTTGAGATGGAGATCTCTGGGAGATTTTTGCCATTTAATATTACATGGAGCTGGGAGGTCTGTTGTGGACCAATGTCCTGAACTTTGCTCTCCCACCTCAGAGGCACAGCCTTGACACCTGGTGGAGCACCAAGGGGCTGTCATCCACACAACTCAGATTAAAAGGGAGAAAAAAAAGACAGAAATTAAGAAGATGATAAAACAAAATAAAATAAAATAAAAGTTATTAAAATAAAAAATAATTTAAAAAATTTTAAGTAATTAAGAAAAAAAAGAAAGAATGAAAGAAGAGAGCAACCAAACCAAAACAGATATTCACCAATGATAACAAGCACTAAAAACTATAGTAAAAAAAAAAAAAGGAAAGCAAAAAAAAAACAAAAAACAAAAACAGACAGACAGAACCCTATGGCAAATGGTAAATGCAAAGCTATACAGACAAAATCATACACAGAAACATACACACTCACAAAAAGAGTAAAAGGGGAAAAAAGTATATATCATTGCTTCCAATGTCCAGCTCCTCAATATGAAATGATTCGTTGTCTATTCAGGTATTCCACAGATGCAGGGTACATCAGGTTGATTGTGGAGATTTAATCCACTGCTCCCGAGACTGCTGGGAGACTTCCTTTTCTCCTATTTGTTTGAACAGCTCCTGGGGTTCAGCTTTGGACTTGGACCCACCTCTGCATGTAGGTCGCCTGAGGGCATCTGTTCTTCCCTCAGACAGGACAGGGTTAAAGGAGCAGCTGATTAGGTAGCTCTGGCTCACTCAGGCCATGGAGGGAAGGAAGGGGTATGGAGTACGGGGCAAGCCTGTGGAGGCAGAGGCCGGTGTGATGTTGCACCAGCCTGAGGTATGCCATGTGTTCTCCCAGGG
Source organism: Neophocaena asiaeorientalis asiaeorientalis (assembly GCF_003031525.2). Lineage (NCBI taxonomy): Eukaryota > Metazoa > Chordata > Mammalia > Artiodactyla > Phocoenidae > Neophocaena > Neophocaena asiaeorientalis. Next base: position 80,581 of record NW_020175700.1, on the reverse strand, counting down.
AAGTTGTCCCTGGATCACGGCACCCCGGCAGTGGCAGGCTGCACAGGCTCCCGGTAGGGGAGGTGTGGATAGTGACCTGTACTTGCACACAGGCTTCTTGGTGGCTGCAGCAGCATCCTTAGCTTTTCATGCCTGTCTCTGGTGTCCACGCTGATAGCCGCAGATCACACCCATTTCTGGAGCTCGTTTAGACGGTGCTCTGAATCCCCTCTCCTCACGCATCCTGAAAGAAAGGTCTCTTGCCTCTTAAGCAGTTTCAGGCTTTTCCCCAACTCCCTACCGGCTACTCATGGCACACTAGCCTTCTTCAGGCTGTGTTCACGCAGCCAACCCCAGTCCTCACCCTGGGATCTGACCTCCGAAGCCTGAGCCTCAGCTCCCAGCCCCCACCCACCTTGGTGGGTGAGCAGACAAGCCTCTCAGGCTGGTGAGTGCCGGTTGGAACCAATCATCTCTGTGGGAATCTCTCTGTGCACCCCTGTTACTGTGCTCTCCTCCATGTCTCTGAAGCTCCCCCCGCATGGTGCCCACCCCCTGTCTTTTCCAGTGAAGGGGCTTCCTAGTGTATGGAAACTTTTCCTCCTTCACAGCTCCCTCCCAGAGCTGCAGGTCCCATCCCTATTCTTTTGCCCTACCCAGGTACATGAGGAGTTTCTTGCTTTTTGGGAAGTCTGAGGTCTTCTGCCAGTGTTAAGTAGGTGTTCTGTAGGAGTTGTTCCACATGTAGATGTATTTCTGATGTATTTGTGGGCTCCATGTCTTACTCCTCTGCCATCTTGAAAGTCTTCCTGTTGTATTATTTTTGAAATGTTTGATTATTTTGTATCTACTTTGTTCAAAGCCACTAGGACCTGTAGCATGCGCCAAACTTCACAACCTTTGCAATGAAAAACTTCTTCAATGTTGAGCATATTTTCACTTCCAATTTCTGCAAGCAGTCCAAAATAGTTAGTGAAATCCATATTTTTCTTTACATCTATCTGAAAAGCAAAGCAACTTCTTTGCTCTTTTGACAGTGCTTGGTCTTATTCTAGCTACTATCTGCCTCAGGTACCTGGAACTTCCACTGAGCATTAAGTATGGAAGGAGATCCTTGCAGGGGAGACAGGAGAAGGCAACCCAGAGAAAGAAGATGACTCCCTTACGTGTTGCTGTAAACAATTGCTCCAAGGAACAGAAAAGGCATTTTCACTTCTGGGAAGTCAGCTTTGGCAAGGGGAAAAAGGAGGTGAATAACTATCATCATATGTCACCTAGTAGATCAAAGACACTCTCCAGACAGTGTGAGGGAGTTCTGTGTCTCAAGACTCCATCCCTGCAAGCTTTAGTTGGCTTGAATTTTCTGAAAATCCTACACCATTCCAGAAAGAGCCCTTTTCCTCAACCTCATAATAGATTTCTGGCTCTGATTTGCAGAAATCATTTTTGATTTTCTTAATCCTCAACTAACACCAGAATGTAAGAGACTTACTTTTCTCAAGAGCAAAGTTACTTCAGGGTGATATTTCTACATTTAACTCTGGTAAAAAGGACTTTAGGTCATACCTTTGTTTATTTAATTTACAGTTTTGGAAGTTCAATAGCAAAAAATTCTTACTATTGATTCAAAGCTTTTCCAGGTAATCCTCATGATGGGAGGAGATCATCCGTGTCTGTTTTCGAAAGGTGAACAGTTTTTAGTTGTTTCTTAAAGGAAAAGGGGGATCAGTACAGGTCTCAAATAGTTGTTAAAAACTTGTAGGAACATTAATATACTATAGAATTCAGATTGCCAACATAACTAATATGGTATATAAAATAAGGTATCAACCAAGTAAAAGAATGCTAAAATTTAAACAGAGTTGATGTAACAAGGATTTTTCTGTCTATGAGTAGAATCTTTATTAATTATTATGATTTAAAAAAGTTGAAATCTGATCTCAAAGTTCCAAAGAATATTATCTCCCTATTTCCCTATGGATCAAAATTAACAAATTTAAAAATAGTTTTGCATGCAGCATATCAACATATATTAACAAAGAATCTTATGTTTTTGTATTCCTAACACAAATGCATTATAAGAGCTCAATAAATCGATCTGTTGAAGAAATCAATTAAAAGTACCTTGACAGAGAAGTCATATTTGATGAGCTGGGGCACACATGTCCTGGAAGATGTGGAGGGGTACAAAGGATGATAGAAAGAAATTCAGAAGATCAGATTCCAACTCAACCTGTCTATATGATCATGGTCACATCCATTAAAGTCTCTGTGGCTCAGGTAAGCCCACCTGTTCACTATTTCTATGCCATCTCTGATCAGATTGGCTTCACTTTAAATTTATGTTGAAAAGTCTCTCAATACTGCATGGAATGTCTACTATGATCTCCTAGTAAGCTCATTTTTCCACTTTGATATGATTATTTCATAACTTATTCTGTCTTCTTAAGTCTCCATAGCCCTCCTCACATTGCACCATATACAAAGTCAAAAGACGCCATCACTCAGTCCTATAATCAATAATACATGAATGTTTCCATCTTCTTTCCTGCAATAGTGCATTATGTGCCCCACTCTCTTCTCCTCACTTATTTCCATGATCTTCTCAAATGCTGAGGACCTCTGCCTTTCCCCTCTCACTTTTTTTTTTTTTTTTGGCAGTACGCGGGCCTCTTACTATTGTGGGCTCTCCTGTTGCGGAGCACAGGCTCTGGACACGCAGGCTCCGGACGCGCAGGCTCAGCGGCCATGGCTCACGGGCCCAGCCGCTCCGCGGCATGTGGGATCTTCCCGGACCAGGGCACGAACCCGTGTCCCCTGCATCGGCAGGCGGACTCCCAACCACTGCGCCACCAGGGAAGCCCTCCTTTCTCACTTTTTGATGGTTGGTCAATCTCTCCTTCTCTCCTTAATGTCCCATTGAAACCAAATATGCCCTAGCAGTTCCTATCTTGACAGTAGCTTTTCTTGACCACATATACAGTTACTGTTTCTCCTTTGGGCTGCAGACTTGTATGTGTATGTGCACATGTGCCATTCCCATTTGAACATTTCAGAAATGTACTCATTAATATGCATACAAACAGACATTTCCCCATCCAGCCCACCTCTCAATTATCCACCTTCTCTCAGCTTCACGACATCCTCCATAAGCACCATCATCCAAGCATTTATTTAAGCCAGAAGTCAGGGAATAATTATTAATTCTTCCCTTTCCCACATCTTCCTGTCTTTGTATCCAAGAAGTATCTTCAGTTTTCACTGCCAAAATGTATTTCTTATCCTTTCTCGTTCTCTCCATCTCTGTTAGCACTACCATAATTCAAATTACTCTTTTATATGAGTAGCTAAAATAATCTGTTAGTGGGTCTCTCCACTTTTTTGATTGCCCTCAACCATTTATGCATTCAACAGAAATTATTGACAGCTGACAATATAAAGCACTTCTAGAGGCTTTGGATAATCAGTGAAGAAAAAAGGCAAAAAATAAATAAATCCTATCCTCACGGACCTTACATTTTAGTGGGAGTATATGGAGGGTGTTATGCTAAGTGAAATAAGTCAGACAGAGAAATGTAAATACTGTATGATATCACTTACATGCAGAAAATAAAAATTAAAACAAACTAGTGAATATAACCAAAAGCAAACAGACTCAGATATAGAGAAAAAAACTAGTGGTTACCAGTGGGGAAAGATAATATAGGGGTAGGAAATTAAGAGGTACAAACTATTATGTATAAAATAAGTTACAAGGATATATTCTAAAATACAGGGAATATATCCAATATTTTATTATAACTATGTATGGAATATAAGCTTTAAAAATTGTGAATGACTATATTGTACACCTATAACATATAATATTGTACATCAACTATACTTTAACAAAAAATTAAATATAATAAAGAATCATACTAGAAGGACATGAATCCTATGGCTAGAAACAAACACACACACACAAGTAAAAAGCTAGAGAGGAGTGATGAAAAAGAAACCAGGATTTCTAAATGGAGATATTACAATATTAAATATGGTAGTCAGGGTAGGCCTGGTCGGAAAAGTGGAATTTGACCAAAAACTTGAGGAGACAAAGAAGTGAAGAACAGCAAGGAGGCCACTGGGGCTGGAACTGAAGGACTGAAGGGAGATGTGGTGGAAAGCAAAAACAGAGAGAGGTAGCGGGAGGTAGAGAACAGTGATACCAGGTCTGAAGTGCCACTATAATCATTGGTTTTTCTTCTGATTAAGATGGAGAGTGATAAAAGGTTTTCAATAGAGGAGTGTCCTTATCTTTTATGATTTTAAATGTTCACTTTGACTGCTGTTTTTGGGGTAGATTATAAGAAGGAAACTTCTAGGAGAACATTGGAGGAATAATGAAGCCAAAAATGATGTTAGCTAAGATCAAAATGAGAGCAATAGAAATGGAGAGAAATTATTGGACTCTGATGATACTTGGAAGGTAGAACCAACAAGATTTCCTGACAACTGGAATATGGGTTAGGGGAAAAAAAGACAGTGAATTATGACTCCAAATATTTTCTCCTGAGCAATGAGAGAAGCATAGTTGTCACTAATATAAATAGAAAAGACTGAAGGTGGAATAGTTTTATGGGGAGGTCAAGAGTTTGGTTCCGTCTTTGACATAGTAGGGACCATGTCACTTCTCACTTAAAGTTCATTATATTGAAATAAATTCTTAAGCCCTTCTCATGGCCCAAATTACCCTTGTGATCCGCTCTCTACCTTCTAATCTTTTGTCAGTTTATCAAAAGAACAAATTGGTAGTCATATAGTAGCATAAATAAATACATATTGAAGAAACTGTTCAAAGATTTCTGTTTTTTACAATAAGAAATATAAAGAATGGTCTGCATATATAGTAGGGGAATTTTATCCAATCTGGGTGAGTCAGGCAGGATTTCTAGAGGAAATATTACTTTTAAGGAGTAAATGATAAATAGCAGTAATTTTGATACATGGTAGGGAAAGATCATCCCAAGTAAAATAAACAGGCTGTGCAAACATCCTGAGGTAGGAAGGGGGGTGTGTAGTGTCAGAACTGAAGGTAGACCTACCTAACTATAGTGTGGTCAGCAGGGGAACAATGATGGAGGATAAATTCTGTTCATACATCACCTTGAGGACTGACTCAGGTTTTATGGTTTTATCCAGAGTTAAGGGAAGCCATTGAAGGGATTTTTAGCAGGAGAATGAGCTGATCAGATTATGTTGGAAAGAATTTTCATACAATAGCTCATTTAATCTTCACAACAATGTGTGTGTGTGGGGGGGTGTGGTGCTAATATTCTTCATTTTCAGAGCTAAAGACCTGAGGCACAACAATGTAAAAGAATGAGCAATGGCCCACAGCTAGCAAATTGTGGATCCAAGATTGGAATCCAGGTGATCTGCTTCTAGGTTCTGTCATTTTGAACATGTTAAATATGAAGGACATGGGTCTCTGTGGAGACCTCTAATTAAGGAGGACCTAATGTCTCTTAGACAATTGGGACTGAAGCTTAGGATGAGGTCACAGGCTTAGATTTAGGAGTCATCAATACATACACAGTGATTAAGTAATTTTAGCATGTGACAGAATCTAGATGGAGGGTATAAAGTCATATGAGAAAGTTTGAGAACAGAGCCATGAGGAATACCATAATTCAGTGATGAGAAGGGTTAAATATGCCAGCAAAGCTGGGAGAGAAGATTGGTCAGAGTTAGCGAGGAAAACTGGACAGGATGAGTAACAGAGTCTAAAGGAAGAGAACATTACACATTTTCCTAATCCTGAGTGCTTCTGAGAGGTAAAGTAAAATGAGATCAAAACTTCCCATTGGGTTTGACAACATGGAGCTTAGTAGTGACCTTAGTAAGAGTCTTCTGATGGAATGGAGGGAGTTGAAGCTCAGTTAAAATGTTTCCTTATAGTTCTGAAAAATTCGGTGACTTTTGAATTTTAAGTCTGGCTGACACCTGAAGAAACAAGGTATGATATCCAGTATGCTATGGGGTCAAAGCCATGGGGCCAAAGGTGACCTAAGTTTGGTTAACTTTTGAAGTAGAAAATCCTATATTTCCAGATAAGCAAAAATAATATTATGGTCACTCTTCTGTCAACACTACCCATCTGTATGCTGCCTGCCTTACTTAGAAAATGCCAATGGAGAGTGCCCTTGGAGGGTAAAATAAGAAAGACTGGGAGTGTGGGTGCCTAGACCCCTGAAGGAGGAAGATTTCTGAAAGCTCTGTTTTTTACCCTTATAAAATAAATTCTTCAGAAGGTCATATCTGATAATCTGTCAATGAACACACATTTATCAAACAAGGCACCATGATCTAATAGGGCGGGGCTTCTTTCAAAAGAGGTGTATTCTTGAAAAGACATATTTAACCTAAGCAGTTTTATTAAATTGTTTTTTCTTGAAGCAGTTTCCACCTTCCGGTTACTTTAGGTCAAGTCTGAAGTATTTCTCAAATACTCCTTGTCAGACTAGTCAAAAATATGAAACAAAATGTTTTAAAAAGTTGTATTTTAATTGGTTATGATTTTCTGCCTATTTTGGAAAATAATACTGTAATTTAATAGCATTATTAAAAATTATTTTGTACTTAATTGACTTCTTGGACAGATATCTGATCAAATGAAATCAGTTTATGTCTATACAGCCTCCGTTTCATAAACATTATTGGCTGTAACAGAAGATAAGAATAAGTATCATATTTACAAAAATGGCTTTCATCCAAGAACTTCTTTACAAATGACACGTGTAATGATTTTCAAAATATATTGTACTCATCACAGGGGTGTGTGATTGTTGTGTTTTTACTTTTATTATTTTAACTTTTCTTGTTATTTGTTTTCTTGTTTTCTGTTCATGTTGTTCATTAAACACATTTCTAAACTAATCAAGTGAAATATGAGGTGGTAAAATGATTTCAGGAAAGACATGGTATACATTCCTAGGTGTTAAACTTAAAGAATTTCACAAACCTTAGTATCACTGTATTAATTTCCTAGTATCAAAAAACTGTTTAGATGACAGCAGACTTAGCTTCTCTTCTTTTGATGCTTTCTTCTTCTTTTTTTAAAATTTGTAATGTAATTTCCCATCAGTATCTGGTCCATTATCTTGAGGAAGCCTCTAAGTTTGGTTGGTCACACACAGGAATCCTCCCCCATCCTCCCCAATAAATCTTTTCAGCATCAGTGACTACAATGACACTCTTACTCTTTGGGGACTTTAAAAAAAAGGACAATCAGGACACACCCCTTTTCATCTTTGCCTCCCATAATTTTCTTTGGCACAGGTCTTGTCAAAAATGCTTGGGGCTTCCCTGGTGGCGCAGTGGTTGAGAGTCCGCCTGCCGATGCAGGGGACGTGGGTTCGTGCCCCGGTCCGGGAAGATCCCACATGCCACAGAGCGGCTAGGCCCGTGAGCCATGGCCGCTGAGCCTGCACATCTGGAGCCTGTGCTCCAAAACGGGAGTAGGCCACAACAGTGAGAGGCCCAAGTACCGCAAAAAAAAAAAAAACTTGATTTTTTTCTTCTCCAATTAGAACTCTTCAAAGGAGAGAAAATGAGAGTTGGAGCCCAGATTTCTTATCAAATGCTTCTAGGACCACAGCTGCTCCAGCTTTTGAAGTTCCCTCTGCCTGCCTCTTGATGCTGCAACCCTCTTAATAACACCATTAGCTATTTCAGCTCCATTTTCTGACAGGGTTTGTGGAGAGCGAGGGATAGCCTTTCATGTAGGACTTTGCTACTCTGCCACTATGCCCTAAAGATAAAAAAATAACTGATTCATCTGGTCCTATATATACATGTAGCTTAACCTCTTTGCTTAGTAAGCAGTAATGGCTATCACTGAATTTTTCTTTATTCTATGTTAATTAATAGAGATTAGAACTCTATACATCTAATTTAAAAGAATTACTTAAAGATGTGTCTGTTCAAAGCAGTGCAGACATAAGATACAGATTAAGCTCCAAATATTCCAGATAAAAAATTCTACTTCTAGTCAACTAATGAAAGAGATAAAATGTCTTAAAATAAATTCATCCCATAGATAGAGAGGAAAAAAGTAAAATATGTGATATATTTATCTTAAAAATTAAAAAAATGAAAAAATGTCCTATAGAATCAACCCTTTCCTTTAGAGGAAGGCAATTTTAAAGCTTGTAACATTAGGTGCATAAATGCTGTCAAATTATACACAGAGTCATTTTTCTCCAACACTGAAAACCTCATACCTTCTTCTTTAGGACAGAGTCATAGACAAGTTCTGCTTCTTGGTGAAGTAAAAGTGAGTGAACTGGCTGAATGATATTTTTATTTGCATCCATGTACTTGATTGTGCACATTTGAGAAAGAACTACGTTTAAGCACATGCTTTGGCATATACTGAACACTGAGTTATTCCATGAAGCTATTAAGCCCTTTTACCCTTCACAAGCATCTGACTTTCACACTTGAATATATCTTTGATTTTTTTTTTCTAGAAGAAATTAAAATGTTTGTGCTTGGGATAAAAGTAAAGTGCTTTGTATAGTCAAGTTAACTGGGTGCATCTTTTAGCAGACCTACCTTTCTGCAGATTGTTTCTGGTGAAAATATGATTTGTAAGTATGCTTTTCCATCACAGTTTGCACTTGCTCTTTGAGAGTTAAGTAATATTTGTATTTTGGGACGTGTGTTATTATTTGAATGGTTCTGACTAGAGCTTCTGAGCAAGGTGCTACAGCAGTAGAAACTGAAAAAAAGAAATGAGTTGGGACTGGTGTAGAATAACCTGGTCTTCTGTTGATGTCCCACTCTTGGTGTTATTTGACAATGTATACCCTAGACAACTTACTATGGAGTACCTTAGGCAATATTTTTCCTTGTGGTTGATAGGGTTTGCTCTGAAGTTTGGGAGAAAACTTAGTGTAAATCTATTGGGACTTGATGCATAGATGTTAGTTAGGTTTAAGGGGAAAAAAATTCCTCCTGTTCCTGAAAATCAGGAATTTGGTGCTGTATTCTGAGGTGCTGAGGTTCTCCAAGCTCTCCCGGTGGTGGTGGATAAGCTGGTCCTTGCCTCATATGACATCTGGAATTGTTCTGATACTACCAGGAGAATATTTGCAGGCTCTCTTTATCTTTTGATGATATTGTCCTACCATACAAAAGAGTTTGTAGAACAGAGTTCTCCTACACCATCAACACTGCCTACCCTCCACCTGCACACCAGATTGGTGGTGACAAGGGAAAGGTGTAGAGAGCTCTGCTCAGTGGAGCAACACCCTGGGAGTCTCAGGGTTGGCTGTAGGATGGCATGGTAAACAGCCATCCTGCAAAACCTCCACTTGGATGCATCCTGGGGAACGTAGAATTGACAGTCCTCTCGGAAACTCTCAGAAGTGGCTGGGAAACATTGAAGGAGAAGAGAGTGATGAAATACACATGATTACTGCCATGTAAAATTGCAGACCAAAACCAATTCCCCGAGTCTCTCAGTTGGAATATCACAAAAATAATAAGACAAATATGGAAAATGTTTTCCAGCAAGAACTAATTAAGGCCCTTAATTATATCCCCCTTCCCAAGAAGTGTCAATAGAGAGATAAATGAGACAATAAAATTCTTAGGGTTATTATTAATATCCCACAATTTGGAGACAGTCAAATTAAGGATGAGCATTTAATCGTAGGTAAAAGCAAGGAATGATTCATTCTAGTTATGGGAAGATGTTGGTGGAGACTGAAGGGATTTACTGTGTTTCCATATCCGTGGTCAATTAGGGAATTGGTCTTAATTATGCCATCATTCCTCCATTAAATAGGTAACAGCCACACAAGGTAGAGTGAACCTGACAGAAGGCATTAAACAATCTCTTAGATACAGAGGTCAGCTAAACTTTGTGGGCCTGCCACCTGACTTTGTGAGTAAAGTTTTGTTGGAACAAAGCTATGGCCATATGTTTATGTATTGTCTATGGCTGCTTTCCTGCTATAATTGCAGAGTTGAATAATTGCAACAGAGACCATAGGCTCACGAAACTTAAAATGTTTTCTATTTGGTTCTTTGCAGATAAAGTTTGCCCACCCTTGCTTTAGACAAAAGTGGGGGATTGAGGCTTGCCAACAAAGAAAATCATTCTTAGATAAGAAATAGTGACAAGGAAATTTTACCAATTGCATTATAAAATATGCAGACAGCCTAAATAAAGACATCTACACTAAGTACAAATAAGATGAGAGAAAATGTCATGTCTATGTACATAAGACACATACACACACAACACACATACATACACACACACAAAGAAGGAAAGAACCATAAAAAACATTTGAAATAAAACATAACTGAAGGAAAAATAGAAATGGAGCCTCATACTCAAAAATTACTAATGAGAATATGAATTAAATTAACATTTCAGAGATAAGATGATAAACCAACTTAAAGTGATGAACATGAACATTTCACAGCTAAGGAAATGATTGAAGATTATAAAACAAACCACAAAAAATCAGCACTCATCATTATAGTATTACTAAATAAATTCAAAAGAGTGAGGGACAAGATGGATATGGTTAAAAATCAAATTGCTTACATGGCTTAAAAGGCATGAGATAATCATAAATACAGAAAAAATGGTAAGGCATTTTAAAAAATAAAGTGAACAAATATGGAAAGCATACACAGATATTCTGATGACATGGATATTTACTATTCTTAAAGTAGAGAACAAAATGGAGGATACAAAAAAATTTTTTTTTCTGAGATATACATTTTAAAGTAATAACTAGAATTATGACATATAACATTGTACCACAACATATAAGATTCTTAGAAATTTCATGTAATGTCTGAAATATTTATATTAACATATTTCCATACAAATAATCCAAAGAAAGTTTAGTATTAGTTGGGTTTTTTTTGTTTGTTTGTTTGTTTTTTTATACTGCAGGTTCTTACTGGTCATCAGTTTTATACACATCAGTGTATACATGTCAATCCAAATTGCCCAATTCAGCAATCCACCATCCCCACCACACCGTGGTTTTCTGCCCTTGGTGTCCATATGTTTGTTCTATGCATCTGTGTCTCAACTTCTGCCCTGCAAACCAGTTCATCTGTACCATTTTTCTAGGTTCCACATACATGCGTTAATATACAATATTAGTTTTTCTCTTTCTGACTTACTTCACTCTGTATGACAGTCTCTAGGTCTGTCCATGTCTCAACAAATGACTCAATTTCATTCCTTTTAATGGCTGAGTAATATTCCATTGTATATGTGTACCACAACTTCTTTATCCATTCGTCTGTCGATGGGCATTTAAGTTGAATCCATGACCTGGCTATTGTAAATAGTGCTGCAATGAAAATTGGGGTGCATGTGTCTTTTTGAATTATGGTTTTCTCTGGGTATATGTTCAATAGTGGGATTGCTGGATCATATGGTAATTATATTTTTAGTTCTTTAAGGAATCTCCATACTGTTCTTCATAGTGGCTGTACCAATTTACACTCCCACCAGTGCAAGAAGGTTCCCTTTTCTCCACACCCTCTCCATCATTTGTTGTTTGTAGATTTTCTGATGATGCCATTCTAACTGGTGTGAGGTGATACCTCATTGTAGTTTTGATTTGCATTTCTCTAATAATTAGTGATGTTGAGCAGCTTTTCATGAGCTTCTTGGCTATCTGTACGTCTTCTTTGGAGAAATGCCTATTTTGATCTTATGCCCATTTTTGGATTCAGTTGTTTGTTTCTTTAATATTGAGCTGCATGAGCTGTTTATATATTTTGGAGATTAATCCTTTGTCCATTGATTCATTTGCAAATATTTTCTCCCATTCTGAGGGTTATCTTTTCGTCTTATTTATGGTTTCCTTAGCTGGGCAAAAGCTTTTAAGTTTCATTAGGTCCCATTTGTTTATTTTTATTTCCATTAATCTAGGAGGTGGATCAAAAAAGATCTTGCTGTGATTTATGTCAAAGTGTGTTCTTCCTATGTTTTCCTCTAATAGTTTTATAGTGTCTGGTCTTACATTTAGGTCTCCATTTTGAGTTAATTTTTGTGTATGGTGTTAGGGAGTATTCTAATTTCATTCTTTTACATGTAGCTGTCCAGTTTTCCCAGCACCACTTATTGAAGAGACTGTCTTTTCTCCATTGTATATCTTTGCCTCCTTTGTCATAGATTAGTTGACCATAGGTTCATGGGTTTATCTTTGGTATTTCTATCTTGTTCCATTGATCTATGTTTCTGTTTTTGTGCCAGTACCATATTGTCTTGATGACTGTAGCTTTGTAGTAGAGTCTGAAGTCAGGAAGTATGATTCCTCCAGCTTCGTTTTCTTCCTTCAAGGCTGCTTTGTCTATTCTGGGTCTTTTCTGTCTCCATACAAATTTTAAGATGATTTGTTCTAGTTCCATAAAAAATGCCATTGGTAATTTGATAGGGATTGCATGGAATCTGTAGATTGCTTTGGGTAGTATAATCATTTTCACAATATTGATTCTTCCAATCCAAGAACATGGTGTATCTCTCCATATGCTGGTATCATATTTAATTTCTTTCATCATTGTCTCAAAGTTTTCTGCATACAGGTCTTTTGTCTACCTAGGTAGGTTTATTCCTAGGTATTTTATTCTTTTTGCTGCAATGGTAAATGGGAGTTTTCCTTAATTTCTCTTTCATATTTTTCATCATTAGTGTATAGAAATGCAAGAGACTTCTGTGCATTAATTTTGTATCCTGCAACTTTACCAAATTCATTGATTAGCTCTAGTAGCTTTCTGGTGGCATCTTTAGGATTCTCTATGTATAGTATCATGTCATCTGCAAACAGTGACAGTTTTACTTCTTCTTTTCCAATTTGTATTCCTTTTATTTCTTTTTCTTCTCTGATTGCTGTGGCTAGGACTTCCAAAACTATGTTGAATAATAGTGGTGAGAGTGGACATCCTTATGTTGTTCCTGATCTTAGAGGAAATGCTTTCAGCTTTTCACCATTGAGAATGATGTTTGCTGTGGGTTTGTCGTATATGGCCTTTATTATGTTGAGGTAGATCCCCTCTATGCCCACTTCCTGGAGAGTTTTTATCATAAATGGGTGTTGAATTTTGTCAAAAGCTTTTTCTGCATCTATTGAGATGATCATATGGTTTTTATTCTTCAATTTGTTAATATGGTGTATCACATTGATTGATTTGTGTACATTGAAGACTCTTTGCATCCCTGGGATAAATCCCACTTGATCATGGTGTATGATCATTTTAATGTGCTGTTGGATCCTGTTTGCTAGTATTTTGTTGAGGAGTTTTGCATCTATGTTCATCAGTGATATTGGTCTGTAATTTTCTTTTTTTGTAGAATCTTTGTCTGGTTTTGGTATTAGGGAGATGGTTGCCTCATAGAATGAGTTTGGGAGTGTTCCTTCCTCTGCAATTTTTTGGAAGAGTTTGAGAAGGACGGGTGTTAGGTCTTCTCTAAATGTTTGATAGAATTCACCTGTGAAGCCACATCTGGTGCTGGACTTTTGTTTGTTGGAAGATTTTTTTTCTTTTTTTGTGATACACAGGCCTCTCACTGTTGTGGCCTCTCCCTTGCAGAGCACAGGCTCCAGACACACAGTCTCAGCGGCCATGGCTCATGGTCTCAGCCGCTCCACAGCATGTGGGATCTTCCCAGACTGGGGCAAAAACCCGTGTCCCCTGCATTAGCAGGAGGACTCTCAACCACTGCTCCACCAGGGAAGCCCTACTGGAAGATTTTTAATCGCAGTTTCAATTTCATTACTTGTGATTGGTCTGTTCATATTTTCTGTTTCTTCCTGGTTCAGCCTTGGAGGGTTATACCTTTCTAAGAATTTGTCCATTTCTTCCAGGTTGTCCATTTTATTGGCCTAGAGTTGCTTGTAGTAGTCTCTCAGGATGCTTTGTATTTCTATGGTGTCTGTTGTAACTACTCCTTTTTCATTTCTAATTTTATTGATTTGAGTCCTCTCCCTCTTTTTCTTGATGAGTCTGGCTAATGGTTTATCAATTTTGTTTATCTTCTCAAAGAACCAGCTTTTAGTTTTATTGATCTTTGCTATTGTTTTCCTTGTTTCTATTTCATTTATTTCTGCTCTGATCTTTATGATTTCTTTCCTTCTGCTAACTTTGGGTCTTGTTTGTTCTTCTTTCCCTATTTCCTTTAGGTGTAAATTTAGATTGTTTATTTGAGATTTTTCTTGTTTCTTGAGGTAGGCTTGTATAGCTATAAACTTCTCCCTTAGAACTGCTTTTGCTGCATCCCATAGATTTTGGATCATCGTGTTTTCATTGTTATTTGTCTCTAGGTAGTTTTTGATTTCCTCTTTGATTTCTTTAGTTATCTCTTGGTTGTTTAATAATGTATTGTTTAGCCTCCATGTGTTTGTGTTTTTTACATTTTTTTCCCTGTAATGCATTTCTAATTTCAAAGCATTATGGTCAGAAAAGATGCTTGATATGATTTCAATTTTCTTAAATTTACTGAGGCCTGATTTGTGACCCAAGATGTTATCTATCCTGGGGAATGCTCTGTGTGCACTTGAGAAGAACGTTTAATCTGCTGGTTTTGGATGGAATGTACTATAAATATATTAAATCTATCTGGTCTATTGTATCATTTAAAGCTTCTCTTTCCTTATTTATTTTCATTTTGGATGATCTGTCCATTGGTGTAAGTGAGGTGTTAAAGCCCCTTCTATTATTGTGTTACTGTCAATTTCCTCTTTTAGAGCTGTTAGCAGTTGCCTTATGTATTGAGGTGCTCCTATGTTGGGTGCATATATATTTATAATTGTTATATCTTCTTCTTGGATTGATCCCTTGATCATTATGTTGTGTCCTTCCTTGTCTCTTGTAACATTCTTTATTTTAAAGTCTATTTTATCTGATATGAGTATAGCTACTCCAGCTTTCTTTTGATTTCCATTTGCATGGAATATCTTTTTCCATCCCCTCTCTTTCAGTCTGTATGTGTCCCTAGGTCTGAAGTGGATCTCTTTTAACAAGACATCATATATATGGGTCTTGTATTTGAATCATTCAGCAAGCCTGTGTCCTTTGGTTGGAGCATTCACGTTTAAGGCAATTATCGATATGTATGTTCCTATGACCCTTAATTTTTTTTTTTTTTTTGCAGTACACAGGCCTCTCACCGTTGTGGCCTCTCCCGTTGTGGAGCACAGGCTCTGGATGCGCAGGCTCAGTGGCCATGGCTCATGGACCTAGCTGCTCTGAGGCATGTGGGATCTTCCTGGACCGGGGCATGAACCCATGTCCCCTGCATCAGCAGGCTGGCTCTCAACCACTGCGCTACGAGGGAAGCCCTGGGTTTGTTTTTGTAGATCCTTTTCTTCTATTGTGTTTCCCACTTAGAAAAGTTCCTTTAGCATTTGTGTAGGGCTGGTTTGGTGGTGCTGAATTCTTTTAGTTTTTGCTTGTCTGTAAAGCTTTTGATTTCTCCGTCAAATCTGAATGAGATCCTTGCTGGGTAGAATAATCTTGGCTTTAAGTTCTTCCCTTTCATCACTTTAAGTATATCATGCCACTCCCTTCTGGCTTGTAGAATTTCTGCTGAGAAGTCAGCTGTTAACCTTATGGGAGTTCCTTTGTATGTTATTTGCCATTTTTCCCTTGCTGCTTTCAATAATTTTTCTTTGTCTTTAATTTTTGTCAATTTGATTACTATGTGTCTCAGAGTGTTTCTCCTTGGGTTTATCCTGTATGGGATTCACTGTGCTTCCTGGACTTGGGTGACTATTTCCTTTCCCATGTTAGGGAAGTTTTCAACTATAATCTCTTCAAATATTTTTTCGGGTCCTTTCTCTCTCTCTTCTTCTTCTGGGACCCCTACAATGTGAATGTCGTTGCATTTAATGTTTTCCCAGAGGTCTCTTAGGCAGTCTTCATTTATTTTCATTGTTTTTTTCTTTATTCTGATCTGCAGCTGTGAATTCCTCCATTCTGTCTTCCTGGTCAGTTTTCCATTCTTCTGTCTCAGTTATTCTGCTATTGATTCTTTCTAGTGTAGTTTTAATTTCAGTTATTGTATTGTTCATCTCTGTTTGTTTGTCCTTTAATTCTTCTGGTTCTTTGTTAAACATTTCTTGCATCTTCTCGATCTTTGCCTCCATTCTTTTTCCGAGGTCCTGGATCATCTTCACTATCATTATTCTGATTTCTTTTTCTGGAAGGTTGCCTATCTCTACTTCATTTAGTTGTTTTTCTGGGGTTTTATCTTGTTCCTTCATCTGGTGCATAGCCCTCTGCCTTTTCATCTTGTCTACATTTCTATGAATGTGGTTTTTGTTCCACAGGCTGCAGGATTATAGTTCTTGTTTCTGCTGTCTGCCCTCAGGTGGATGAGGCTATCTAAGAGGTTTTTTTAAGTTTCCTGATGGGAGGGACTGGTGGTGGGTAGAGCTGACTGTTGCTCTGGTGAGCAGAGCTTAGTAAAACTTTAATCTGCTTTACTGTTGATGCGTGGGGCTGGGTTCCCTCGTCTTGGTTGTTTTGCCTGAGACAACCCAACACTGGGTCTACCTAGGCTCTTTGGTGAGGCTAATGACAGACTCTGGTAGGGCTCATGCCAAGGAGTCCTTCCCAGAACTTCTTCTGCCTGTTTCCTTGTCCCAACAGTGAGCCACAGCCCCCCTCCCCCACCTCTGAAGGAGACCCTCCAACGCTAGCACGTAGGTCTGGTTCAGTCTCCCCTGGGGTCACTGCTCCTTCCCCTGGGTCCCAGTGGAGTCTCTGTTTCCCCCAGTCCTGTTGAAATCCTGCAATCAATTCCCACTAGGCTTCAAAGTCTGATTCTCTAGGAATTCCTTCTCCCATTGCTGGACCCCCAGTTTGTGAAGCCTGACGTGGGGTTCAGAACCTTCACTCCAGTGGGTGGACTTCTGTGATATAAGTGTTCTCCAGTCTGTGAGTCACCCACCCAGCAGTTATGGGATTTGATTTTACTGTGATTGCACCCCTCCTACTGTCTCATTGTGGCTTCTCCTTTTTTTTGGATGTGGGGTATCTTTTTTGGTGAGTTCCAGTGGCTTCCTTTCGATGATTGTCCAGCAGCTAGTTGTGATTCTGGTATTCTCACAAGAGGGAGTGAGAGCAGGTCCTTCTACTCCGCCATCTTGGTTCATCCCCCTAAAAAAATTTTTTTTAGATATTAAGGAATAAATAACATTTCCAGCTGAATGAGTCTGTCACATTCAAGGAAAACTTGAAACAGAGCAACAGGTGTCTTATTTAAGTTATCAAACTTCCAGAATCGATAAGTAAAAGCAAATCATTTGAAGTCATTTATAATGAGGAAATATTTGAGTTAGTCTCAAAATTTTCCACAACAACCTCCAATGCCAGAAGACAATAGAACAATAATTGATAGATACTGAAGGAGATGAAGGGTACGTCAAACAATGTGATTCCTAACCTAGCTGTCCTTTGCCAATGAGGGTGACATAAGCAGTCTGAATGTATCATGAAAGAATGTACAAAGACACACATATAAAACTTAATGAAATTCAGAAGAAAGACATCCTAGCAAAAAGATGAGTGAAGCATTACATGGCAGAGGAGAGCAGAGCGGTGTCTATAGTGCACTTAGGTAAGGAAATGTGGGTGATGCACATTTTATACACTAGCTATCCTGGAGCAGATAGGTATCACACATTCCCAAGCACACAAGAATTTTGGAACTACCCTTCCCAGGAATAAAATTTTAAAAAAAATAAAAAATACTTTAAAAATTAAAGGAAGAAGAAAATAACAACATTTAGCTAGTCAAGAACCAACAGAGAAATAAATAAAAATATTAGCCATAATAAAAATAGCTAGTGATAGCATTTGTGGCAATCAATAAAAAAGTAACATAGAGCTGTAGAAAACATCATCAACTTGGAAAGGGTAAAAATAGATGTTAAAATAAGAGAATTAGTTGTGGAATAAGGCATGCTAATTTTTAAATTTTTCCTGGTTTGGGGTCAATAGACATTGACTAAAATTGAAATATTTTGTTTCAGAAAAACAGAATGACTTCAGTGTATTTAGTTTTTATGGTTATCTATTTGTGTAGTCTTTAATATATTTTAGGAACTGATAGTTCTCATGGTGATAAAAACATTTACCTAAAATTGACTGAGGGGCTTCCCTGGTGGTGCAGTGGTTGAGAGTCCGCCTGCCGATGCAGGCGACACGGATTCGTGCCCCGGTCTGGAAAGATCCCACATGCTGCGGAGCAGCTGGGCCCGTGAGCCATGGCCGCTGAGCCTGCGTATCTGGAGCCTGCAATGGGAGAGGCCACAACAGTGAGAGGCCCGAGTACCGCAAAAAAAAAAATAATAAAAAATAAATAAATAAAATAAAATTGAATTAATCATTTTTATCACAATTGTATATACTTTATAAACTTCATATAAAATGAAACACTCTCACACTTAAAAATTGCACAAATGCAATTTATGACATTTTTAATATTCATCCATCTATACACACCCATCCATTTTCTACCCATTTAGCCTCTTTCTCCTTCTTTCTCTTTGTTGGTTTATATTTATATTTTCTATTGCTATTTCTAGTTAGATGTTCACACAAGAATTAAAATGAGTGGAGTAACATTTCCCTAATGTCAACAATGGCTATTTCTATGTAGACAAATTTTTAAAAAAATTATTTCCTTTATCTTTTTTCCTGTTAATGTGTTTCTTTATTGCTTTATTAAAATAATGAACAGGTAAAATTATTAAACAAAAATATTAATTAACTCATTATTCACAGCCCTAAAAGCATTTATGAGAAAATCTAAAAATCCTGAATCAGGATCTTTTTTACAGACATAATTCTGAACCAGAGGAAACAAAATAATTTTAAAACAAAATGTAGTAGTCTTATTTGGCTTAGGTAAAATTATAAAGCTGACAAAGCCCACCTCTCCCATATGCATTCCTTCTTATGTTATGACACTGAACCCAGGAATGGTAGACATTTTTTTCAAAATCTATTAGTGTAAGAATCCCACCTGGGCACTGCCCACTGTGGTTTACCACATGTTTCCCAGGGCAAAAGTTTCTTTCTTGATCTGTTCTATGCTCATATACTATTTCCACCAAGACATTACTATCTACCTTATTGTCCTATTATTTTACAGTTTCTTGAAAACACTTGTGTTACAACCCTATCCAAAGGAGTGAATAAAGCTACACAGAAAATGAAGAAAATAGTCATGGACATGAATACTCTGTGGTGCTCCTCAAATTCCACATCCCTTTTGCCAACATGAAGGGAAGAGGTTGGGCTGCTAGTTTAATAACCAGTATTACAATCTTCCCATTTTTCCGTGAGACCTAAAGAATCCTTGAATCACATATTATTTACTTAATCAGTGAGTAAAGGTCAAACTGCAAGTGGCTTAGAAAATATCCAATGACTTAGAATCTCTAAAGAAACTGAGGATTATTAATAAAGTCCATTGTTTTAGTCTTTGAAAAATATGATTGACTTTTCTGATTAACCATAGCCCTAGAAATTAGATTCATATCTATCCTCTCTTGAATATTGCCACATTTCTTAATGGTAATCCAAACAGATAATCATAAATACCACAAAGATAATGCGATCCTGAAGAGGCCAAAGGCTAGGACAATGAGTAGAACACTGTTTGGATCCCATCTGTGTTTACTTTCAAAAGACCATGTGTTTCTTGTTAGACCATCTTCTCGCTCCTTTGCTTTCTTCCCTCCTCTCCACAGTTCAAAACAGAAGCCAATTACAGGGCCCAGAGTGAGTTCTTTTGCTCCCTTTGCCTTTACCCTAATCTTTCTTGCATGCTCTCAGCAAAGTCAGACAACTGTGACAACAAGCTCAAGGCTTTTTTTGTTTTTAATTGAACCACTAGCAGAGGTTTAAAACAACCCGAGAGCAGTTATATGTATGTAGAGGTTAAGTTTAAAAATATAATCCAGGGAAAGAGACCCAAACCTATTTCATCAGAGATTTGGAAGTCATTGCCAGGTAGGTTTTAAACCCTTTCAAAATAAAAGTTGCACATCTAGAAGTAAGCACTGGCTGCAGCCCCCTTCTGCACTGTGGCTGTGAATCTCCAGGTGGGGTTGGTGTGGGCTATGCAGACCCCTGTGACCTGAAACAGGCCTTCCCCACTGCTGGAGAGAAGGCTATCTTTCACTCGTTCTCTGTTTCCCTTCCCCTTAGCCTCACCCCCAACCCTCCAAAAGCCACAAGTGTGTGAAATGTATTCATTTTCCAGAGGCTGTTTATTCTGTTTAATAGACAACTATTTCCCTCTCATCCTTTATTTTTAGACTGTCTGGACAGGCACAAAGCAAATTAGTGCAAAATGCTTTTAGTCAAGTGTCAGGTAGAATCATGGTGATGAATGCTCCACTATTGGGCTTTCGGATTCTCCCAGTGCTTGTACTGATGGCATTGTCTCTCTCAATGACAGCCTTGCTGATGGGTTCCATGGAGCACCAAAGACAATCCTGTAACTTTGGAAGGCTCTGTTCCAATAAAGACATTTTCACATTGTGAAAGAAGAAACTGAAAGGATTTGACATGGAAGTTTTGTAAAGTTTTAAACATATTTCCCTTAACAGAATATTTCCAGCCTTTGTTGCTTCTAGTAAAGATTAGGAAGTTCTAATATAATGACACATAAAGATGCTAAGATGTAGTCCTTGGCATGAGACTCATTAATGACCTTGGCTTAAGACAAGTTGCTGGAATGATGCACTTAATTTCCTTACATCAAATGTGCATATTCAAGCCCTTTTTGATTTTGTGGCCTCTCCCGTTGCGGAGCACAGGCTCCGGATGCGCAGGCTCAGCGGCCATGGCTCATGGGCCCAGCCACTCTGCAGCATGTGGGATCCTCCCAGACCGGGGCACGAACCCGTGTACCCTGCATCGGCAGGCGGACTCTCAACCACTGTGCCACCAGGGAAGCCCCCCTTCTTGATATTTAAGGAGAATCCTTAGCCTGCAACAGAAAGACAACTACTGTTAAATATCCCTAATTTTTGCAATTCCAGCCCAGCCTACAAATAAGTTTAGTTGGAATGAATGCAATAATCTTCCAGGTCAGTCTTTGAATTCTCAATATTTGAAATCATCCCCCAATTTTTTTTAGAAAAACTTTATCTTTTGTTCTTTCTTTCTTTTTTTTCCTATTTCTCTTTCTGTTTGTTAGAGGCAGGTTAATTTTTCTCTGTTATCATCTGGAACATTAACTATCAGTTATTACAATTGCAAATATCATAATCAGCCACCAATTTATTAAAACCGGGGAAAATAATCCTCTTGGTACCTCAAAATATGGAAAATACAGTAGTAAGTTCTTGGCTACGAAAAGATTTAGGATATATGAAAAATGTCCTATTACCTCTACTCCAAATAATACCAATTTAGAAGACACCTAGTGGGTTGGCTTTCCAACATAAGTTCTCTGATATCTCTAGCTCCACCAGCAAAGTGGGCTTTTAGAAGCAATTTGCTGTTGCAAGACCTTAACTCCAGGCAAATCGGCCCCAGGTTAGACACCAAGATACATAGCTTAATCTGAGCCAATCAGAACCTAGCAGCGTCAGGGATCTGAGAATCAGCCAGATGTCTCTGGCAGACAGAAGAAACACCCATGAAGACCTACCACTGAGACTCTTGGATTTACTCTGGAACTTCAATGTACTGGAGTTGGGTTGTTCAACTTCTATAATTCTGTGCAATACTTTTCTTACAAATCTCTTGAAAACAAACCACCAGAATAACTTGCAATGAACATAATTTAAACTTATATAACAAGATTTGGATGGCAAACCTCAAAAATGAGGAATTGAGGGCAAATCTGCAATCATCTTTTACTCTCAGCAGAATCTCTAAGGCTCTGTAGTCTGCTTGGCACCCCAGGTTATCCCTTGATTTTAAGAATGGCTAATGGTATTAAGAGTGTGATTTCCCTTCTTTGTCATTGATTTCTATTTCTTTTTATTCTTTTAACAAAATTTAAAATACAGATGAAATAAACTGAATCATTGGGAATATAGACAATTGATTCCTAATTATGGTTCATTTAAATGAGGAAATAAAATATTCATTCAGACATCTGCCAAAAACTCAAAATGGAATTCTGGAAAAGCTAAAATGTGATTCAATGTATTGCTTTGCAGTTCGGGTCAGTTTTTAATTGGTTGTTCCATTTTATAACATACCTGCTTTCCATGTTTAAAATGAGGTTACTTCACAGCTTTTTCAAAAATTTCAGAATCTGCAGTTATATAATTAGTTTAATTTCTATTTAACTATCTTGTTGCCTATTCCAATCCACAAACTGTAATGAATTCTTTGTGAATTCCTAAAGTTTAGGTGATTCATAGCTTTGTATATACTTGCCACCTGAATGATAGTTATATATTTAGTGACATAAGTCAAATATACAAAAGATGCAGTGTTATGAGCAAGAGTTATATTCCCGGAAACCCATCTTGTATTATAAAAATAAAGAAAATAAAATGCTAGCACATACTTTAAACTTTTAATAAGTATGTAATAGTTCAGTTTATATGATAACCGTGCCCTGAAAATTCTTTCGGAAGAACATTTTCAGCAAGATTTGAACTTGCTGAAGATGTACAAGGGAGAAGTGCAGGGAAACTGACTTGAAGTTGCAATTCTTCTTTCCCAGGAAGATTTCCTATAGCAAGTAGCTTTTCTTGCTTTGGGAAGTTCTGGTGGCATTCAAAAGTAGGGTCATCTGTTGCAGATGTACATAGAGTACAAAATTCTATGCAGAATGTCCATCCTTTATTAATGATCTCTTGCTCTGTTTGCCCAATAAGCTCTTCATTGCTGAACACCTATGAATGAGAGTCTATAAATTCCATCACTTATTCAGAATATAATCTGAAACTAATCACTCTACCTCAGAAGTACCTGGGGACAAATAGGATATAGATGGGCATATATTAACATTCAAATGATGTATTTTACCTGCCTGCAAACAAATGCAATGCCACATTTATTTTTCCAAATGCAGGAAAAGCAGATTTTAGTAAAAGGGGAAACCAGTTGTCTATCTTTTTTCAGTCAATAGAATAAAATATTTTCAAATCTTTTAGCCATTAGCATAAAGGAATATCTATATAGGTAGATGGAATATATAATTTTAAAAGCAAAGATAGTAGGGAAAAGAAAGCTAACAGTTTTGCAGACATATTACATGTCAAATCATTTTTATACATTATTTTACCTAATTTTTCCAATTTTACCTAATTTTTACAATATCCCAGTGTATTAAAAAGCTCAGAAACATTAAACATTTTATAAAAATGCAAATATCTGATAGGTAGAAAAGCTGGAATTAGAACTCTGACTGGTCTGATTCTAAAGCTCTTAGCTCTTTCCATTACGACCTGCTTTTATTATTAACGTCACATAGTAAGGAGAGAAAATGAAATAATTAAAATGTATCTTTTCTTGTACATAGCAAATCCTAGCCATCTAATTTCTTCAATGTGTATTGAGCATAATGCAGTTATTAATATACAAAATAGCCTGATTTCATTATTCTCATCAGCTAATAAGTATGTTTTTGTTAAAGCACTAACCTTAGTCTGAAATGAGAGTAGGAAGTGACTAAGGAAAAGAAATACTATTCTCCTGTAGTTCATCACAAAACATATAGTATATTTTGATTATATTGCAAACCATAACAGAATTCAACGAATGTTTACAAAGTGAACACACTGGCATTTATGACACCTTAAATTCAATTTGTCACAATCTTATATTTTTATGAAATATAGGTGATACAAGAAGAAAAGTGGCCCCCAAAGATGTCCAGATTCTAATTCATGCCACCTATGAATATGTTACCATCCAGGGCAGAAGGGACTTTGCAAATATGATTAAGCACATTGAGATGGGACAACTGTCCTGGATTGTCTGGGTGGACCCAATGTAATCACGGGGGTCCTTGGAAGAGTCAGGGAAGGTGTGACAATGGAAGCAGAGTCAGAGAGAGATGTGAAGAAGCTGCTGCCTTTGGAGATGGAGGGAGTGGTCACAAGCCAAGGAACAAAAGGAAGCTAGAAGAGGCAAGGGAATGAATTCTCCCCTTGAGCCTCCAGAAGGAACACAACATACCCATCACCTTAATTTTTACCTAGTAAAACCAATTTCGGGCTTCTGACCTCCAGAAGTTTAAGATAAGATCCATGTGTTGCTTTAAGCCCTATGTTTATGATACTTTGTCACAACAGCAATAGGAAACTAATACAATAAGTGAATTGGAAAGGCACATTTTTTTCTTTATTAATTCTTCCAGTTAAAAATGTAAGGCTCTCAGTGTAAGTAAAGGCACAATACAGTATACAATTAAATAATTTTGCAGGGCATTTAGGCAGGTGTATCCTGAGAATATGTATTTCAGTAACATATTCAGGGACAAAAGTTCATTTTGCAAATACTTGAAATTCAAAATTAAAAAAATAATAACACAAACAAGTCTTTTTGTTAATGATTTTGTTTGGTATCTTAAGTTTCTGCTGAATGCATGCAAAACTCCTTATGCTTAAGATAATAATATCTACCCCATTATTTAAAATCCATGTTTTCTGTTTTTAAGAACTCTCATTCCTGGTCTCTGCTTCCTAATTTCACATGTTGATGTCGTTCTTTATGATATGAGCATCTTTGTCAACATTTTTAATGTTGGGGATGCCACAAATACTTTTTGAAAACATGCAAATTAAGAGAGAAGCTTCATTTTTTTCCTATTGAACGAAGCATGGTAATGGCCTAAAAGGCAAGAGGCAATGAGAGTCAGAACAATGCCATAAATCTGGCATTTCCTTTCACTTCAGTTAAACTTTAAAAGTAGCAGAAACATTTTGAAATGCAGTTTGACACTGTCTACAAGATCTTTAAAAATTGTATATCTTTTTTTTCTGGCAATCTCATTTCAGAGAATCTACTCAAAGAATAATAATCAATTATACACTTAAATAATTGTGAGTGTGAATTTTATGTAGAATGATAACAGTTCTTTGCTCTCTTCTTTAAGCCTTTATCAAAATTCTAAAGTTTACACAATTTCTTAAACTTGGTATAAAATTTACTTATCTTGTATATTCCGAAAATAAGAAAAAAACAAAAATAATTCCTTCACTGAGAGCTGAAACAAACAAAATGTTTGTTTTGATATTAGAATTGTACTGATTGTTGACCAACATTAATCAAATCTGGTAATTTCTATTTACTAACTGCACTTGTGTAATAACAGCCAGAGGCATGCTGTGGCACCAGAGGCAGCTTTACCACTCTGAGCATCTACATGTAAATGGTATGTCTGGGCCACTAGTTTGAACATTTTTTTTTTTTTTTTTTTTT